>NC_086287.1:41788905-42097624 GCF_963924245.1 Chroicocephalus ridibundus | reverse complement strand
AGAGGAAAAAGAACATAAAAAGGAGTAGAATAATAAGTTAAAATCTGATTTTAATTAGACTTTTCCCAGTGGTAAAACAAAATGTGAGGTTGTCTGTTGAATGGCAGTCTGCAGTAAAATGTGGGTTAATGCAGCTGAGAATACTCATTAAAATGGTATTCATGAAAACTTAAAAGTTATGTTGTGTTTATAAAAAAAAAAAATAAGTCAAAACAAAAAAAACCCAAACCAAAACCCCCACTGTCTCCCACTCCTAAACGAAAATAAACCAGGAAGCATCCACAGTAGGTAGTGTTAAATGGCTCTTCCAGAAGTTTGTCCTGCTCACTGCAAACGGGTGTCACATGTTCTGCTGTGCAAGTGTCTCCCTGATCCAGTCAGGCTGTTAACAGGTCATGTGCCCTCTGAAGGATTTGGAGAGTCCTCACCTCTGGTAGGAGGTCAAATCCATGCTTTCCAGTCTGAAAACTGAAGAAAGCAAATGAGAGAGAATGAAATTTGCTGCTTGTGCTAGGTCATTGAAACAGGTGTCTTGCAATGTGTGGAGAACAGTGTAGGGATAAAGAAGCCGGTTATTCACTTCAGACTGGCGTAATCTTGAAGATATGGAGTTTGTAGATTCTGAATGGAAACTTTCTGCTTTGAAAATATTTTCACAGTATACATACAATAAACTAAGATCTGTTGGAACCATTTAGCGGTGACATCTAACATGTTTCCCTCTTCTCTTACATTCTCTGTTTTGGATAGGTGTATTAAAAACACCTAGTCCAAGTAGAGATCCCAATGAGGTCCCTCGCCTGCCAGACCCCAACCTTGTTTTTCCTCCAACACCAAGACGATGGAATGCACAGCAGGACCCCACACTGGAAAGACCCAAGACATTGGAGTTCCTGCCCCGGCCACGTCCTGCAGCCAGTCGGCAGCGGCTTGATCCCTGGTGGTTTGTGTCACCCAGCAATGCCAAGGGTGAATCTTCTGCCAACAGTTCAAGTACTGATACACCAAGCAATCTGGACTCCTGTTTTGCTAGTAGCAGCAGCACTGTAGAAGAGAGACCTGGACTGCCTGCATTGCTTCCTTTCCAGGTGGGTGTTCCTGTAGAGGAGCGGACACTGTTGGACATAGATGCTGAGGGGCAGAGCCAGGACAGCACCATTCCGCTATGCAGAAGTGAACTTAACACACACAAAGCTGCAGCATATGAACTCAAGCAAGAATTCTGGTCTTAGTATGAAATCCACTGGGGATAGCAAGCCCCTCTAAATTCAATCCTACTTTTTGCACTGAGAATGCACTTTGAAGACAGATGAGACGGAGGGATGCTACAGAGATCATATGGTGCTGCCTCTGCTGAAAATGTGGTGTTCGACTGTCTGATTTTTGTCTGCAGTTGGATGAAACTTGGCAACTCTGAGCTGCTGACTTTTGCTGTGGGGTTTTCCTGTAGTCTTCCCTGCCCTCTTGTTGCAATTTGAATCTGCAATGAGCTAAAATTACCATATCAAAGTCTTTGTTACTGACCTTGTAGGATTTGGCACTTGCAGTAAGTATATTGGTATCTATCCTGGTATTAATCAGTATTTTCAAAACTCAAATATTACACTACAGCGGACACCAGTGTTTGATGTTTTCCCAAGGAATCCAGGACAGAAACAAGTAAATATCTGGAGACTACGTTCTCTGAAATGTATTCAGATCATTAGACAGGCCTGGGAATCATGGTACCCCCACTGGAGGAGCAGAAGTATCTGTCTTACACTCGCTTGTCCTCTTTTGCTCACGTGATAGTGCAAGGTGGAACAGATTGCAGAGGAAGGGCATGGCATCTCCACTGATGGAGGTCTTTGAGAACAGGCCAACTAGACTGTTGGGAACGAGTAGGTGGTGTTGATCCTGGCTTCAAGGCAGGTTGGATGGACTTCAATGATCTCTTGAGGTCCCTCTCAGCCCTATTTTTCTATGACCCTGCGCTTTCAAAAAGATGAGGGCTTTATGGTATGGCTGTTTATTCTAGCTTGCTTTTTTGTTTCAAACTTTGTTTCCATCAGCCTCCTTTTCCCACCCCGTGCATCCCAGGCTCGTAGCCAAGCTGCCTCAGCTTTGGGAAGGGAATTAGCAGGAACTCTTTCTTTGAAGCTGTGTTAGCTTCCAGCAGTAAGTTATGTGTCCCCTCACTTTTTTTTTCTTCCTGTTTTTCCTCCTTTCTTATGCTTTTTAGGAGTGGCCCTTGGAACCCAAGACTGTTCTTATGCACACTGATAATTGTTTAAGGCTCTTTTGAAATTGAGGCTTGTGTTGTTAGTAGTTGGATTGTGCAAACAGGAATCGCAACATCTGGATTCTGTTTTATTTTGTCACTTACTCACTGTGTGACCTTGGGCAAATAATGTAACCTCTGTGCCTGAATTTCCCCATCTGTAAATAATAGGGATAATACCTACCTCACAGGGGGAGGGGTTGGGACATATGTAATAGGTATAAAGTCCTTTGAGATCTTTGAGTGAAAGGCACTATAGACATTTAAAACTTTTATTCTTGTTCAAATATGTAAAATCTCCTAACTCTGGAGCAAGAACAGACCCCTGTCTTGAAGGAGGAAGTCACACAAATCAGGTGTGCCTGTGCTCACAGTTTTCTGTACAGAGACTGCAAGTGTATCTGTGCCTCTGCAGGTATATCTTATTGGCTTTAATGAGAGCTTCACTCTTCACCAGTTTTGGCATGATAAATAAGGTGTGTGGCCTTTATGTGAGTGTAATAGGGTAGACTGCTTTATTGCAGGTACAGCATATATGTTCACCGTTTTTATACAGATTTGTGCTCATTTTGCTAATCTACTGACCATTTGGGTGCAAATAAATGATTTGAAAGTGCTGTCGATGCAGTGCTCAGCCTGTTAGGGAAGTCCAGTCCTGCTGTGAAGGCAATGTAGATGAATACTTTCTTGCAGCTGTCAGCACAGAGAACCTGAGTGTTTATATGTTTGTAACCTGATGTTAAAAACCAGCATGTGTGGGGAGGTACTGTACTTAAGGGGGTTTTTTTAATTCTTTTTGAGGGCTAGAACCAGCATGTTGCCATTAGTCAAGTGCACCCTTTTGTCAAGCAGTTACATTATGTTTTTGTCTAGAAAGGTCACACATTTCTTGTTTATCATGTTCCATGAAATGCGTTTAGTGGCAGAAGTACTTTTTTGCTTTACTATTGAATGCTCTGGAGCTAGCCTTAATAATGCTATGCTAGCTGCTGAAGCTGAATAAGACTGTTGACTGTGTAGACAAGGTGTTCTGGTGTGGGGCTAAAATACTTATGTTTCTGATGCTTTTGTTAAATGTCTTTAACATTCTTGATTTCTTAAGCATTTGTCCTCTTGCTTTCCACTTCTGAAAACTCAGTTTGTGATCCTGAAAATTAAATAAGGCAAACCCCATCCAAACAGATGGTTCATTTCAATTGTGCTATAGAAGTAAACGCAATGAAAGCCCAGTCAGAGACTGTCAGAAAGACATGAAGCAGGAGATTAAAATTATCTATTTTTCCTAGTCTGCTTTACTATTCTAAAAAGTCTGAAACAAAACTGGATCAGCTGTTACGAAATGTAATGCTTTCTATGCAAAAAGTATCATCACAAAAGTCATAGGAAGCATCGTCTGGAATAGCTCCATTCAAACAGAAATCTTTCAACACCCATTTACTTGTGTGGAATGGGAGGTTACATTTCTAGGTCACATTGGTTTAACTCAGACCACTAAGCTTTCTCATAGTTGACCAGTTGCTTTCACCAAGTAAGGTTTCTGTCAAGTTTCCAGCAGGCAAGGCAGTTCTAAAGCCAAGTTGTTCTGTCACCTCTTTTGCTTAGGGAAGTTGAGGAAGAAGTATCAAAACCCATTCTCCCTATCTCCCTTTTAGGTCATCACTTGGTGAAGGTGGAGTGTAGCTGATCTATTAGAAGTATTATGCTCCAACGAGCATCTTCCCTAACACAAAATGGACATTGCTACACCAAAGGAACTGGGTAGGATCAATGACAAGGAGTCAAGGCTCCACATCAGGGTTTCCAACCTAGGTATTCCCTATTACAAAGCTGCCAGGTTTTTGGTATGGTTTTTTTGTGGGTTTTTTTAAACAGTCCTTGGATGCAATTATCTGCATCAAATCTAGCATGTGAAATACAATGAGGTAGTCTTTGAGTGTCAGCCCATAACTGTCTTCCAGTTGGGAGCCCTGTGATTATCCTGAGGTATCAGGCAAGAGCAGTCTGTTGTAGAAACAAAGCTTTTTAGCTGGTGGTGGGGTATTCTCTGACAGGCAGAGTGGGGCTCTCAAGGCAAAGCATTGTCAGGTGTTTTACCTTATGCATCTCAAAAGCTGTTGCAGCTGGTGTCCTAAGGCCAGAGGCTATGTGCATGATTAAGATAGCTTGTAACCTCATCCATTTCTCCCATCTTGGCTTGATTTCTCTCCTTTCTTAATCTGTTGTGTTTTTTTCTTCCCAGTTTTGGGAGCTGAGGTGCTCCAAATCTCCAAAGGAGTGCTTCACTGTAGTCCACAAGATACTGAGAAGATATGAGCCAGTCAGCTCACAAATCTTTTTTTCTACTGGCTACTGGTATTCCCATTTGTCAGTGAGACAAAAGTTTCATAATTATGTTGATTGACATACCTTTCTAGCAGTGTTCTTGAGGAAGATGGTGAAAATCTTACTATAAAAAAATAAATATATTGTTTCTTAAATATCTGAATAAGTTGCACCTTTTTTTTTTCCAAGAAAATGGGAAGAAGATAATAGGAGAGCACAAAATCACTGAGCAGTCTAAAATGTAATGACAAAAGACTGGGGTAAAATGTGTTTTAAGTAATTACAGGGCTCACAAAGAGAAAGCGACGAATTTTTTAACTGATAGTAATAAGATTGTTGCTGAGAGTTTTCTGGTCTGGAAATAGATATGTATTTTCTTTCAAATAGTCAGCTGACAGTATGTATCACTAATTTATGTAATTGATGTGCTGATTTAAGAAATAGAAAAAATTTGCCAGCCCTTCAAAATATGCTGTCCTTGTAGCCTGTTTGTTTTTTCCTGTAAAGTTGGAGGGAAAGCACAGACATAGCAACCAGTGCAAAAATGACAATTTTTTTGATACACTTCTACTGGTTTCACAGAAATTGAGTGTGAGACAGGTAGAGAGAAGAAAGCTTTTGTGTCAAAACTAAGGTGATAATAGTTATGGAATTTTTTCTAAAACCGTTGCTTCCTATGGACTGCACAATGCTCTGTTTTGCCAGCAAGTAGTCTTATCTCCTTTCAGTACACTTTAGAGGTGCAAATATAACTTTTTATAGGTTTGTGGTGTTATTTTTTTCCCCTCATATTATTATTGCAGTGGGTTGATACTCAGTATGGGGGAGGGAACCTCAGTGAAAATATTCTTTTTGTAGTGATTTTCTAACAAAATGAGTATTTTCAAAGTGAGTTTTTCCTTACTGATGTGGAAAGACCAGTTCTGATTTGGCATGCTCTTATGATGAAGTATTCTTCTGTACCTCTAGAAATGGGAACAGTTGCCTTCCTCTCCATAGCATGCTGCTATCTGAAGACTTTATGGACGATACTGCATAGAGGTGTTACTTTGATTTGTCATGAAACTGGATACCTCTCTTTCTGTTGAAGGTGAGGCAGTAATGGTCAAGTAAAGAAAGGTCTTTGTCATCTGGAGTGTTCTGTTAAATAGAAGATGACAGGAAACCTCCCATCTTGAGTCACCTTTCTACCTTGAGCTTAACTTTTATTTGAAACTTAGTTCATCTCTGTGGGATGAATATGGGAGCTGGAGTCCCATTAGATGTATGGACCCAAACCTAATACTATATGTCAAAATCCAATTATTACTTTTGTAGGTAATTTTAAGCTAATATTACTGGGTTTGTTTATTTTTGGTTTTTTGAAACCTTTCTTCTTGGAAAAGACACTTATTGCTTTCTAACCTTTTCCGTGTGTTTTAGGTATATTCTCAAGAACTCTTTACCAACTCTATGGCAAATAAGAAGGCTTATTATCTTGCATGGTGATACAGGTTTTCCTTTTGGCTTTGCCTTTGCCTTTTTCAGTATGAAACAAGGATGCCTATATTTGGAAATGAAATTTTCTGATCCTTATCCTATCACTGCGGAACAGTTTCTTAGCTTTCATATTTATAACTCACTTAAGGCTATAATTTGGGTAAAACTGGACACTAGAGTGAGTGGATAGGCATGCGTTAAAACACTTGCAAACAAGCAATAAATGCAGCATGTGTGTACAGAGAGACCTAAAACATACTCCTGCTGTCAGAGGCGATAACTTTCAGACTTCATAAGCCTTTGGTTGATCATATAATTAAGATACCTTTAGGAAAGAATGCCTTCCTATGTTATTCTGTCAAATTTCCTATTGTAAGATTAGAATACGGTGGTTTGCACAACCAGTGGTACTGTGTCTAGCTGGACAGGTCTTTAACCACATTTTTGTCTTTTTCTATTTCCAATCCAGATTGTGGTTTAGGTTTTCCTCCTTTGTTTTTTTTTGTGGTTAACATACAAAAGAATTTGGTAACTCTTGTTAGTTAAACAAACTTGTTTGTTTATTGTTTCCTCAGCCCTACTTTCAGTTTGACGAGACAGTATGGAAATGCATTTATGGCTTATTCTGCTGCTCCCTCTATTGAACACGCTTTGACAGAAAGTCACATGCTGCAGTTAAAATGTGCATTTGCTTTTGTTTTTTTCTCATGATCGGCTTTTTTAAGCAGCTTTGCCGTTGATCAGAGATGAATACAGTTTCTGAAATGACCTACATCAGCTTTGTCTTTGTATCTTAAAAATAGTCATTACCAGGCTAAGAGGTGTCTGTGTTTAATTACAAGGTAACTTCCCACTGGTGACTGGGTGGTGGGTCTGATGTGTAGCTACTGGAATTATTATTGTTCCTCTCTAACAAGGATCTCCCTTTTTTTGCAACTGGAAGGTCTTCATCATTTCATCAATGTTTGTATGCAAGAAACACGTTTAAGCTCCTTCCTTACGTGAGTGAAAAATCTTTTTTTTTTTTTTCTTTGGTTCTAAAAGCTAGGAACATAGTTTTCCTACCGAGAATGGTTTCTTGAACTGTTTGGTTTTTGGCTTGGACTTTTAAGCCTGTGAAATACCTATGTACGTGTTGTGTGCATCCTGTATTCCTAGGTGCCTTCTATCTCACATGCCTCCTTGCCAGGGCCTGAGGTTGTTTTTTGGAGGGAACTCCTGGTTTGTAGTTTTCAGTTGTGTAGTGTTATTCATCGCACATCAGGACAATAAACATTTCATGTCCTCCCACTTACGGATGTGCGTACTCACCTGTGGAAAGAAGTGCACTATCACTGGCTCTCCTTATGTCTCAATTAGAATTCTGCCCCTATCCCATCTTTATCGGTTATTAATTCTTGTTACCATAGTACTTGGGGGCCTAAGACAGAAACCAATACGTGTTTTTGGTGCTCTTTGACCTAAAATGTTTCCAAGCTAGAAGTATAAGACTCAACTGGGAGAAGTTAAAGCAGAGGTTGGCAGGAAATAGCAAATAAAAGAGTAAAATTATCCTTCTTAATGCAGTCAGAGGACAGAGGGATACTAGCTGCTTGGTACTATCTTGGCATCATAGGTAAATAATTTGAGGAATGCGTAGTTACTTAATTTCTGGTTGGTTTGTTTTATTTTACCCTGAACTACCTCATTTGTAGAGATGGAATTGGGAGAACACATAAGTTTTGGTAAAAATTGCTCTAGTAGGCAATTGAAGCTGGAACAATGGGAGGACAGAGGCAAGCACTTGTATTTGGCTCTGACATGCAAGTTCCTGGTGGAAAAATAAAGCCAGCAATTCAGTTTTATAAGATTATAGTTGCTTTTACTATGTATATCTCCAAAATACACAGTAAATGACAAGGCAGGGCATTTTTCTTGATGGTTTCTGACCCTTGGAAGAGGGGATTGTCCACAGACCGAAAGGTGGTGATTTCATATTGGTCACTGCTGCTTTTAAAAGTGAAGGTCTGTTTTTTTGAAAATAGATTACTTTTTTTAAAATAATATTACGTGCTCTTAAAGTGAACCTACATGCAATCCTGATTGTTTCCCTGTATTTACAGTATTGTTTTCCTAACGTATCAGCTCCTAATACAGTCCTTATTGTATCTGAATGCTAATAATATGCAGACAGCCCAATGTAGCTAATATTAAGAAATCATGACACGTTTTTAGTGTGTAGTGGATTTATAAGCTCAGTTTGAAGTGGGCTACTGTTTGACCTGTAGCTGATGGGTCACATAGATGCACAGCTGGCAAAAGGGTGCTTAGAACACATTTGCAGGAGGAATGCCAAAGTTTTATTTGCTTAAAAAAAATTATTTGAAAAATGATCATGGGGGGGGGCTTCATTATTCAGAAATACTTTTCTATGATCTTGTCCATGCTCAGAATTTAGCTGCCAGGATAGTTAGTGAGAACCTACATTGTGTTCAAAAGTTGTTGGCTGAAACTCCAACATAAGACCAGAATAATGCATTTTATATATGCTATTTCAGAGTGATTGTCACTGTCTCCCTTTACTACCGTGATTGTTCCAATTTAGCACTTTCTCAAGAACAGCTGTTGAGGTGGGTAACGCTAACCTCCTTGTCTTGAAGAGAGATATATGGGTCTGAGAAAGAAGAAACATTGTTCTAGCCATGTCCTGATTCTTTTGTGTCTTGCTCTCTTAGCAGTAGAGGTTATAATGCAGCAGGAAGACAGGCTGGTGTTTTTCCAAGCTTCATTGATAAGAATGCTGCTAACAGCAGATTTCAGTATATAAATGAACAAGTTGGTTGGGAACGGTTGTACTTAGTTTCTCCTCATTGAGTTTCAAAACAAACCTGGCCTCTGATTGCTGTTTGGTATAGCTCAGTTGCACACTGAGCTGCTTGAGTTTAACTGCATCTGCAGGAGAACTGAGCTGCTTCTTTGGGTTCTTCTGGAATTTGTGGATGTGGCCGCTTCTTCTCAACCTGGGTTACTTGGATGTGGCCACTTCCCAGCTTGGGTAATGTGTTTTCTCCCAGGCCCAATCTGTGTCACGAAAAGGCTGGACTGATCGCCCAGATATTCATAGTAGGCTTGTTCTTCCGTCTTGCATGCTTTAGTGAGCACCTCTTACAGTGTCAACAGGGTTAGCATTTGTATCTGAATAGGGCAGCTAATACCTCTGAGCTGACTTTTTCACACTGCATCTCAAGCAGGTGTTACTGCATCAGTTCTGCCATTGCTTTATTTTCAAGGTTATCTTGACAACCATAACATCCAGAAATCCTAGACTGTAAAGAATAAAGCCACAGCAAAAAAAAAAAGAGAGAAAAGAAAGCATAGGAGTATTTGCTAATTGAACAGTTTGAGTTTGGCCAGTGGTCTTTGCAGAGAGTAAAATCCATTCTTGTGCAACATAGATCTCTTTGGGGGATGGCTAAATTTGAAGTAGAGAATATACCTAGATCCACTTAAAGTCAGTAGGCACTAGTGCCCCTCGTATTTGGCAGTTACAGTAAGAAACCATATAAAGCCAGGAACATCTAGAAGTAAAAGTTTATATTTAGGGTAATTATCTTTCAAGTTAAAAGGGAAGAGGCCTCGATTCAAAAAGCTCTTCATCACATCCTTGAACATCACTGAAGTCAGTGGAATGTATCTGTGGGTGAAAATGTACAAGACCCCAGTTCAGCAAAGCTCTTTTAATCTAAATTGGGGGATTGTCCTGTCAAGATTACTGGTGAAAAAACAGGCTCTGTGGATTGTCAGAAGAGTCAATTTACCTGAGGAAAGAGTTCCTTCACAAGCCTCTGAGTAAATGCTGGTTTTATTGCTGACTCATGTGGCCTTTCCATGACTGCACATGCCATGCCTATTTGACCGCTAATTCTTACCATAAACAGGGTAAGCTTTGAGAATGTTTTCTGTCACAGGAGGAAAGATCAATGACTTCTGCATTAGCAGATTGCTAGCTGTAAAGGGGCCGTAAGTGGTGTGTGGAGGTTGTCTGTGCAAATGTCAGTTTAACCTGAGGCCTTTTCTCAGGTGTTTTCTTCTCATTTCAAAAATGCATCCCTCCAGGCTGGTGAGCAGACCTGACAAGTTCAGCGGTGATCAACATCCACCTCTGTTACTAGAGTTCATGGGTTCTTGTTTGTCAGCTGTTGGCGCAGCGCTTCGTGCTGGTATATATTTCTTTGTCATAAATTCAGGACAAGCTGGAAATATCTGAGATATTTTGCCTGACTTAAGTTGAGAGGCTTCTGTGGAGTGGGCAGGGCAACAGTGGTGGAAAAATCAGGGAAAATACCTGTGCTTTTAAAATGTCTCTTCTGTGGCTTTGAAAGTCTAAGAATTTCTCAGCCAGAGAATGTATTTCCTCCTCCTTTTTATAAGCTACTTCTTTCTTTTGCCTTATTAATTGTGGATCTGTTCCTGCTTCTATTTAAAGCCAGATGCAAAAATCAGTGACCTGACTTTCCTAGGTACAACGTTGTAAATCTGAAGAACAGGTGAGTAGATTACTCTAGTGTAAGAACATGCCCCCATGTCTGTTCTTTTGAGATATGGGATAGTTCCCGCTTGTGTTGAAATCACTGTGTGGAGGGCGTTGGGTACTTTATAAGGAACTCCAAACTCTGCAGGACTGGGATTCATCTTACAACTTAAGTATTTCAGTCCGGTTTTGGAGACCTCTGTATGTCTTCTCTTCTGTTTGTGGTGTTCAAAAAAAAAAAAAAAAGTCTGTTGCTATGGAAATAGCACCTGAAGGTATGTTTTGCCCGAAGAACCTGCAATGAAGCAGTTACATTAGCAAACGGTAATGTATCCCAGAGTTGAGTAAAATAACAGAGGCCACCGAGTTTTTCTTGTTTGTGTGATGAAATGTTGTCAAATTAAGTGATTTGTTGGAGCCTTCCTTTAACTTCTGTACAGCAGTAAGCTTAGAGGAAAAGAAGATTGCATTATTTTTTAAAAAGCTTTATTTGTGACCCGGACTTGTTGCCTCTGACCCTCTTGGGCTTAAATAGTTAAATTATATTAATGTCCAGTTTGTTTCACTGTAGGTAACACATCAACTGAATACTCTTGTGCATAATCTACTGTATCTTTCCTCTGTTCTGTGTCAATGTATTATGTGTATTTGGATTACAGTTCTTTTTTGTATTAAATTATTTTATGTTATAGAACAATATTTAAGTGAAGCAAAGAGCTAATGAAAGTTGTTGGCGTTTTGGGATTTCTTTTCTCTTTGCTCTTTTTTTTGGATGTACTGTAAATTGTAAACCAAGGATGCCAAGCAGGCTTGGTTCAATGGCTAAAATTATTGTATTACAGTGTAATGCTGATCTAGGCCTTGTCTCAACACTAGAGCACACAGACTTGAATAAAACTGTTATAAAAGTGGTCGTCTTTAGGCCTTGAGTTCTTGGGTTTGTGCTTCAAATAATTTTGAGCAGGTATTTAGAATGGCAATGGCATTACCTTGCTCTGGGGAACTCAGAATTTTTCGCAGTGCCACAAGAAGTTTATTTTTCTTTGGTAGTCATTTTGGTCCTGATCAGCTGTTCCAGCTCTGGGTCCACCGTAGGGTTTTTGAAACCTGTTTTTGCAAAACCCCAGAAGACAGCTTAGTATCAGTCTTGGCACACAGTACCTGTCTACAAACCCCCTTCTGGCTTTTCTCTCAACAGGGTAATTAATTGCATACCTTTTTTATTAAGGTTAATATTTCTGTTCTGTTAGCTTAAGAGTTATCTGCTCATTATTTAGTATCCCAGCCAGAATGTGGATCTGAATGCCTGGATCTGGAGCTAATGCAGTAACACATTTTGTGCATGATGACATTTAACAGATGGTTTTACATTCACTTCTGATGCTGTGCCTTTGTTCCTGCCACATCATTCAGTGAGACACAGTTGCTTGAACAAGGATCTTTCCAAGCTGGCTTTCATCTACTGTTGGTGTAGAAGCCAGAACACCGTGGTTTTGATTCCTAAGTTGTGTGTTTCATTCCTAGGTTGTGCCTTTGCTCTTCTCTGCCACCAGGCCATCATTTCACATTGCTCTGCTTTAAGAAATGTAGCTGCACTGCTGAAGGACTATGTACTACAAGAACTTCAGTTTCATAATTTCCATTGAAAAGAAATTTTTCTCTAATGTGGTTACATGCAAGAAATGCTACCTCCTTCCAGAAGATAAGGAGACTGAACAATGCATAGGTAGAGTATCATTAGTCATATATTCCATTCAAACTGTGGTAAAGATGGGGGTGGTTTTTTGTGATAGGCTGGGAGGAGAGTGGACAGGCAGTCAATTAAGTTTAGTTAGAAATAATGGCATGCAAATGAGTGACCTTTTCACTTGTTTTAACAAAAGGTGTCTTGCAATGGGTTATCTTTCAGACTCTTTCCCCCTCCTCCCCCCCAAATCCCAAATGCCTCAAACTAAACCAAATATTTTATTTCTACCTTCTGTAATGTTTTACAGGGAAGGATTCTGTTCTAGAAGAATCAGGTTTTCTATGTCAATTTACATGCCTGTCACAACCAGCAGGTTACCATAATGTTCAAGCTGGCCTCATCAGGAACAAAAATCTAGATGCATGGCGGCAGATAAATTTCTGGCAGCAAATGCAGCCTGTGTAGGAAATGGCAGGAACACAAGGCGCTAGGGCTGAAAATAAAAATAAAGCTAGAGGTTTTCTAAGCAAGGGAATCTAACCGCTTCTAGCAGAGACAGAGCGTCCTAAGTGAAAGCTGCCAGGGTCAGCATGGCTACAGAATAAACACTCCAGCAGATGTTTTAGGTTTTGTAGTTTTTCAATTACTGACGTGTAAGCAAGGGTTGGGTGTACAAATTACACAGCACAAACCTTAGCAGAGGCCTTCAGCTGTAAATAGGCTCAAATGTTAACATTATCGTGTTCCTCAGGTGGCACAGCCTGGAATAGTACATGTAAGTGGTGCTCTGAAAGCCCCCTGCATACCTTGATGTAATTTCTGATAGCCTTCCAAGGCTAAACAGATAAAGAGGAAAGAGCGCGGACTTTCCTATATGATGCAGTTGCAGCTCGTATGATAAATTAATCTGTTGTTTCTAGTGAAATGTTGACATGCTTGGCCCTTCTTATGTGGAAGAAAAGGGAGAGGCTGTCCCACTAAAGGTAGGCTTTGCAACAACCTAATTAACTGTAACATGAGAGGTTTGCAGGCAAATTGGTATCAGGCTCAAGGAGACTAAGCTTTAGGAAAAAATGCTGGGGTGAACATGGCAACAACAAACATCGGAGTATCTTGACAAGGGTTAACAAGCTTAATCTTCATGCTGGGACACAAATGACACTGCAGTTTGCTCTGAAAACAATTGTGACTAAGGATGAGCAAAGCTGCGGGGCTTTCAAGTAGACTTCAATATGTTTGTGGCTTTTTAGTACTTAATCTGAAACCTTATTGAATTGCATGTGATTTACTTTCTGTTAAGTCCTTATTAATTTAACAAAGAACAAATCTAAGTGGAATGAAAAGAGGCAGGATCAACTGATAGCACTCCAACACAAAGTAGAACAAAACTATAGTCACATTACTAAATATAACCAAAGCCCGTACACTTCATGCCTGCAAAAGTTGCTCTGAAGTTTATTCCTTTCTACGAAAGTCATGCTTTAATATCTTTAATAATAAAACATGGATTTGAATACTCAAAAAAGCATGAATGGGGTTACCTGTCACAGATTACAGACAATATTAAAAGAACCATCTCTGATGGATGTGAATGTCTTGTGCCATTTAGTTCTCCAGTGGGACCCTGAATAAGTAGTTGGAGAACCGATCATTGTACAAAGAGCTTGCTATTTTTTGCAGCAGTCTGGCATTTTTGGTGATCTTCCTGCAGTTGTATCTGGCTCTTTAGTTTTTTTTTCTACAGGTACCCCCATTTCTATGATCAGATCTTGCAGGACCCAGTTAGAGGTAAGATCTTCTAAGCTGGTGTGTGTTCTAAAGGGGAATTGATATGACTTGTGATGATGACTTGTGACTGGAGAAACTGGGGCAAAGGAGGAGTTCTGAGGTTGAGGAGGGAGGGGGAGGATGGTTTCCTTATGCTCATCTACCCACAGAAGAGAAAGGATGGGAGGAACAGGAACCAGCACCGAGGAGAAGGTGGGTCAGAGCTTTCCTGGGATGCTACAGGAAATAAGGAGAAACCAGCAGAGTTGCTACAGAAGAAGAAATACCCTGGCTGAGTTCTGATCGTGCAGCTGGTTTCCACCAAACAAACAGAACTTGGGGTCCTAAGTTCCAATTGCTCTTGTCCCAAAGACCTCCACATTCAGCACAATCTCCTTTTCATCCTTATCCTAAGGCAGAGTCCTCATTCTTCATAGGGGCTGCTTCTCTGCCCTTCTCCAGGACTACCGTCACTCAGTTCAAATTTCTTATCTTCCACCCTGTCCAAAGCTTCTACTCCCAGAGCCCTCCTCAATGAGCCTTCTAGGTCCCTTGCCTTAAAGTCTCTGTCCTTGCCTCTGTGCCAGCCTCTTCTCATGGGTGACTGCTTGGATGTTAACATGTTGCAGTATGTGTAGAGGAGAGTCCAGTTCCTGCTCTGCTGGAGTAGAAAAGCAAGCCATCCCTGAAATAATCTGCTCAGGGTTATTCTGAAGCCAGGGAAAAGGTTTCCAGAAAGACCAAACCTAGGATTTTCACACCCTATATTGTGAGAGAGAAAGAGGGGTAGAATTTGCATTTCTCTGTTTTTGAGGGTAGAAAGAGCAGGGTAAATGACAAGAAGCAGGTACGGCAGCAGAGAGGTGCCCCATCAGCAGCTTCAGGTCTCAGCCCCTGCCAAACTGAGCAAGAACCTTGTCTCTATAGGCCCAGTTATCTCACTGCATCT
Source organism: Chroicocephalus ridibundus (assembly GCF_963924245.1). Classification (NCBI taxonomy): domain Eukaryota; kingdom Metazoa; phylum Chordata; class Aves; order Charadriiformes; family Laridae; genus Chroicocephalus; species Chroicocephalus ridibundus. Next base: position 42,082,650 of record NC_086287.1, on the reverse strand, counting down.
TCTTTCAAACGAGCAAATGTCAGTGGTGTCTCTGGGCAGGAAGAGCCTTTCAGGCAGGCTCTGTAGCACAGCTGTAATTTCTGCTACTTTTGCATTTGTTATTTCTGGGGAAGTTTCAGGACTATCTCAAGTCAGCACTGAAAGGATTTTAAATTCAGACCTCCTCCAGGCAAAACCAAATCCCTTCCTTAGGGGGTATTGCACCAGTAATGGTGCTAATACATGAGCAAAACTGCTAGGTGTACATATAAGCAAAACTTCTAGGTTTACATATATAGTTTTATTAATTTAAAAACTTTATTCTACTCATCTAGTAAAACCATCCGTAAGTGAAGGTTTTCTGAAGAGCCTGTCTATGCCATTGCTGCTGGTGGCAATTATCTTTAGTGGTATCAAGGTTATATGTGTAATGTTTTGGTTTCTGTAACTAAGTTTTTGTGTCAAGGAGCGGCAATGTCAGGTGCTGCTCTGTAAGGGAAGATGAGCTGGAGCGAAGGGTGACAGCAGGGCAGTGGCCTCAGCGATGCAGTCCCAGGGTAATTGAGCAAAGCGAGCAGAGCAAGTCCAGCGACAGTAACCAGGGCCAGTCACGGTCCAGTGGTCGCCAGGCAAGTCCATAGGAAAAAGGTCCAAGGTCAAGCCAGAAAAGCAAATTGGGTCTGGGTCAGAAAGGTACCTGGGCAGGCATAGCCATAGTCATAATTTAGCTGAGGCAAGGACCACAGGCAAGAAAATGCAGCTACTTGATGAAACAGGAGGATGTGATGAGGATCCTCACAGCTCTTTTCCCAGCAGCAGCATCCAGGGCCACGTAGTTGCATCTGTCTGGGCTGGCCTCGAGCCCAAGCAGCCAAGCCTGTAGAAGGGACAAAAGAAGTTACAGAGGCTGTTTGGTGGTTGGGGGAGCAGACACCTATTCTATGACAAATCCATTAGAGTTCGTAATTATCTTAGTTTGTGTTTCTCTAGCTCTGTAATTCATCTTTGTAATCAAGTGCAGTTAGAGGAAGAGAGGAGGGCCAGGACCCAGGAGCTTTCACTGCCGCTGGGGGTTTCAGAACACCAGCTTTTGCTGAGTCTGGTGGAAGAAGCAGCTCCCTACAGCCTCAGTGCTTAATGTCTCCAGTACAAACAGCTGAGATTAACCATTCTCTGCTGGCTTTCTCCTCCTCTGTGCCATGTACTCTTCGCTGGGTAAAAAACTGTCTGGGTGGCCGTGCCCAGAGAGTGGTGGTAAATGGAGTTAAATCCAGTTGGTGTCCAGTCACAAGTGGTGTCCCCCAGGGCTCGGTGCTGGGGCCGGTTCTCTTTAATATCTTTATCAATGATCTGGACGAAGGGATCGAATGCACCCTCAGTAAGTTCGCAGATGACACTAAACTGGGCGGGCATGTTGATCTGCTTGAGGGTAGGTTGGCTCTGCAGAGGGATCTGGACAGGCTGGACCGATGGGCTGAGGCCAATGGTATGAGGTTCAACGAGGCCAAGTGCCGGGTCCTGCACTTGGGTCACAACAACCCCATGCAGCGCTACAGGACTGGGGCGGAGTGGCTCGAAAGCAGCCCAGCAGAAAAGGACCTGGGGGTGTTGGTGGACAGCCGGCTGAATATGAGCCAGCAGTGTGCCCAGGTGGCCAAGAAGGCCAACAACATCCTGGCCTGTATCAGGAATAGTGTGGTGAGCCGGACTAGGGAAGTGATCATCCCCCTGTACTCGGCACTGGTGAGGCCCCACCTCGAGTACTGCGTTCAGTTTTGGGCCCCTCGCTACAAGAGGGACATTGAGGTGTTGGAGCGTGTCCAGAGAAGGGCTACAAAGCTGGTGAGGGGTCTGGAGGACAAACCTTATGAAGAACGACTGAGGGAGCTGGGCATGTTTAGCTTGGAGAAGAGGAGGCTGAGGGGAGACCTTATCACCCTCTACAACTACCTGAAAGGAGGTTGTAGAGAGATGGGGGCTGACCTCTTCTCCCTGGTGACAAGTGATAGGACGAGAGGAAACGGGTTCAAGTTACGTCACGGGAGGTTTAGATTGGATATTAGGAAACATTTTTTCACTGAAAGGGTTATTAAACATTGGAATAGGCTGCCCAGGGAGGTGGTGGATTCACCATCCCTGGAGGTGTTTAAAAAAAGGGTAGATGGGGGGCACTTAGGGACATGGTTTAGAAGTGGCTTTTGTCAGGGTAGGTTAAAGGTTGGACTTGATGAGCTTAAAGGTCCCTTCCAACCTCAACAATTCTATGATTCTATGATTTTCCACCTTTATAATCCAAGCTCCTTTTCTGCAATCAGGAAGCTTTCTCTGGAGCAGCCTATCGTAACTGTGTTTGCCAACTGATTTCTCACCTGCATGCAGTTCTGACATTAGGACCATGCTGTTCTTGCAGCCACATGTCAGCTCTTCTGGGTTAGCCTGAAGTATTTTTCCCTTCACAAATTACACGCAAGGTAAAGCAGCCTCTTTTTTGCTCCCTGATTATACACATACCTTCGAGCAGTGTTCTTTCAAGCAATGTCCATCATTCTCCTCCTGCCCAGAGATATGGAGGAGGAATCAACATTATCTGTTCTTAGTTCTGAAATGGCATCATAGCGACATAGTCTTCAGGGTTCCTCAGCTTAAACAGCCATCACAAAAAATGTTGCCTACCACTTGATCACAAATTCTTTCCCATCCAACTAAACATGGGATAGATTTTTTTTAAAAAAATGTTGTTGGACATTGCAAAACTGAAAGTGTCTGGAAACCCTAGGAATGTGCTGTAATAACCTGCTACTTATGCAAGTCCTTTCTGGACTTGTACCTACGCAGTCTTTGGGATGCAGGTGCTATCTAGTGTCTCTCCAGAACAACAGGCCTTTTGGGACTGGGGAGGGCCAAGGCAGAAGCTGCCATCAGAGCCTTTGAGCACCAATAATGTTAAGTATTGCATGAGCAACCGGCAAGGCTGTCGGAAAAGGTTTTTTCCTCATCTAACCCGTGCAGTGGCAGGGTAACAGTTGGCAAGCTTGCACACAAACTTTCTAGAATAAGAGCAGAGCTTTGGGACCACGTGCGTAAGGAAATCTGAGGACCTGAGCAGCTCTGTGCAGCTCCTGTTTTTTCTCATCCAACAGAAAATTCCGCTCGGGGCTGTATGACGCGTCTGAACCGCCTCATTTTGATGCAGTTCTTACCACTTTAGGCTTCACCTCGGCCTGGCAGTCTTAACCTTGTGGGTGACCCTTTGTAAACTTATTCTTCTTCAAAGGTTTGAGTATGGGTATTTCCTGTATATTTTCTAAACAAAAGCAGCGGAGAGCAAGGCGGGCTGGTCACCCCCCTCAGCCTCTCTTTCGTGTCTGAAGCACTTTGCAAACCATCGCTTTAAGTGCCATCACCTAGTCCCATAACTCATACTGTCATTTTCTTGGCCAACAGGTCTGCTTCAGTTTGCTAGCATTGACTGCCAAGATCCACCGTAGGAAGGCAGACTGAAGCTGAGAGACCTTAGACCTGGATGAGCACTTGGATTCATCTTCCTGATGTTTTCTCCATGGCTCATTACACCCCTCCTTTAACCACTTTTAGAATGGGGATGTTTATTATACACGTACTTCTCAGTAGGCCATGGTGCACGATATACCAGGTAGTTTTTTATTTACTCTGTGTGTGGGAGCAAATGGGATTTAGATTATGCAAGGTGCTCACCTTTATTCAGTTTGTTTTATCTAAAGTGACCCTTTGCTAAATTGACTGAGATGATAATTGAGTGTTTCTCTCGACGGGTAGTTAAAACAGAAGCTGTTTGGGTTTGTGCCCTGTGGTGAGTGTGCCTGCGGGGAGGGAGACCTCTCTGCTGGCATCCCAAAAGCTTTTGCAGGTGCTACTGTCTGCGAACCACAGTGGGTTTATTTGCATCCTGCCCAAGGCTTTGGTGGGACATCGGGTGAAGCTGCCGTGGGGCATCCCTTGGGTGGGCCGTGCTGCCAGATGGCCAAGGGAGGGAGGAAGCATGGGTGCACGGTGGGGGGGATGCACTCACCCCGTCCCTCAGGAAGGGCATCACTTTTGTCATTCAAGGGCATTTTCCTGGCACCTGCTACCATTATACCCAGGTCCCTGGTGGACATGTCCAAGCTTTCCAGCGTGGTCAGGGGAGCAGAAAAGCAGCAGGACTTGGCCAGAGGCACTTGGTGACCCTGAAGCAGAGCCCTTGTCTTAATCACTCTTCTCAGGTACATGTGCACATCACCAAGCTTGCAAGCAGTGCAGAGCCCTTGGTAAGTGCAGCACACCTGAGTCTTTCCTTTGCTTGCTCCCGTCTATGAGCAGGATAGCACATGTGTGCGTCTAGTGCTCTTACGCCATGGGATGTACTCCCGGGGTGTCACTGTTAGCCACAGTTTGACCCCATAGCATCAATGCTCCCTCTGTGTATGCCTGGAGCTCTCTACCCTGACCTCAATTCTAATCAGTAAAACAATAAAGTCAGAAATCACTCTGAAGCCCACAGCTGTGTCCCTGTAGATGTGCAGGGGGGCTGGCTACCTAGCCACAGGTGAATCAGAAATGCACAAATTTTTCTTGGCGTTCTGCTCTGTGTCAGTCTGACACCGACCTCCTCTCCCTTGAAGACCTCATTCATCATCACTTACAGGTGGGTCCCTACCTTTGGCTTTTAATACAGCTCAGTGACTGTGCCACATGTTTGTTCTGTGGTAGGAATGAACAAAATATTCATCTAGGTCCTGGCATCGGGCTGGAGTTTGAGGGACGTGTATTAAATTTGGAGTTAAACGGACAGCCAAAATAAATACATGGATTTGAGCATACAAGGTGCATAGGTTCCTTCACCTGTCTGTGCTAAAGCGTGGGTTAATTTTATCCTCATGACATGCTGGGAAAGAGTCAACGCTTAGTCTCCCTGAAAGTCACCATACGTTCTGGCTAGTTTTCTTCCTTTCTAGAAGGAAGGGTTTTGGCGAACACAGTGCTGCTGCAGCTGGGAACAGTGCTTAAAATAACACTGAGGCTCCAGCTCAGATTGGTGGCCTCTGGCAGCTGCACCGTGGATTGCCAGGAAGAACTGTTTGCATCTTCAAACTGTAGGGGATGTTCTTACTGGTGCAGCAATATTAATTGCTAAAAGCTTTGTGCCATGACAGGCTGGTAAGGAGGTAGATTTACCGTAAAAAGGCAACCCAGGGTATAGGCAGCAAGTTTGTGCTGCTGTGAGGCCGGGTGACTCAGGCTCTGATGGTCTGTGTCCTGCTTAAGGACTTGAAGGACAAAATTTGCTGCAATGACTCTTTCATTTCAGCGCTTTAATGCCCGAGAAGATTTACCACATCTGCGTCTCGGTGCTATGCTGTGTCAGTGAGAGGCTAAAAATAAAACAGTTCCTTTTATTGCACGGGCAGTAGGCAATGTGGCAAAGAAGCCTTGCTTCTAAAGGTCATCGGGTTTAATTAGCTTCAGGTCATGCGGTAACCAGCATCCGCTCTCGGGCACCAGGCCCCGGGTGGCTTTGTGCTGTACAGGCTTTGGTTGCCCTTGTCGGTCACAACACAGGAGCCACTGCCCCATTCAAAATGTGTTGTACACCTGAAGGGTGTTTTATCTGGGCATTACAAATGGGGCATTGCACACACCTGCTCCCAGCCCAGCCATGCAATTGCTGGGTAACCCTTTGGTAACATGCGTGACCCTCAGCTTTCCTCCCTGCAAGAAAAGGGCTCCTGTTCACTCCCAGGAGGCTTATGAGGACAGAGACTTCTCTGTGGGAGCAGGGGACATCTTGTGTGAAGCCTTTCCCTTCGCTGTGACGGTGGGTTTTAATTACAGATGATTGCAGGCTCTTTTTACTGCTAGTTGCCATGCTCCTGGGCAGAAGTGAAGGACACTGCCCAGACAGGCTGAAGGCATCTATCCCAGGGCTGAAAGCTCCTTATCTCTGGGACTGCGCAGCAGCTCTGAACAGCAGCAGAAACTGGATGTGAATACCAAAGTGCTCATCCTGCATAACCTTTCTGGAGCTTGTATTGGAAGACCCTGGGAATATCTGTGTATTTTCTTTCCCCGTTCTGTGTTTTTAGTTATGTTCCTTGCCCTGGTCCCTCATTTTTCAGAGTACTCAGCCTTTATTTAAAAATAGATTAAGGGTTTCTTGCATGAATGTTAGCCAAGAAGCAGTCTCTGATGTGGCTCACGTGGTGCCAGTTCAGTGCAGATGAAGGGGAAGTGGGAAGAACAGCGCAAGCAGGTGACAAGTCACCAGGGGCTCCACTGGTGTCACAACTCCTTTTCTCTTCAACACCCCTTGTCACCTGTCCAAGGTGGTCGGCAAAAGGTAACACCCTGGGAACAGCCCTGACGCCAGACAGGGGTCTCACAGCAGATCTGGGCAGTTCTGTGCTCCTCACCCTGGACATAGCACAGGGTGAGGGGGCAGCTTGTGCTCTTCAGCGGGTCACACAGCTGCAATGGGGCAGATAAGGGCTGGGAGCAGGAGTGAGGCTTACACATGTCTGTGTCCGTGATGTCTCTGGCTGATAGAGAGACTTGGTGGTTGTTTTCCTGTTGGGATCAACGTGGCAGCTGAAAGATAAAAGGGCTTCTGTGAATAGGAAGGAAAACATCCAGAGCTCCCATCTGGGTTTGGCAGCCTGAACCGCACTGGAGCGGGGCTCCATGGAGAAGAGATGAGGCTATAAAGGATCCATGGGAGGAACTGGCTGGGCTCCAGCCTGTGTCGCCCGGGCAGGGTGTGGAGCTGCGGATCTGTGCTCGGTCCCTGCACCTTGCTGCCCTCTCCTCAGCCGGCGTGCGGCTCGTGCGGAAATTGCAGTTCACCAAGGGCTTGAATTTCACAGCAGGCATTCGGCGGCTCGCCAGCATGCACCTACTGCCTTCAAAAGCTGCAGAATGCTGGCTTTCTCAGGTGCCACCAGGCTTTTGGTGTCCCCTGTTCTCACGTCCAAAGGAGCCTTACGCGTAGGTCAAGAGCGAGTGGTCAGACAGAAGGATGTCTGGACATCCCAGTCTGGTGACTGTGCTCCATGAAACCCTATGTAATGTTGCTAACTCTGGGAGTGATGAGCTCCCCGAGTGCTCCCTATATACCTTCCTGTGCTTTTGCTTCCATGTGTACCCATTTAGTTTCCTGATTCCCACCCAGCCTTCTCAGGTGCATTTCCAGAGCCTCAATCTGCTAGCACTCAGTTTTGCAGCTTATGTGGCTGTGCCTTTTTCTGGATTTTCTAGTGGATGAGATAGATACTAATTAGTGTGGATCACATCTATTTCCAGCTGAGCTGACTTTCCGTATGTATAGGTGCCAATCGCAGGCTGGTAACTAGGTACAAAATAATAACCAAGGTGAGCATATGACTGTCACAGAACTGGGCTTTGTTCTTGCAGCTGCTTACATTTGATTCTGTAACAGCTTTTCCTTTCTGATTTTTATTCTTCTGTTTTTCTCTATCAAAGCTCAGCCTTTTGTCGGTTTTGTCCCAGACACAGGCTAAGGCTTATGGTGATTTTTATCTGGCAGTGAGCATCAGGATTCAGATGCAAAATTATGTGCAGTTTATGTGCTTCCAGCCACCCAGAATGTATTCCTGGTCCTTCTGGTTGCTGTAAGTTGCTCACTGGCTAAATTACCTTGGTGATCTGTGAATTGTGTTTTGGCTACCCTTACACGTCTTTGAGATAGTTAAAGCCATGATATATCTCAAAACCAAGAACTTGCTTTCTCCAGATTCGAGGAGATGGCTGAAACGAGTTGCGTTCCTCCGTGGAAGGGAACCGCACACACATCTATGTGAGGATGGTGTCTCTGACTCAGCAGGTCGCCGTTCCTGGCCTTGGGTGAAGGAGCCGGTGGAGGCAAAGCAAAGCCACGTGCTGAAAGGATGAGGGGTAAGCGGCCTGGGCTGCAGGCAGGAAGGCTGAGAGACAGCAACGAAGCGACTCTGACAGTAAGGAGATGAAACCATGTCAGTGGGCTGCCGTGACCTCCTTCCCAGCCGCATGGCCCGAGCATCTTGGCAACTCCACAGAGCAATTGTGGGCAGGCATTCCTACATGCTTATTTCCTTTCCTTATAATATGTGATGGGGAAAATGATCATCACCTTGCTGTCTTTCCTGTTAGAATTGCTTTCCTAACATCCACTACAGATGTCTCCGGCTGCAATTTAAATAAGTGCACATAACGACCAAAAAAGGAGGAAAAACTCCTAAGAAGAATAATTTGAGGAGGAGGGTGGGAGAAGGAAATGGGTAGAATCGCTATTTTTGGGATGAAAGTGTTGTGATTAAGGGGCATAGGAAGTACAGACCAACTTTTTTGTGTGTGCACTTAGCATCTTGAATCCAGGATCTTTGCAAACACTATTTACTATTCCAAACAAGCCTCTTCCGTGCGTCATTCTACAGTTCGGAAACTGAGGCAAAAGGAGGTTAAAAAATCTTTCCCAGGGTGCAAGCTCTAAAAGCAGGACTGAAAGTAGAGCCTGGGAGTCCTGCTTCTTAATTCCCTTTTCTGGCCACAGCTCTCTCCTTTGATTTTCTACAAGTGTTTTTCGCTTGAGGTATGCATTAGCTTGCTCTCTTGGACAATTGCATTTGGTTGTTAGCGAGGATAATGATATTAAAACAAAATGGCTGGATATCTCTAGAGGTCCACAGGGAAGCACAGGATGCTCCAGTAAGAGCAGCACTACCAGGAAGGTGATGAATGCTATAGCTAGGTCCTGAGTAATGTAGCGTGAGAACCAGCCTTTTAATGGCCCATTAAGAAGAAAAATGACATACAGAAGTTGAGGTTATTTTTGATTTTCGATAATCATTTCCGAAGAAAATGTTGCATTCTACCCAGAGGATCAGTCAAACGTCTTGTTGTGAGTTTCGTGGGCTTTAGCTAATAAAAGCTGTGTGAGTAGAGAACGGTGGAGCATTTCTCTTGGTCAAAGCTTAAAATATCCAGAGAGTGTCAGCATCCCTCAGTGGTGCTGTACGTTACACGTAGCATCTCTGAACCGGAGTGCTGAGCCCACATAACCCGAGCTGTGGGTTTCCTTGTGCACGCCACCGGAGATGATCTCTGCTCTGTGTTTACCATCCCCTGCCCCATGTTGGGGGCGGCAGGGTCTCCTTGCCCTTTGGAGAAGTGCATTGGGCCTCCTGAGCCCAGCAGACCCGGGGATTCAGCCGGGTACTGGTAATCTGTGGCAGGTGGTGGTTATCTGCCGCACAATCTGGTGGGCAGGGCGAGCAACCCATCCTTAACATCAGTGAGTCCTGAGGGGACCCACATTATTTTGGGATCAGAGTACGTGAGGTCTTTCCTTCTAGTTTTCACCGCACGTGCTAGTGCTTTTTAATCCTTGTTCTCACACACTCTGGTCATATAAAAATAACTGAAACTTAATGCCACATGCCCTTCTTCCCATTTTGCCCTTTATTTTGCTCGCATTGCAGGGGAACAAACCTCACCATCCAGGAGGTGCCTTTGGACGAGTCAGTACTGGTACCTCTGCATCGGCAGAGACAGGAAGCAGGGGCTGGGAGGTTGCCATAAGGTGTACAGGGAAAGGATATAGGTGGGTCTGAACCTTTGCTGGCGAAGAACCACCATTTTTCCTTTCAGTGACCTCCAGGAGCCTTTCATCCTCTTCCTACTACAGTTTGGCCATTTGCCTGATGTTACTGACTGGGAAGACTAGACAAGTCTGGGCTCAAAGTGTCTTTTTTGGGGCAGGTACTAGTCCTTCTGTGTACGTACTGGTACTTCTTACAGTAGCATATTACACACGTCAGTGCTGATATCCTGGGGTCAATGCTCAGAACCTCTTCTGAATAAGCAATACTTTAGATAAATTAGGTGGAACTAATGAAATGGGATATACTGGGAGGTAGAGAGCTATCTAGCTGGGCATCTCAAATGCCCATTGCAAATACAGGCTGGGCACATATTTTAATTAAGAGCGTCTTCCTTCCTCAGGTTTTCATGCAGCTGTAAGCAGACCTGCATAAAGGACAAAGCTGGGTAACACCAGCATTTGAGGGGAGAGGAAAACTATGCTGATCTGACATCTATGAGCTGCAGAAAAGATAAGAAATCAATAACGTGAGGTTTAGTGAAACAAATATAGCATGACTGAATGTTTTCAATCCATACAATATTTACTGCTTGTAGTAATTTGTCCCAGAATACAGGCTGTGATCTGGAGTTATTCGCAGGCATTTGAGGATGCAGTTTCTATGAAAGATACCAACCTAAATAAAGCTGTATTGATTCAAAGGAAAGGATTAAGCTTTACAGACATGAAAGGAATAGGGAAACACTGGTTGAGAAACAGAAGCCCGGAAAAGGATCTGAGTCTGGAAATAGAGTTGCCTCTGGATTGACGTTGAATGCTAATATAAAAGCAAAAATGGCAAAATGCCATTTGGTGGAGGAAGGGGCAGGGCTCTCCTCATAACCTGGGGAACAAAAGTCGCGCTCAGCTCTACAGCTCAACACAAGTTAGGGCTCAGCATAGCAGCTAAAGGAGGTGAATGATACAGGACAGATGGACTTAGGTGGCAAGCTGTAATTATGTTAATGTGTCCTCCACTGAAGGGCAAATGAGTGAGGGGACAGGAGCCCAGAGAACAAAAGGTGCTTTTGCCTTTGCGTGTGGTATATCCTAGAACTGCCCTTACCCTGGAAGCTGGTCTTCGATGCTCTTCTGCACATTGGAGATGGGCTTCACTTTGTGAAGTACCAGGTGTTCCTAACAGCTACTCGGTGCTGATTTTTGAGCCCTGATCACTTTTAGTACCCCTCTGATTGACATTATGGGGTGAATACATAGTTTTCGTACCCAGTCTTTTTGCCATTCTAGCTCCAGCTGGGGACAAGGATAAGAAAATAATTTCCGACCTCCCCTAACCGGTAGATGGTTGGCGTGCTAGATAACATCCTCTCCTATAGATAAGAAAGAGAGAGGCAAGTCAAGACCCTGGCAGAATTTCAAATTAAAGGGGAGGAGAGAATTACCTCACCTTGAATGGCAAAGGGAGGAAGAGAGTCCTGTTTTCCTGGGCATGTCTTTCTCTCCCTGTGCCCTTGTGCTCTCTTACCTATGTGCCTTCAACAAAGACAGATGATATTCTGGGCAACCTTGGGCCCGTACCAAACAACAACAAAATATAAAAGGTTTGGCACCCCAGTCATATTGCCTAGGGGTAGACCTGAGGGCAGAGTGGGAATAGCTGAGCTGGTGAAAAGTGGCTGAGGAGAGATGTGCATCTCTGAGATGAAGAGCAGAGGCCATGCGAGAGACAAGGGATCTGTTGGTGTCGTTGGGTTCTCCAGGTCAAAACAAAAATTGATGAACTTAATCCACATGAGGGGAAGTCTGATGTAGAACTAAACTCAGTTTAAGCAAGGGAGGAAATAGCTAAGGAAACTCTGGAATAGCTGTGCACCATGCCTCAGGGGTCAGGATTCAACAATCTCCTTTTGCAGATGGGATAAGATTGAGGGAAATGTAAAACACCTCTAAAGTGTGTATGTGCCTGTGCATTCACATCCTTTCCCACGCGTGCACCCAAGCATGCATGTGTTGGGGAGGCATCTGCACCCAGCTCAGAACAGCACATCCGTGATTTATAGTTTCCAAGAGGGAGTTATAGCTGGTGTCACAGCAGCCACTAGAGAACAACCTAGAACAACTGTGGCGCGCTTCTCAGCAGCATGAAATTGTTAATTCAAACCAAATTAAAATTCTCTCCGTACTCCTAATGATATTAGCGCTCCTAGTAACACTTGCTTATTATAGAAATCAGTTCTAAAAAAGGCAGTTTACTTTTGCTGATTTTTCTACGCTTCTGGAGAATATCTGTTTACAGGCTTACTGTAAGACTTGATTTAGATTAAATGTGATGACAAATGAAAAAATAGAAGTAAAGCATTTAGCTGCTTTCTGGATCGTGCTGCAGTATTTTGCTTCCATACGATGGTGGGTCCTCCTACAGCTAAAAAGGTGGACTGCAGAGATGATACAAGCTAAGACGAATTCACCACATCTCCCCCACTCCTGCTAAGTCAGTAGGGCTCAGGCTGAACTCCGGAAGTCAAAAATGCCATCTATTTTTGTAACTGATTGTGGATATAATATGGAGCATGAAATCTGGGGAGGAGGTTACAAACCTAATAGAAAGCCCAAAGTACCCCTGTAAGAAATACTCTGACAGTGGAAGCAGAGCTTGAAGACTTTTATTTTAGGAAGGGAAGGGCTCTGGCACCGTAGGCAAAACCTGCAAGGGGACCAAAACGTTTCTGTATGGGTGAGGGGTGCTCTGAGAAGGGAGTTGGTCAGGCTTTCTGCCCTCGAGGCCGTGGGCTGCAGCATTTCGGCAAGCACAGCCAAGCTATGATCAAACATTTTCTTTTTATTGCAACAGATGACAAGACGGTTTTTCAGCAGACATTCAATTATTGTATGAAATAGATGGTTGAGCATAAGGCGAAAGTTCTCTTTTTAGATAAAGCTGCTCTTCACTTGCGACTCCTGTAATTAGAAAATGTATTTGTAGCTGCTGGATACTCCTGCCTCTGCAAGCTTTTTGGATCTACATCAGAATTTCAAAGGTACAGGCTTCTTAAAATATCTCTGAGATCACTGGACTCGAGTGTCAGACTAAAGTATGTAACATACTGCAGTGTAGGTAAATAATAAATATCACCTTTCCAATGCTGTCACCTTCTTAATAGGAACAGTAAAAAAAAATGGTCCTCCTTTTCTGCTAAATTTGTCATCTGTCAGTGACTGCTGGGTGAAATCCAGTAGTTACACAAGGAGTGAGAATTTATACTCCCACCATCTCTTCCTCCTCGCCCTCTGCCCCTCCAGCAGTCACAGCCAGTTTGCCCTGGGAGCAGCCACCAGCCTGGGGGGACGTCTCTCAAAGGCCAGAGCTGCCTGTGGCAGAGCGGTACACCCACTGCAGCTCTCTGCCACTTTGGCACGGGCTGCAGGCTTGACAGCCGCTTTCAGGCTTCTCTTAAAATTTGGCAGTGGCTCTTCCTGCCACGCTGAAGTTATCTTTGGTTCAGAGAGAGATGTTCCCCTGCTTTGAAGGCCACATTGGGATTGCCTGCCTGCACTGATCCAAGCAGATACCCTGCTTGCCTGCTAACCCACCTCTGCCATGGAAGAAGGTTCCTTACTGTTAGAAAATGAAAGGATTAACTGCTTCTTGGTCATTTGGTTTTGTGCACATGAAGGATGTGGACCTGTTGGAGTGGGTCTAGAGGAGGGCCATTAAGTTGATCAGAGGGCTGGAGCACCTCTGCTATGAGGACAGGCTGAGAGAGCTGGGGTTGTTCAGCCTGGAGAAGAGAAGGCTCCAGGGAGACCTTAAAGTGGCCTTACAGTAATTGAAGGGGGCCTACAGGAGAGATGGGGAGGGACTTTTTATAAGGGCAGGTAGTGATAGAACAAGGGCTAATGGCTTCAAACTGAAAGAGGGGAGATTTAGATTAAATATCAGGGAAAACATTTTTCACTATGAGGGTGGTGAGACACTGGCACAGGTTGCCCAGGGAAGCTGTGGACGCCCCATCCCTGGATGTGTTCAAGGCCAGGCTGGATGGGGCTTTGAGCAGCCTGGTCTAGTGGGAGGTGTCCCTGCCCATGGCAGGGGGCTTGGAACTAGATGATCTTTAAGGTCCCTTCCAACGTAAACTATTCTATGGTTCCTTTCCTCATATATGTGCTTTGGACACAGGGGCTGTCCAAAACCTCCAGGACCCAAATAATGTTCCATTATCTTCTCTGCAAACCTGCCAAGGCAATGGCAAACTCACAACTAAGTGCAAGTGGGGATCAGGATGAAGGAGTACAATGGCAGTGCTGATCAAGGTAGATCAGTATTGGTCCAAGAAAGCAAGCCATCTGCAAGCCGCCTATATTAAATAGTGAGATGTTTTAAGCAAAAGTCTCCAAAAAGAAGTACATGAAAGAAAACTAATGAGAAATACTTCCAGTGGTGGGAAATAAAGAGGCTCTTGAATTCCCTCTGTTGTTTGTGGGATTCAGCAGTAGAAATTGGTGTAGATTTTGCATGGAATTGGATTAGCTGTTTAATGTACCTCCCGCAAACCAAATTGGTAGTTATCCTGCAAGTATATGTGTGTGTGCTTATCCCGGAATATACTGAGAATTTCTGAGATGTTAAAAAAAATTCTCACTCCAAAGTCACTGTTTATGTCCAACATGAAATATTTTGCTCACTGCTGGTAGAGCCAACTCATGTTGAGTAGCCAATTCTCCAGCCTCTACGCCGTGTCAGCATGGCTTCAGTACTGTCGCAACACAGACACGAAGCCGTCCGTCTCATCTGCAGCCACCCTGAAAGACAGATGGGGGAGTTATGGCATCAAGTGTCAAGGAAATGAAACTATTCAGTGTTTCCTGAGAGGGCATTACAGGCAACAGTGCGATAAGCCAATTTTCTATTGTCTCAGAGGTGACTATAAAAATGGCATCAGGGGGTTTCTGGTTTATTCTTTCCCTGTGTCACTTCCCAGTCAGATGTGTTCAGCCTGCAAGTAAACAATGCTTTGTATCTCACTAGCAGGAAGGCACCTCAGAAGGTGGAAACTGGTTCCATCTGTCTCTGACTGTTACCAGGAATTCAATCTCTACTGTTAATGCTTAGGTGGCCAGATTACGGAGCTAAATCAGGGTGTTGAAAAGCTAAGAGCCGGTTTGCTGCGTTGCTGAGTCTACCTCTGTTTATTGCTGCTGTATTAATTCCTCCAGGCAGAATCTCATGGAGAGTTGTTTGGATCCTTTCCCATTTAAATACATATAAGGGTAAGAGTAAATGAATGGTTTTTCATCCCGCAGAGCAAACCCGTGCCTGCTGAAGGGCCTTTTCTTTCTCTGATAGCTAATCCTTTCCTTTGGCAAAGTAAATAATGAGACACTTCTACAGATCTGATTAAGCTCAGAGTCCCTTTTTAAATGACAGAAGATCAATACTATTACTAAATCCATTATACAGTTCTTCACACTTCAGCTGTGCTCTCTCTAGGATATGTGAGAAAGAACAGAAGGGTATTTTGGCTATTACAAAGAAAATGCATGATAAAGCCTCTTCTCGTGTTCCACTTTCTCTTCCTGGCTCCAGGCCACCCGTATCTTCCAGGCTCCCCATCCCTTGGATCTGGCTCACAGGCCAGAATTAGCTGGAGACCTGGGATGCGGGAGGGACTTCTGTCTTTCAGCCTCTTAAGCCAGGCTTGAATCCGCCACTAGTATCTGGAAGTTCTGGTTTTTGTTTAACTCTGATGACAAGTGAGCTGAAGTAGGTCTCAGTTTCTGGTTTAGTTTTTGGTTTAGTGCCTGTTTTTTGATGGTACACTGAAAACTTTCACAGTCCCTGGATGAGAATCAGGGCATCACAGCTCTGTGCACATAAACGAGAATAGAGTTTTGCAGCAGTTTTTGAGGTCCCTTTTCAAGCCAGTGATTGACCATGTGTGAGGAAAGGATATAACCTGAGGGGCAGGAATGTGTTTTCTTCTCAAGCCAGAGCAGAAGGAGGTTTTCTGTGTGATTTGATGAAGAACAGAGACTTGGCTCTAGAGCTCTCACTCTGCAGGCTGGGTTTTGCGCATGCTGGTATCTTTTTTCAAACAGCTCTCTGAAGTAGGAAATCTCCTTGGCATTTTAAAAAATTGCCACAGAAAGCTTTGGTGTCCACAACATGGGATGTTTGTTGGGAATGAGCAGCTCTCCCCATTCCTCCTGTCAAGAAAAACAGTATTGCTGTGGCAGGTCAGTACCTCCCGGTCAGCACTGGTTACTGCTTCTTCACTCTTACCAGAAAGGTCAAGTACCAAAAATGTTGGGATCATTGAATTCCCTTTCTCCACTAGAGGTGGTCCCTCCAAAGCAGATAGTCCTTTGATATCTCAAAGGTTAAAGGCAAAGTGTTAGAATAATTCAGAACATGAAGTATGCGGCCCAACACACATCCGAGCTTGTCTGTGGCCTGACATCACCGCCAGTCAACCTGAGAGCTCCATCTGCGTCCTGCTCCCTGTAACCACTCGGTAATTATGCTTCATTGTACAGCATTTTTGTTCAACAACTCGCTGGCTGTTTTTTGCATCAAATGAATTATTCAGCAGCAGACTCTGTTCTTGTTTCTAACAACAGCAGAAACAATGCTTCATGCTCATAAAATCCCTTCAAAAGCGTGATGGAAACATTATTTGCTGAATGCTTCCCTACCCAGCAATAGAAGACGGGTCTAGTTCAATGCAGTGGGAGATGAGGCTCAGCACAGCTCTCTGCCATGGGCCAAGTAAAAGAGAGAGCTGCAGAACTCGGAGGGAAGTCCAGCTCCTAGTGCTCTACGCAACTTTTCTTCCCCTCTGAGCTACTTTTCAGCAATGTAGCCATGTGCCAGATCCTCAGCTTCTTTAATCAGCATTATTTCCTTCAGTGCTTTGGGGAGATGCCAACATTTGTCTGGATCCAGCTCACATTTTCAGGCTAAATTCCCATGGATTTCTCATGGTTACTTAGCATTTTTTTAATATGTCTTTAGCTCACTGCTGCCATCAAGAGTGGTGAGTCTTTGGTTTATTTCCTCTCTGGACAGAAGTGGAACCCCACCAAGTTGGGTTATGAGGACAGGCTGAGTTTGTATGTGCAACACGCTACTCAGTGAAGGTGGATGCTGCGTGTTTGTGCCTGGCCACTTCTCCTGCACGTCAAAGGTACACTTGGAACCGATGCTTGCCTGAAGATCTTATATAGCAGCATACGTAACAGGCTTTATGCCATCACTGATAGTCTTGGAGGGTGAGGCACGCACCTACCTACTCTGCAAGCAATGATCTGGTCACAGCAATTAACAACTTTTAACATAAGCCTAGGAACGGAGCTCGCAATGGGTAGGGAGTTCTAGCAGCGTCCTACAGCCCGGTTTGACGTAACAAGCAGCTACGGATTTGACTCCACTCTTGCCACAAGTTTCCCATAGAGTATCAGATCCAATTCAAAGCTGTCTTTGCCCTGGAATTAGATGTTCAGTGATGTTAGATCACTAACATCACTTCAACGCCTTCAGAAGTTTCATACTTCTTGCAACTTGTGTGGGACACGTTTCTTCAGTGTTCATTAGAGAAAGAAACATTGGAATGTGTGCATTCAAATCCCATGACCTACCAAACCAAGTCCTCTGTTGCACATCCTTTCTACTGTTGGGAAAGAGCAAACAGCAAGCAAATGTCCTTCTGGATGACACTGAGCTACTCACTACCTGTGAGTACAGGATAAAACACTATGAGGAAGAGTATCCAAAGCACAATCTTCCCTGGAATCTGGACATAGTTTAACAATTTCTTTTTTTCTTTTATTTTTTTAATTTCTGTTGAGCATTTTCTGGTTTTCTGTTCATGGTCAGGTGCGTGAGCTGCTAAAAAACCAAGACACCCAGGAGAGCTGGGGATTCAAATCTATGGGTTGCATTGCCTGTGTCCTCTGCTTAGAAAGTTTTGAAAGAAACATCTTATCTTCTGCCTGACTGGGGGATGCTGGGGAAAAAAATTGCAGGGTGTGGTGAACAACACACTAGCTATTGATATTTGTGCCATTGTTCTTGAATGCTTCCATCTTGCTCAGGCATTATTAATCCTGCTTGTGTTGGATGACCTGAATGTGCCTGACTCTGCAAGGTAATCTAAAAAAGCAGAAGGAATTGCTTTGCCTGGTGAAAGAAAAGTGTGACTGATGCTCCCAACGGACTGTGACTCTCAACTGTCAAGTAGTGTTTTTCTTAGCTACTAAAGCACTGCAGAGCTTGCGCAGCTGTAGAACTTGTTAGCAATACTACAAAATTAGAACAGGTATATCGATTTCCCCCCACCCAAAAGCTGGTACTTCATGGTGAGTCTTACTCTTGCTTTGTCTTAAAATCTGACCACATGTATCCTTTAAGAAGCACAGAGATGTAGATCTGCTCTTTCTGTGGAAAAAGAATTGTGATTTCTGATTTCCTGGAATCTAATAGTTTCTCAATCAAATAGGATGTAACTCAGTAAGGCGTGTTGGCTGCACAGATACAAAAGGGCCTGATGGCACCACACCAGAAAAAAACCTGGGACGAGTCAAAGCAGTCTGGGGCAAGACTTGAATGTGAGTCAACAATGTCTTGCTAGTGCAAAGAATATGTCAGTAGGCCTATCATATATAGGACTTCTGAAATAATGCTTCTGCTCTAGCTTGTGCTGGAAGGCCACACCTGGAAAACTGTCCTGCTTTCAGCACTGCATTCCAATAAGGGTGTAAAACCACATGGAAGAAATCCAGAGGAGGGTGAGCAGAACAAGCAAGGATCTGGAAAACTTGCTGAGTTGCAGAAATGTTGGTGGAAGCTGAAAGGTTAGAGTCCTAGCGAAGAGCCTTTCACAAAGATCAGGAATTGCTGCAAAGCAAGAGAATAATTTTTTGGTCATATCTACTGTAGCTGAAACAAGGAGTAATTGGTTTCAATCACTGCAAAGGAGACTTAGTTTAAGCTTTAGTAAAAAGTCTCTTAACTTTCCATCTATGAAGGCAGTGGCATTCTGTCATAAGAGACTTTTAAGAACAGGTTAGATACACTTATCTCAGGAGCAGTTTAACTCAATCTGACCTGATTGCCTTAAGGCAATAGGGTGATGTAGAGGCTCTCTTGAGGATCTTTTCCAGTCCTGTTTTCAGAGTTGGTACTTCTTCAGATTCGTGGTGTGAGATGACATGATGTGACTTGGCTTGGTCATCAGGAACAGAGCTGTGAAGTTGCTGCAGGGAATCTGTATTTATACTGGTGATGAGTGAAAAGGAGAGATCCCATCTTTTATTAGAGAGCCTTCTTTCATTAGTTACCTGAGTCCATCTGACATCGGATCACAGAAATGTAAACATTTGGGATCCCTAGAGCTCCACATCAGTCTCTAGACTAATAACAGGTGCAGTGGAAAATGGCTGACCCAAAACACTGAAAATACGAGCGATGTCTCTCAACAACATACGTCTTAGAAGATGCATTGCTTGAGAAGAAAAATGGAGCTCTTTTTATAATAGGCACCCCTACCAATGATGCTGTACCTGTACCAGTTTTCCTGTTGATTTGAATTCTGACCGTGTGTGCTAGAAATTACAGGGGTTTCCTAACTGACGGTTTTGTATTCCCAGCCACTGATCTGAGAGTCAAGCTGTGCAGTTACCTGTAATCTTCAGATTCAGACCCTATTTCCGTGTACAGCTTTTCATCTTCTTCTCTCATATGGAAATAATTTTGCAGAAGTCACTCAAATCTCCCAGACTGACAGCCTTATGTCTGCTGAACAGCAAGTTGAGCTTGCCAGGTTGAGGTGGAAACTTAAGTTTAGGGTGCTGCTGTGACATGTTGGTTTGGTGATGTTCAAGGCAGGCTTTTCTCTTGCTCAGCCCTTCCATTTTGGTGGGCCACTGACTAGGTAACTGTTTTTGCATGCTTATATGAAAGCCCAGGCTCATGTGATGCATCAGCAGGCAGTATTGCCTGCCACAAAGATTAAGAAGGGATGAGCTGAGCCCCTCCAAATCATGACAGCTTAAAACTCATGGATTTTTGTAGTTTGCCTGTTTGTAGTCCTTACTACTGAGGTTTTAAAAGGCTTTTAGAAACAGGAACCTACCTCTACCTCAGGATGACGGTGCAGCCCCAGCACCAAAGACAGGGAGAGTCAAGAACCATGCGAGCTGTTAGCAATGGGGATGTGCCACTCAGAGGTCAGCCCTGGCTTCATGAGCCACCCCTGCAGCTTGCGGAGCTGATGTGAGAACCTGGCCTCTGGGCCACAAATGGGTCACACAAGACCTGGCTTTTTGTGAGCGTCCTGCCTCAGCCCCCATATCTTGCTCAGCCAGAGGCCATCTAAAGGACCCCATGAAAGGGCTTACATCTTGTCTTGCCAAGCTTATTTCAGGGAATGGGCTTAAGTGCTCTTCCTGAGTCAATGCTCAGAGCTTGCCAACAGGCAGCAGAGCCTCAGAGATAACCTACTGAATTCAGCAAGCTGCTGGTTGGATCTAATTCAGCCCCAGCAAGATGCAGGAGGCCAGCTCTGAGTGAAGGAATATGCCATTTGCATGTGGCCATTTTTCTAACCAGAAGTTTGTAGGAGGTAATATGAAACAGCTGGGTTTTATCTGATGCCAAAAGATTTGCTGTAACCCAGTTATTGCTGCTGTGTGAAGTGGAGAAAGTCTGCAGAGTCTGTAGCTCTATCACCAGCTCTTTTCAGGGAGCTGATACCACAGTCCGTCCAGCCTGTGACTTTCCCCTGGGGCTCTTCCAGGCCATACTAAGCTGCTTTCTTTGGGCTGCCATCATGAAATGAAAGTAACACTGGCAGCCAGAGTGGCTGCAAACCATCCATTATGGGTTAAGAAAGTGAAAATCCTTGTGTTCCCAACTGTAAATCCCCCAGCTGTCTTTGCTAAGCACAATCAGAGAAACGCTTAGTCCATCTGTTTTATTCTATGTAATCTGAATATGTATTTTTTTTTTCCTAGTGCCTATTAAAATACATTTTAATTGTAGAATCACATGCCCAGCAACAGTTTCTGTCTAGAACAAGAGTTCAAGATGCCACTGCAGGAGAGGAGCAAGGTGGGACTGCCACTGCTGAAGCAGGGGCATTGACAACAAAAATCCCCACCCCCAACCAAACTGGAAAAGCAGCCTGCTTTATGGACAACTTTAGCAGAAGGGCTGGAATCTGAAGTGATCAAGAAAATCAAACTCTCTTATCAGCCTTGGAAAAAACCTCTCATTTGCTTTGTTTCAGGTCTCAAAAAAACTCTGTCCCCAAAACACACAATGACTTGCTAATGCAGGTCTTAAAATGATGACCCTGTGCATGTAGTCCCTGTCCCCCCTGCTCCGATGCTGCTGTCATGTGTTGAAAAATACATTAAGACAAGGCAGTTATCTGACTCTTGGTTCACCATATGGAAAGTAATACAAAGGCAAAAGAAAAGGGTCAGCAGTTAAAGGTCCAGCAGACAGCCACTGCCTGAGGTTTCCTCCTTGTGTCCTTAAGGAAGATATCAGTCTCACTCTTCCTGCCCCCATCTCCAGGGTCAGAACTATGGTAGGGTCTGGTCACCCAGGTGCCCAAGACCTACTTGACACTAGTCCTACTTGTATCACAGATGGGAATACTTGCTACGAGCTCCATCAATTTTCCTACCGTATCCCATCTCTCTATTCCCTCTTTCTCTTGTGTTGCACTCCTTGTTGCGTCTCCCATTCCAAAAACCCCTCCTCTGCCCTGGAGTCAGAGCTTCTGCCAGACCCTTCAGACTTTCAGCTACGGATATCTGTGTCTCTTTCTCCTCTGTTCCTTTTCCCACCTAAACTCTCCTTTGAGATACTCATTCTCCTCTCTCATCCGAACAGGATCCCAGGCTGTGAATTGGGTCTGCTTTGATTGATTTGTCGTGAGACTTTTCACTCAGGCTGGTTTTCACATTCAACGAAGGTCTCACTTCCCTGTGGATATCTTCTGCCTCCACAGGGAGTGTGTGTAAGCAGTCACGTTCACTGCAGATTCATGGCCAGATGAAAGCCTGCAGAACTGGGAACTCATAAAAACAGTAATCGGTAACCAAACGTTTGCCCTCCTCTCATTTCAAATGAGTCGAGTAGTCAGTAAAAAGGCGTCAGGACTGGTTGAGCTAGAGCCATGGGATGGACTGGACAGCAGGACAAGGTCTGCCCTAGCTCTGCCTTGTACATTTCTACCTTCAGGGCTGCGCCCCACACACATAGACCTCTGTAAATGCTGGAAACAAAGTCACTGGTCGAGATGATTTAATATTGCATCTAGCCTCTGTTACTAGTAACCATGTCTTTTTCCTTTCAAAGTGTTTTTTTTTTCTTTTTTTTTTTCTTGGCAGAGTTCTTTGTGAAGCTTTTCTGTCATCTTCAGTGTTCATATTTTGCATTTTGGATGTCAGCATTTCACAGTAGTTAACACCAAACCTTTACAGTACTGAGGTAAGTTGGGGTCTAATACGGAAAATGTAGAGTTTCACATGAATCACAGTTTTGATTTGTAGCTCTGACAATAGACAAGAGAACATATGCTCATATGGTTTTGTTAGCTCAGCTCTGGGGAGAAAATAGTATAATGAAGAGAGTACAGTGGTGATTCACCCTTCCTCTGAGCTCATCTCCCATCGCCTCTGTGGGCTGTGGTGGGCAACAGGGAGAGCTCTCGTGAGTGCTGTGTATAACAGGAGTCTGGGCACGTGTAATCACTGCAGATCTGGTGGCACTACTTGTATGAGGATCCCTGTTGGCCCCAAAGCACCAGCCAAATTCCTCTTCTTATTCCCTAATGCCTTTGCCAGTTCCACCTGGCTTCATTACAGGCTATTTCCTCACCAGTGGTGGGGAGTTGCCAGCGGTAGCTCCAAGCTGGCACAGGTTCACGTTCCCCAGCAGGCAAAACGGAGTGAAGGGAGCCCTCTGGAAGGAAACAAAAGTTGTGGAAGTTAGGTGTTGCACAGCTGCTGCTATTTATAGAACTTGGCTGGCAATGAAGGAAGGAGAAAGGCTATGGGTAGGGCCTGCGAAGTCAGCCTCTCTCGTAGAGCAGCTTCATTCACCGCTGCCGTGGTTGAATGGTGCTGTACACGGGGCTCACAGCCACAGCTGGACCATTTTCCCCCACCGAACACAAATAGTAATTTTGCTACTTAAGAAATAAAATCCATCTGCTTGTTTGGCCCACGTGCCTGCACTACAGCACAGCAGTAGCAGGCAAGAAGCAGATCTGGAGCTTGTCGGAAGCAGGCAGCGGGGAAGGCAGGAGGTGCCGGGGTAAGGGAGATGCTGGGTGCTGGCTGCGGCGCCCAGCAGAGGCAGCCCCGGCACTCGCTGCTCGTTGCAAAGCGGAGGAGGGAAATTCAGGAGCACAGACAGCCTCCTGCTCCCAGTTGGTGATGGACATGTCAGCTTGCTAAGTGGGTCCTCATATTAGCAAGTGAAAAAGATTTGGAGGCCACTCAGTGAATTTGCTCCTGTATAGTTGTGCTGGGAAGAGGGGGACAAAAGGTGTATTTTGTGTTTCTTTCCATCCTGCCTCATTTCCTCTTCTCCCCCTTGTCCTCATAACACAACAGGAGCTTTCCATAGGATAAGGAGTGAGCATGAAACTAGGGTAACAAGGTAATTTCCTGGGCACTAACACAGTCTATTTATTTCCCGATTCCCCACCACAACTGCTACTGGAAACAGTTGCTGTAGGCACAGCTCTCCCAGCTGAACAGAGTTTGACCCTTGCTGTGACAGAGGCAGCATCTGTCTCTGAGAAGCAGAAAAGAGGGCTTTTTTCTCCTCCTTACACCTGTGGGACCACTTACACCCCCTTCCGCCTCATGGGCTGCTAAAGTCATGTATTGCCACAAGTTGCCTCTCATCTTATCAAGTATCTATGAATTTACATTCCTTAAATCGTAGCTGTGAGAGGAGCCAGGAGAGTGTCTTGGCTTTTCATCATCACCCTGACTGAGGCAGCATGGAGGCTGTTGGTGGTGTGGTAGTTTAGCCCGCAGCATTTAGTAACCCAGGAACCCCTAAGAAGATGAAGTCAGAACAATCTCTGGAAACCATCTCACAGCAGCTGCAGCGATACAAAGTCCTACTAATTGGTTATGCAAACCCATGGATAGTATTAAGGAACGTGATAATTTACTGCACCGTCCCATCTGGGTGGCACATTGGCCCACCACTGTTCCTCCTTCTGTGCTTCAGGGAGGGGAGAGGGAGGGGAGGGGAGTCGTCAGCAGGTCCTGTGTGAATTTGGTTTGATTTCCCCTTTGCCCAGGGCATACCCTCCCCCTTCCCATCTCCTGCCCCTTGGAAAATGAGAAAGGGTATCATCAAGGGATTGATTATAAAGAAAACAATGCAGACGAAGCCTCTGGAGATCTCACGTGAAGCATCACAAGGACATAGCTGCTCCTGGACCTGTTGGGCTGTAGTCTGGGGAGAATATTTACACAGGCGAAACTTGCAGAAAAATTCTGTGAAAGCAAAATGGAGATGCACGGCTAAGGGAGTTGCTCTGCACTCAAGATATTCCTCTTCATCTTATGGGCTCCTGGGTTAACTAGCAAGCAAGAATACCCAGACCTTTGTCTTCCTGTCAGTTCTGGAAACCAGTCATACCCTCTTCTTAGTTTAAACATAGACTTCTCTGCCCTATCCAGGCCACTTTTACAAACTGCGATGGTTAACACATATTTGGAAAAATTCTGCGGCCAGCGTGTGTTTGTCTTCTCTTCACACTTTCAAATATGATTGTGCTGGAGGAAGGAAGCCTCCCCCTCTTTTGCTCCCTCCAGCTGGAAAATCACCTCTAATCTTACTGCCCTTTTTCCTGCTGTGTATCCTGCCAATTAAAACTGGGTCTTGTTATGAACTGCAAATAATGTGGCCTTTGGCCAGGTTTTTTTCTAGTTCAATTCTCATTCTGCCCATGAACCTGGGTTTGGCTTGTATTTTGTATCCTGTGATCAGCTCATCCCTCTCTCATTTCAACCTCAGTTCTTGCTTGCTGTCAGCTTTCCTACTGCTCTGCCTGGCATCTGCCATGCCATTTTGTTCCTCCTGTTTTCACATGTGATGGGCGAATGGGCTCACTTCCCATTGCACTGGAGACATTTTAGCCCTGCTGGGTACCTGGAGAAGCCTGTGTTCGTTCCCCTGTGTACCCCATGTTGAGTACATACGCATATACCACCTGGCTAAGCTAAAGCCTTGTTTGCTTGTTTTGGCTTCCAGGATGTGTATTTTCACGTTGCCATTCGACTGCTCCACAGAAAAATACCGTCAACTTGTAGCGGACATGATCACCTCCAACAATGGCCTTCTCTGTCTCTCTGACTCCCTACAGCAAAGGCTGGGTAACTTAGGTGGGACTGGGTGGCCTCTGCCCACACCTCCACATCTGGCTGTTGAGGATGACTCACTGGAAAAGGTGTGTAACTCTATTTAACTATGGACTCTGGAGGGTCTTCTTGTAAACATGGTGGCTTGATAATAGGTTCTCCCCTTTACAGCCAATCCTTATTTCATTCTTCTGCTTCCTGTTAAGGCAGTTCTTGGACAAAACCACGTTTCTCCCTTGGGTATTCTGAAATTCATCAGTGGCCAAGAGATAAACTTGCCCATGGTCTTTTAGGGCCTTACTCCTCTAGAGCTGAAGAGCCCCTTGATGTTTTGGAAGTCAAATATGCCTTCTCTTTCTTTCTGCAGAAGATAAAGCTTTTAGGAAGTTTCGGAGGCTCTTCCCTATTCCCCTGACACACGCAGGAGAAGTTGTGATGTGTCTGCACATCTTTCTAATTAGACTGCAAACTCTACCGATATGTTTGATACTGCAAGGCAGAGCTGGATACTATGGGGAGAGTGCTCCTCAACGGGAGCTCTGTTGACATTGGTGGCACTGCTGCTGTCTCCCTCCTTGACATGTGGAAGGCCCCCACCTGGAGTTTTGTCCATGTTTCATTCAAGCTCTGTGTCACTGCAGAACCATACAGATGCTACATAGCTGGCAAAACAGTTCCTAACTCTGTTTTCTCTTTGGTGACTTCCTTCTTCCAGCTCCTGATGTGCTTGCACTGCTTGCAGGTACCCTGAGTGTCAAGCTACGTAAGGACAACCATTTCTGCAGAAAGTAGGTTTTTGTGTAGCACCTGGAGGCTCTCTGAGATATTTTTCATATGCATATTCACAAACTTCCCACTTCCCCCCTCTCCCCGCCACCCCGGCCCCCATTTTGCAGTGTTCTTGGAGGGAAAGAGGCTGAGAACTCTATTTCGGAGTCTGCTGTGTCCTTTTTATATTAATGTCTACATGGGACTGATGCAGTGACAGGACGTCAGTGGAGCCATTGAGAGAGCTAAAATTGCTTCCAGACAAAGTGACAGTCCATGGACCTACATCTCCAGTGACTGGAAAATTCCCTTTCTCTTACATTAAGGTCATGACTAACAAGCCTGCCTCTGCTTGCCTGAGCTTTCCTGGGGCAGAGACTGTTTGTGTAGGTGGTGTCTTCTCCTGCATGGCCTGCAGGATAAATCCTCATTTCACTCCTAGTGAAGAGACACACGCAGCTGTGGGATGAACTGTCATGAGCAACATGAAGCAGGGGGGAGTCACCTCTATTTGAATTTGCTGTGTGCTGTGATGTATTTAGGATATGGAGGACTGCATGTGCCCGAGAACCAGAATCTTATTAGCGCTGTGTTTTATACAGTACCAGATACACCTTACATGCATTTTGGCACACCTCTGCCTAAGCTTTTTTTCTGGTCTAGTTAACAATTACCTACAAAATTCCCCTTGTTTGTCCTCTTTGTCTTTAACTCAATTGTTGTCCTAGCAGCAGCTGTAGCCTCATTTACTGCTTAGACATGCGTAGTGGTGGGCAGAGGTGCGTGCTATTTCTGGCGCAGATGTTTGAAGCATGGGCCATCTGAAGAAGGTGACTGTGCTGCATCCAGGACACAGCCCTTTCCTTCACAGTAGCTGCACACAGTGTTCCCAATTTTGGGAAGCCCCTGCTTTCCACTACCCACCTGAGGAACATTAACTTCTGGTGCCATGACAGGTAATACAAGTTCACACAAGTGGTGTAGGTCCACCTTATCTCAGAAACTTATGTACCACTTTAAGATGGTCTCTTTACCACCTCCAAATGTGGGCTAGATGTGTCCCTGAACTAAAGAATATGACTTCATTTTTTTCAGAGACAATGATAGTGATAGCGGTTTGCCTTTTTTCTTGGTATTTCTCTATCAACTCTTTCAAATTTTGGATAGAGACAAATGTGGTGAGATACCACAGCTGGAATGTGGGATGCCACAGCCAACTGTCTGCAGACACCATATCTGCTGGGACCAAAGCACGCAGCACTTGGCTGAACTTTGTCTGTTTGTTTCAGTTTCCGAGTTTCAGCTGAGGGCTGAGTGAAGTACCTCTGGGTACACTCACTTCACGC
The DNA here is from genome assembly GCF_963924245.1 of Chroicocephalus ridibundus. Taxonomy (NCBI): domain Eukaryota; kingdom Metazoa; phylum Chordata; class Aves; order Charadriiformes; family Laridae; genus Chroicocephalus; species Chroicocephalus ridibundus. The sequence goes on along the minus strand of NC_086287.1, from coordinate 42,055,548 downwards.
TCACCACCATGGGATGAGACCACTCATCTACATGCTGCAACTGGGAGTGGGTCCCTGTGGACCACTGATGGGGCAGTTGTACTGGAAACGTGTTTGTGGCACTTACTGATCCCATTACTGTCAGTTTCAGAAAAGGACAGTTGAGCCAAGGAGCATGAGCTCTTAGAAGTGCTCAGGCTGCGGGAGGAGGTCTAAACAGGCCCTGTGGGCTGCTGAAATAGGCTACAAAGCTGCTGGTCCTGCCCTGTTCGTCAGCACCACGTTCTCCTACAAAAGAAAAAAACAGGACACAGGAAGCACCAACACAAGGTGGGAGAATCAAGACCTCAATCCAATGTACTAATAATACTTATCACTGTACATCACTGTACTGTTACTTACAAACATTAACTAACACATCCTCACAACACCCCTGCGAGGTAGGGAAGTATTATTATCCCCAGTGTACAGATGGGGAAACCGAGGCACAGAGAGGCTAAGTGACTTGCCCGAGATCACACAGCAAGGCACTGGCAGAGCCAAGATAAGAATGGAGACGTCCCTTGTTCCCCACCCTATGCTGCCCCCCACTAGACAATGTCGCCTGTCTGGACACGGGGAACCCAAGTGGTCCCTTCGAAAAGCAATGCCTGGACTTGTTGCCTATTAATAATTTTTATTTGCCTTTAATGAATTATTTCACAGTTTTTCCCTCACACTGTACACCACGCTTTCACAGTCCATTCAGCGTTCTGTGGTAGACCACAGCCTTCTCCTCCGGCACCGGGACAGCTCTGTGGGGGGGTCAGGGGGTGCTCTGTGCTTTCATTAAGAGGATGTTTAGAAACAGTTCTCACTGGCATTAGACTGGGAGCATGTGAGCTCTCACTGGAGACCGATAACACACACTGGAGAAGCAGGCAGAGGGAACTGATGGTGAAAGGCATTTGCTATCCCCCGTGAAATGACCAGCGTCTCTCTTGGCTTCTTGTCTCTTCCAAGCTCCAGCCATTGCTCAGAGCAGAAACTGTTTGTCTCCAACTTGCCTGGTCAGGAATTCGTTGTTCTGGGGGTTGCTTCCCTAAGGGTAATAGGCAGTCAGCTCAGGATCAGAAAGGTCCCTCAGCATTGCCTACTCCAGGTGTGTGACACTGTCTTGGAACAAGGCTGGCTGTAGCCATTGTGCTCTCCTGCCACGGGGAAGGGGTATTACCATGGTTGGCAAGCAGCCGTATCCAGTGTCTAAGTCTCTTTTTTTTTCAAAACTGGGATTCAATGAAGAGCAAGGGAGAGTGGATGGATGAGGAGATGAGGATGAGGCAGAGCAAACAGGAAAATCCACCAAATGAGCTTCTAGGAAGGAAATGTTCCCCCTTGGGCACTTCAGCTGAGGCGGCTTCGTTTTCACAAGGCTTCTTTCTCTCTCTGGGAACATCTGCTGAGCTTCATCTCTGTCAGCTGGATGTATCGTATGACATTGGTATCTGCGGGGAAAGAGCACACGCATACATGTACGGTGGTTACAACTCCCTGTGGAAGACAGACACACTGCACCTTCATCCTTGGTGCATCACCCGGGGAGCAACATGGCTCCAGCGCTGCCTGCAGGAACAGCATCAGCTGGAAGGGGCTCTGAACCAAACCCTGCAGGTTTGGTTTTGGCGAACCTGATCTGGTTTGTGGTCTCCATCCCCGTTGCTCACGATCTTGCCTCAGCTAGTTTTTACCTTCTCTCTGATTACTCTTGGTCAGCACAGTTGAATTCACACAGTTGAAACTATCCGGGTCATCCTTGCCTGTTCTTGTGGAACGGCACCTCCACTGCCTTCCCTTCCCTCAGGGCTTGCACGCAAGCCCCAAAAGGCATTGTGCGTACAGTTATGCTCTGCCTTTTCGCCCTCCTATTCCTTTTACAGCCTATTTCACTCTTCTCACTTTTTTCCACGATGAGTTGAATTGGGAATAGCATCCTTCACATTCTCTTTGTACCCCTGCTTTCCTTCATATTTGGAAGCCCTTCCACCATGACACTCTATCTGCATTTTTGTCATACGCTGTATGCTGCATACTGCCTTGTCTGTCCTGTCTAACGAAGCTCCTAGGGGCAGAGAACCACTGATTCATCCCTGTAGAGAGCTGTGAGATCCCAGCACTGTGCGGGTGGTGAGCTGAGCCCTTTTTTTCCTTCCAGTATTTCAGTGCATCCACACAGCACACACAACCTGAGTTTTGTTTTACCTCCTGGCCTCAGCAGCAAGGGAACCTGTTCACCCTGAAGCACAGGTTGATCTAAACAAGTATGTGTCTCCAGACAGACCCCATGATTCTGCAGTCATGGTCAATCCTTTCTCAAATCATGTCGATTTACTATCATGAGGGTGACTTCCCATGCACATGGCACCCACGTAGCGGCAAAAGCCATGTGGTATCAAGAAGCAAGGGAGCAAAAAAATAGCCACTTTCACTTATGTATTGATTGAAAAATGGTTCTTTGCTCACAGCCTTGCTCAGACAGCCAACCAGGGCCAGCTTAGTCCGTTTAAGTTATTAGACCCTCAGAAATCAATTTGAAGTGCACTGCAGTCCACAGTCAGAGGCCAATCTTGTCTCCTCATCCAAACAGCGATGTGCCCCACACCAGCTAGGGAAATGAGAAGTGCTTGAGCTTTCAAAGAGACGAACAAATTACTGGGAACGCGTCCAGCACTAACAAGTGTGGGTATTGCAGCCACCAAAGCAGTTGTGGGTGCAAAGTTGCCTTTAAACATGAAAAAGGGACATCTCTGTTGTGCCCTCAGCCAGAGCTGAAACAGTGGGAGACGGATGGGTTTCCCCTCACACAGAGATCTCCACAAGCATGCCATGGGGTAGCAGTGAGCTATGGCAATGCTGTTGTAACTTCTCAAGCTGTCTCTGGTGGGGTGGGTCTCCCTACTCAGCCTTCTGCAGGTTCAACTGCATCATCCTAGTCAGTCCAGAAGGTGGGATTCAGTGATTAATTTACTCGCCCCATTTGGGGCATTCTTAATGAGCCAAGAAGTTCTGCTGTTGCTTGTGCTGGGCAAGGTGCACTGGCACCCTGGGCTGCTCATGCATTAGCACTTCATTCCAGCCCAGCGAATTCTAAAGCAGCTTTTTTAAAACCAGAATTGGTTTTAGTTACGCAGCCTCCTGGGGTGAAGAAATTCAGCTGAGGGGGTAGCCCTGAATTTTAGGCCCAAAATAAAATGAGTGCACGTGGCGGGCGGGTGGCTAACTCACTCCTCGCAGTGCAAAGGCAGGGCTCGTAGCCCGGCCAAGGGCCCTGCTCTGCTGCCTGCACCTCCCTGCCATCTCTCTGCTCTGTGCCCTTCCAGGCTGTGATGGGCTACCATCAGGGTACACGTCCCTGCTGCGGAGGTTCGCACTTTGAACACCTGCCCGCTGCAGGTGACAAACGATAACTGCGTAGGCACGTTGGGAAACCATGCCTGCCTGGGCCTGCAGGGACTTGACGGCTGGCTGGGGGGGCGCAGGTGGGTTCAGTGCATAATTGGGCAATGAAAGGTTGCCAACTCCCTTTGGCTCATGGGTAAGGCAGTTAGCTGCTCATGGCACAGCTTCACTCACCTGGGAGATTTCCACACGCCTGGAAAGCCAGGGGCAAAATAGGGTGTAGCCTGATAGAGGGCAGGAGATACTCCCATTGCAAGCTAGTTATAAATCTCCTGGGCAGGTTTTGGCATGTTTTGCTTCCTTTTTGAGGGCCACTATTTTGACAGAAATAATGAGCAGCACTCTGTTTATAGAAGAAGTAGAGCCTTATCTTTGTCAGGTCTTTTCCATCAAATAATAGAATTGCACCATACTAGCTCTGCCTGCAGAAGTATTTCAAAGCTAAAAATAAATGTTAATGAAGAGAAGACTCTCATCTCTCAGTAAGGAAGAAGTGATCCCCTTCTGCTGATGTGGGAATAACAGGTGAGGACAATTAGATGAGGGGTCAGACCCATACAAAGAGGTGCTGGCAAAGCTGCAATAGGAACAGGTCTCCTGGCTCTTAGGACCATGCCTGTGTTCTTGTGCAGAGTGACCTCTTGTCACTGTAAAGGTCATTTCTGCTTCTCCCTGTAGCTTCAAAGACCAGTTGCTTATCTGCTGTGCAGAGGCCGGGACCTGGGTTTTGCCACCAGGACTTCTGAGTTGCAGGTGTTCAGGAAGGCAGCTCCTGGGCTCAGACGTGAGCCCGCTCCGTGCCTCACGGGGAATCTGGCTTGTACGTGCAGTCTGTGTGATGTCCGAACGTGAGCTTTCAGCGTGGGGCCAGCAGAGGCTAACTGCAGGTGTTTGATATTACCAGGTCAGCTGATGGTCTGGTCTCAATTCCAGTCAGTACCTACTTCCACCATGTGGCCGCACCACTGGGAAAGAGCTGAACAAGGCTTGAAGGTAAGGTGTATGTTTGGCCGCCCGTGCGGCGCTAGCCCCCGGACACAGGGTTCATGGAGGGCCAGCTTCGCACAACTTAACAGCGGCTTCCCTCTCCCTTAGTAAGGAGGATTATACAATTATCTTGTGTTATTTCCATCTGCTTTTGTGAGTTTTGTTTGGAGGTAGCATAAGAAATCAGGCCAAACCCAACCTTCACCCTTGACAGGCAGTAAATAGCCATAAGGGGTTTGCTGTGCTGACAGACCTTTAGAACAGCAAAACCCTCTTAGCTAATTCCTCTTTACCACTTAAAATCTCCCCCACCAAAGAGAATAACTGATGGTGATTTGTGCCAAAAACATTCCTTATTAGAAAAAAAAAAGAATGCACAGAACATGACTGTAATAATAACCAAGTGCTTTTACCAGTGAGCCTAGTGAAACCTCAGATAAAGGAAAACAATCACATTTTGTAGATGCAGACACTGAAAGTGGAGACACTGACTTATTCCAGGTCACATAATAATTCGTGATAGTGTTACCTGATGCCTACTGCTGTGTTTTAACTGCTACATCCTTTCTTACTGTATGTATTCACTTCTTCCCCTCTGAATACCCTTCAAGTTTTCCATAATCATAAATAAACCAGTGGAACAATGGCCTTGAATGGCCTAACAATAACAGGGAAGAGTCTCTGATGCAGAGCTGAAGGCCAGAACTGGGTTTTGTATACATTAAGGGCCTTCGGGGACACTTTCTGGTATGCTTTTGTAGCAAGCTGTGGTATTTGAAGCTGTTGCTGTTGAATAAATTATTATTTATTTCAAGAAGCAATGAAGGATACCAAATAGTATCGTGGAGGGGGGGCGGGGAGAGGGGGCACAGAAATACATATTTAGAAAATGGAAGCAAAGTGGTTCACCTAAAAGGACTTTTTCACATTTGGGCCTAGTCAGAACCTCAAGGTTAGGATAACTTCTTATTTTCCACTGACTGTTTTTGCTCTTGCATAGGCTTCTCCATTTCCTGGTTCTGGCAAGGGCTGAAAGCAGAAGGGCACGCTGCAAACTAAAATAGGCTAAACTGAGCTTTTAAGCACATTTGCTCGGGGAGTGTGGGGTGCACAGCTGTGCTGTCAGACTGCCCGGAGCCCATGGCCAAGTGTGGCAGATGGGACCAGGCACCCTTATGGGAGGCGGAAGAGGAAGGAGAAGCCAGCACGCTCCTAAGAGCACCCTCCCTGGTGTTCCTCTGGGGCACAGCCACCACAGGAGCCCTGCAGGCCCAGTGCCTGTAGGACACCAAGCATGGCCAGCTCAGCCTCCCCTGCCTCCTCTAGTTCAACAAACATCAGCTCCACCGTGCTCTGCCAGGGCCCAGGCTCACTCCTCTTTCATGCCCAGTTCTCTCTCTTCCCTCTCAGGTTCAGGTGGAAGAGCTGCTCTGCGGGGTTTTCTTTGCACGTGGCTTCCATTCTGCTTTCTCGTCATCCTTCAGTTTTTCTTTGAGTATTACAAAATTCCTTTCTTTTAACAGAAATGGTTTATACTATAGTGTGGTTTTATCTCTCGATTAGGCGGTTCTTTGGAAAATAAAAGCACTATCTCTGCATCGTGGCCTTCTACCTGTCTTCCGGTGGTGGGTGGGTCAGCATAAAGGTTGTTCCTCTGGCAAGGCTGAGTTGTTTGAGTATATAACTTCTTTGCCGTCCCAAAATGAATTGTTGGGTTTTTGACACGTGCATGGCAGATACTTGGCCAATTTCATGGCAAAAGTTGAAGCATCCCTGATGAATGTTTTGTGAGTCTGTCTCTTTGGTCAAACTTAAATATTAACCCTTTACTGCGATAGAGAAAAGCATGGCTATTGGGGATCACAAATAGTGTCCTGACTTTGCTAAGGGGAAAAAGCTTTTTCTCAGAGTCAGAAAATGTAATGGTCGGGATACGCTCTTCCCATTCCTGCTTTCTTCTTCAAAAATAAACTGGGAAGGGAAAGAGAGGCAGGATCCCCTCCACACAGACAGCATTCCAGCAATACTGTCATCTTCCAGGTTGCGCTGCAGCCTCAGCAGTGGTTAATCTGTGGGCACTGCAACCTTGCTGCACTAGGAGTGAGTGCTTGAAGGGGAGTACAGCTAAGGATACAGTGAGTCATGCTCATCCCTGTGGAAATCAAGGCAATCAAGTCAGGGACAGACTGTCTCCTGAAAAGAAATGCAGAAGTGCTCCGTGCAAAGCCACGTCCCCGCTCCCCCCCATACCTGTCGGCTGGCGGGATCTTGCCTCTTTCAGGTAGTAGAGGGCCTTGTTGAAGTCACCCAGGTGGTAAAACGCCACTCCCGAGCGATAGAGTGCCTTGAAGTTCTCGCCTTCTTTCTGAAGCACTTTGAGGCAGTACTCCTTGACTCGCTCATAATTCACCAGCTCGGCCTGGAGCAGGCAGGCTGCAGGGGATGGGGGGAAAGAACGACAGACAGACAGACAGGAGAACATTAGTGCCGTATTTCTCCCTGCTCCTGCAATCTGCATGGGAGAAGAGAGCAGCTTAGGTGAGGGAAATGACTCAGACCCATGATTCAGAGAGGGTGCAGTCATACGGATTGTTTGCCAACCCCGATTGTTCGCGTTTTAAATACCAGCGCTACTATTTTTGGCATTGCAAAGTGAAGGGATTGTATTTGCTCCGGGGGGCTGGGGGGAGAGAGCAAGAATGTAAACATCCCTCTGCAGAGCAGGAATGCCGTACGGTCTCGTGGCAGCGACTGGCTTCATTCGTAGTAAAATACAAAAAAACTGCTCAGACTGAGAGCTGGAGCTCAGGCAAGTACAAAAAGGCAGTCAAGCTAATAGTCATCTTACAAGGGGAAAAAGGACTACATTGGATCAAATTTTGTATTTGGCTTAATCCAAGGCTGTTAGATTTACAAATAATACGTAATCGCCTTTTATCCGGGAGGTCCTGTATGTAGTCTTGCTATAGGAGGCAACCAGGGAATGTGCTGCGAGCAAACCAGAGACACCTGGAGCTGCGGCACAGGGAACAAATGTGCTAGGCTGTGTGCTTTCTGCAAAGCGTTGCAACACAAGTTCGTCCCGAGAGGTCAGTTCTGCTGCCTTCCTAAAGGAGAAGGTAAATACGGTGAAGAAACAGCATGCTGAAGTACAATTGTTGCACAAATGTCAAGGAGCTGAAGAAAAATCCCCATTGTGAGTTTCCCACAACTAGGAGTGAAATAAAGAGGAAAGAGGGAGATCCTTGAGACGTATTTTACAGCCCTGTTTGTGGCGCACTGTAGTGCTTACTCTGGTGGGCTAAACTTCATTAGGTGTATTGGGCATTACGAAAGGTTTGAGGAATACTGGCAAGAACAGGACATGGTGCAGTCACAGTCTTTGGGGAAATGAAGAAAGTTGTGCTGTCAGCTGGTGCTGCAACCCACGGCAACTCTGGAAATGACAGATTTGGGGAAGGGGGAAGGAGGGCAGGATGCCGCTGCAAGGATCAGTTCAGAGGCTGGCAATGTCAAGTGCCAGGGCATGGAGAGAAATTTCCCATGGCAGGTGGTGTTACTCAGTGTGTCTCTGGCAAGGAGGAGACTCACTGCTCGTGGAAATCCAAGTTGTCACAGTTCAGGTGTCACCAATGAGCAGCCAGACTTCATTTTTTGCATGGTAACTGCAGCCTGCAGCTGAGAGGATACGATGCTGGGTGAGGAATATGATACAGTTCTTGATCCCCTTCCCCTGCACCCCTAAAGTAAGCCCTGCACCCTCTCTGGGGCTCGCTTCACATTTCGTGAGCAGGAGGTTGGCTAGATGGCCACCAGAGATTCCTTCCAACCTAAATTAGTCTGAGCCTATGATCGCTTAACATGGACAGAATACGTTCCTAACCCAAGTATGTGTTTCAAGCTTAGCTAGCTAACTGGAAACAATCATAAACAGGCTTTTACCAGTAGAGCATTAATGCTACAGATGTGTTGAGCAAGGACTGCAGAACTAGCCCCACTGCTGGTACGTTTGTTTGAGTGACACAGAAATTGCTAACGAGAGCTTTGTCCCATTTGCTTTAGTGATGGACTTACAATATATATTTTAACAGCTCCTACCATTAACGTGCGCAGGTATTTCAAAGGCATGGGCTCACTCGCTATTTGATTGCCAGTTAAAAAGCACGTATATTTCTAAAAGCTTAGCAGTATTTGCTTATCTAGAATTTGTCCCTTCCTATTTGTCAAACATTGATTTTTCTCACTGTGTTTCAAATGGAGCTTGAAATGACTGTGCCTTGTTTTCCTTTATTTTTCAAAGCTATTAAAAAGATGGCTGTGCAAATTTACTGTTGGCTTCACAGCCCTGGAAACAGGATTGCTTTATTTATCTGCTGACCAGTAGCATGCACATCAGTGGCAGTAGCTTTCTGCACACTGCCAATCTGATCCAGCCTTTCACGTTCTGTGAAACTGCCTTTCACAGACACTAGCGGGGGGGGGGGGGGGGCGTGTTTCGGTCTCTCTGTTCATTTACTACTCAGTATTTCCAGTTAGAGCCATAGAAAGGACCCTGTGAAAAATGACAGGCAGTCTATTCATGGATATTAACCCAGTAATTCCATATTGGACGTGCTTCATGGGTTGGTTTAAAAGAAAAGGAAAAAGTCTCTCACATCCTGCTTAATTCATAAACCCAAATGGGCTTTCAGATATCCAGCTGGGTTCTTTCTGTGACTCACACCCCCGGTAAAGCTTCTGCAGGGCATCCCCACTAGCCGCGCACGCGGCAGAGGGAAGTCAGTACCACATGGCTCGCAGGAGAGACGCGTGTTTATCTGAACAAAGCGAGCAGATGGATGTGCAGGAAACAGTTCTGCTGGAAGAGTTGGCCATTTGGAGAGCCAGCGTTGGAAGCAGCCGATGGAAATGAACCTGGAGGGAGTATCTCCCTTATAAATATTTGGAGGTGCGTGCTTTCTGTTCTTGGTGGACTGAAGTGATCTTAATGGACTGTGAGTCAATGCAAATACGAGTGTGTTAGTAATTCAGCTTTCGGAAATGGAAGAGACATGGAATCCTTGTACTTCCTACCTAATTCAGTCAGGGGAGAATTGTTTTGAAAACGTGTTGCTTTCCTAAATAGGCATGTGCATCTCTGGCTGGGACGGTTTGTTTACTGCATCAAACACCTCATCACCCTCCTTCTCGGTTCATAATAGGCCCCCAGTGAATCCTGAGGAACAGAGCTCAGTCAAAGAGACAGAATCACGCGGACTGAATTGGCTCCTCCTCCTGCTTTCTTGAAACTGAATGGGCTTCATCCTGCACAGCACCATCTCTAGTAGCTCTTTGGCGATTAGAAGCCCTTTACTTGCAGATGCAAGCCTATAGTCGCCCGTTCCCTGCAGGTCTCCCTGTCATTGTAATACAGCATCCAGTGGCTACATCTCTCCAGCTCAGAATGTAGGGAGCCCCGCTTCCCCGCAGCATGCGGCGGTGATCCATCATACTTGGTTATCATTCTCAATTTGGCAGCTGATTTATTGTGTCAGCCTAAGCAATAAGTAACTCCTAATTTTTAAAAGCTAGTATGTCACATCGTGATGAAGAGTCCCCATATGCTATAAAATAAGCCTGGATGAAACTACTGAGTGAAATGTGCCATGGGAAAAAGCTTAATGCTATTAGCTCCAATGGAGGGGCCCTTCCCATCATGCTTCCCAACTGACTGTTGACGTTTAAGCAAGGAAATAAGAAGTTCGGCTGTTTTTCCTCAGAAGAGGAGTGTTAAGCCTATATTTCTAAGTTTTAATTTTTGGATTCAATCTGTGCCAGCCAGTTCCATGAGTTGCAACAATTTGAGAGGTGCAGTATAGATCTGGTACCAGTAGGTAACTGTACTGTTAGAGCTAATTTGTGTGGCCCTGCTCAGCACGAAGTTAGGCAAAAAAAAAAAAAAAAAAAGAGATTAAAGCACCCGTAGAGCAAAAATACATCTACAACTTTAACCTTTACCAGTAGCTGTGGTTAGCGATGGTGGGAAGTTGTAACTAAAATCCTGGCAGTTGAGGGGTTTGAATTCTACTTTATTGCACCCTGAATTAATTTTGAATTCCGGATCATCTTTCAGGAAGATATCTAGGCTTGACAGGTGACAGCAAGAAAGGATCCATGACATCCCTTCTCTCCCAAAGGTTAATTACTTGCATTGTTTAAGAAACGTCACTATCTTTCTATACTGATATTTTGTTTAGCTGCAATTGCTAGCCACTGGTGCAATTACTAGCCACACCTTTTCTACCCTGAAAAGCTTGTGTTTGCTTATTGCATTGTTACTCTGAGACTCTGATCAAGTCACTCCTTCATCTTGTCTGCATAAAGAAGTGCCTGGAGTCTCTTACTAAAAAATCCCTTATTTTCTAGCTTTCCTCGCTTGTATAACTGTTCTCTGAGCCCTCAAAATGAAGTTCAACTGGAAGTGCCGTCAGTTAGCATCTTACCAGAGAAACCCTTCTGTGTGCGTAACTCTGCAGGTTATGCAAGTAGCTCAGTTTGTCCCGAACTTTTGGCTTCTAATTTTGGCTGAGCTAAGAACTAAGTCTGGAAGTTGGATGTACGGGTTTTAACACGGAGAATTTGCACAACAATGTCAAGAGCCTTGCCTACCTGGCAATTTTCAGCAAAGGGTAAATTTGCATGCCAGAACAATCCCCCAGACACAGTTTATACCAGTGGCTAAATTCCCACTGTAGGCAAGGCTCAAGACCTATCCGTGTTAGAGAACACTTGAGAGGGTGAGCCAAATTACTGCGCAAACAATGTTAGCATAACCCTACCCTGTGGCATGTTCCTTGGGCTCGTCCCGTTGTGTTAGTCGTAACAGGAATTCCATTTGCTGCTGTGCTGGGAGATGAAAATGCCCTTGCCCTACAGGAATACTGTGGGTTGCACGTTCATATTTCACAAACTCCTGTCTTGTTTGCAGTTCGCTGTCACACAGGTAACCTGGTAGCACTGCCTATTTTTAAGGTTGCCTTGTGCCTTCCACTGTAGGAGAGAGTCATCTGCTTGTAACTTTGTTGAGTTGAGTCTTTTAAGTTTTTGGACTAAAATATTCCATGTGCAATGTCTGCCTTTGATGTATGCTTTTGGAAAATGTCAGCCAAGACTGTTCAGGTGTTTTTGAAAAACAGGCTAGGGAAACATATCTTATTTTTCCCTTGTTAAAGATCCCTGGTGACTGTCTCTTCGGATTTGTCTCATGCCCTCTCATCGTTTGGCTTTGCAAACTGAAATCTGGCACATATCATTTGTGTCAAGCAGGTGCCTTCTGTTATTCCTGGGGTAATCTATAGCTGGCCAACTGATAACCTTCTGAAAATAAAACCACTATAGTACTGCATATAGGAATCAGTAGAGATGCCTTAGAATTTGGTACCCAAATCCACTGAATATTTGGTCCACCCTGGGCACAATCCGATCTAGGAAAAAGCAGGGATTTGCAAACTTAGAGAGCAAGAAAATTCTCTTACTGGCTCACTGGTTACAGGAAGAAAGAAGAGCAGAAAGTGGAAACCAAGTTGTCTTAGTTGTGACAGAAAGATGGGGAGACAGGTGTCTGCAAGGGGAGGAGAACGGGGCTGAAACACACATGGGGACAGAGGCACAGAACTGTTGGGGTGGTGAAAGGGGTGTATGAGTAGGGAGTTGGGGTCTACTGAGGAGGCAAAGTCTGGGGGGAGAAGTGGAGTTAAGAGTTTGGGACAAGGTGCTAAAGGCATAGAGACACAGTGCAGCTAGCCTGAGGGCCAAGAGGAGCACTTAGAGCAGTGAAATATAAGCAGAGGAAACTAGTCTACCTCGGTGTGTATGAGAGCAGCTCCTCGAGCAGATCACTTAACCACAACCATATCCCTGCTCTGAATCATCTTTTTCTCTGCTGAGTATAATCACCAAGGGATACTAACCTGCAATGCTTAAAGCTAGCCCTTGCAAATATCCCCTGGACACTGGAGCAGGCATCCTCTGCGAGAGCTAATAGTAAGTCACGTGGTTGAACCGCTCTCATATACCCATGGAAAAGGGTCTGAATCCAAGTGACCTTTGCTTTCCACCCCTTAGACTGAAAATCTAGGGGATATTAGATTTGCATTCAAAAAATGTATTAGTACATTTGACCTGCTTTCACTGAGGAGTTTACTGTGAGGTGGGCAAGGCTAACGAGACTGTTCCAGACAATGAGAGGGTTTAAAAAAAAAAAAACCCGAACCAGCCTGTATTGATTTGTTTGGTTGCAAAGCAGAGAGAAGTAACTAAACCCATTATTGCTTAAACCTGAAGTGGGTATTCCCTCTTCACTGTACTTATTCTTGACTCTACCATTGCAGTTTAACAGCCTATGCAGATTATTACTCCTTAGTAACTGCTAGGTACTCCAACCACTACAAACTCAATGTTTATTTCACAAACTGGCGGTGTAATTCCCAGAAATAAACTCTGCAACACAATTAAACTCTGCAAAATCCTTTGCTTTCTGATATGATCTCATCTTAAGTACACTGGGGTGCCTTGAAAAAAGGGTGGCCAGCAGGTTCAGGGAGATCATCCTCCCCCTCTACTCTGCCCTGGTGAGGCCACATCTGGAGTACTGTGTCCAGTTCTGGGCTCCTCAGTTCAAGAAAGACAGGGAACTACTGGAAACAGTCCAGCGGAAGGCTACAAAAATGATCAAGGGACTGGAGCATCTCTCTTATGAGGAAAGGCCTGCGTCTGTTTATCCTGGAGAAGGCTGAGAGGGGATCTCATCAATGCTTATACATTTCTAAAGGGCAGGTGGCAAGAGGATGGGGCCAGGCTCTTTTCAGTGGTGCCCAGAGACAGGACAAGGGGCAATGGGCACAAACTGGACACAGGAAGTTATATCTGAACAGGAGGAAAAACTTCTTTACAGGGTGGCAGAGCACTGGAACAGGCTGCCTAGAGAGGTGGTGAAGTCTCCTTCTCTGGAGACATTCAAAACCTGCCTGGACACGATCCTGTGCAACCTGCTCTAGGTGAACCTGCTTTGGCAGAGGGGTTGGACTAGATGTTCTCTAGAGTCCCTTCCAACCCCTACCATTCTGCAATTCTGCGATTGTAGCCAGCAGCTCACTTTAAATCCATTTAAATCGCAGGAAGATGGTGCATGTTCTTCCTCTGGTTCTATTTTGGAAAACACATCATTGATGCTTTGATATAACTGCTTCAGGGTTTTGTTTAGACATTTGATTAAGACCTTTATATATCATTGAACAGGCTTTATTCTCATATCTCTTTAAGACTCGAAATAATAGGGCAGACTAGGAGAGCCTCATACTTCTGTTACTTCAGAGGCTTGGCAGCCTTCATGGTGATGCTTGTTCTCAAACAAGAGAAAACATGATAGTGATAAGTTCTAGTTTGATTTAAGTGTTTGGGAAGAAAAAATATTGCAATATAACAAAAAAAAAAAAAGAGAAAAAAAAAAAAAGGAAAAATGTTTGCCTTGGAATAGACAGTGATCTTCTAACCACGCCACTAATGGATGTATTGCTAATCTCTGCATGCTGCAATCTGTGTAAATGGTGTTTACAGCAAGCACATGGAGCTTATGGTGTCCACTGGAGGAACTAAAGGGAATACCGTTACTACATGAAATTGAGAATTTCAGCCTTATGTTAGTAATTTAAATCATAATTAAGATCGAAAATGAATCAGGTAAAATGTTTCATAAGGTGATGACGAAAATGTAAAGGGTTGTCTTAGAATAAAAGTCACCTTGGACTTGAACTACTGCAATTTTAACATACAGCATAAAAAACTCTGGACTACTGGAATGCTTTTATCCAAATTTCTCTGAAGCTGAAGTTATTGATCCTGAGTGTGCAGACTGCACAGGTTACATGTGGATGGCACAGCCCGATTTTTGACCTATGTTAAACCTGTGTTAAATTTTCAATCCTGATTGATACTAAAAGAAGTCCCATAACATGCAGGAATGTAAGAAGCCTACACCAAGGGAACAGAGCAGAGGTGGTAAAGCATCCATAGAGCATCCACTGAGCTCCATGTGTGCTGTGCCTTTCAAGAATGCAACCCGCATTCCTCAAAAGATGTTTAAAGCATCTTTTTTGCAGAGAAATGCCGCATGCAGTTTCACTACAAGCCTGAGACACTAATTAGGATCTGCAGTTTCCAAACAATCTCCTCCATGAAATATTTCTCTTCTTCTTCTATAGTCCAAGCTTGCAAACAAAGAGGATTTTCTGGCTTCTCACCAATAAAAAGCTAATTATAGGCAGCTTGATAATGTCTGGTAATAATCTGATCAGCTGACTCCTCGTTCCTGGACAACCTTAATGGGATGAAAAGGGAATATCAGAATGACAGTATAACTTTCCGGCCAGTGGCTCTCATTTATTCCCCTCCAGGTACCAAAAAGGCCTAAATATGCCCGTATGTTTCTGCTTGCAGGGAAACGTGTGGAAAATTACAATCCAAACTGTATGACAGGTTGTCTCTCTCTGTAGGGAGGGATTAATGCTAAATGAGGTGTGGATCCACAAATGTTTGGAGAGCACAAAGACATCCACCTCTTCCAAGCTGCCTTCCCCTTCTTCCCACCCTGCCTTCTTGGCCATGCCTTCCTCCCAGTACATACAGCATGGTCTCCTTCAGTTCTCCACTGCTCTTGCATCCTTCATACTTCTTCCAGAAGAAAGACCCTGACTTCACCATTCCAATTAGCTTGTCCAGGAGAGAGAGACAGCAGTAATGACTAAAGTATGCTGATGCTTCCACCATCATGCATGTTAAGAGGCATCTAGCCGTTCTCAAAGGAGCTGCTAAGCCTGTGTGTCAGGCTTCGCGTGGCTGGCAGCCCACCCTAGGACTCTGCCTGTTGCCATCCCTTGGAGTGCTCAGGGCTGATAACAAGGAGATAAGTAATGGCTAATGTGAGCTGTCAGAACAAATCAGTTTGACTTCAGTCTGTGATAGAGTGATCAATCTTGAAGATAAAGGAGAAACAGTAGATGTTACATATCTTGGCTTTTACACCAGTCAAACGACAAATTCTAGTGACATTTTCTTAAGCAAATTGAAGGAGGACAGTCTAAATGAATAGACTTAAGTCTGTTAACAAAGGGAAAGGCAATACTAAGTAGGGTTCTGTGCTGATCTGTCCTAGGCCCCATGGTATTTGGTATTGTCAATAAAGACATAAATGACAGACTGCCTCATCAACTTGCAGGTAACACCAAGATGTGAGGAGGTGGTGTATGTTGGAAGACAGGGGTAGAATTCCAAAGGATCCCCGCAAACTGGTGGTGTCCTGATAAAAACAGGATGCAATTTGACAGGGGCAAGTGAAAGGTCCTACAGTTAGGCAGGAAAAAAACCCCACTGTGTAAGTACAGCAGGGGAACAGCTGGTTGGAGAGCAGTTCTGCTGAAAAAGCTCTGGGGAGTGAAGTGACCAGGTAAAGTCAACAAGGCCATACTGTTAATGAAGAAAAATGCACAACAGCATGTATGAAAAGCAGCAGTTTGCAAGACGTGAAAGTACCGTGTCTCATTTTGGATGCCAATCTTGAAAGAAAATGTGGATGTAATCCACAGGAGGACCCTGACAATGACAAGTGGTCCAGAGAAGACAGAATGTAAACCCTCAAGAAGACCATGATGGAAGATAGGCTAACAGTGTTCATATATGTACCATGAAAAAAAACCCACAAACCACCTGTAATGCAAGGAAGGGTATAACCAGAATACAATCTGTTCTTCTTGTACTCGGGAAGTAAGAAGAGGGCTTACATTTCAGCTAGGAAGAACTTTCTAGCAGTGAAGAGAATGAAGCGTTGAAAGAGAATGCTTGGGAAAGTTGTGAAGGATCCTAGCTTTGGAAGAGTTTCAGAACTGCTTAAGCAAACGTTACCTGGGATATGTCTTATCTATGCCCTTGTACCATGCATGGGTATGGACAGAAGACTCTTGGAACTGCTGTTCAGCTCTGCAGTCCCATTATTGATCCTCCTGTTAACAGAGCACGAAAAGTCCTCAGTTCTCCTTGACGGCTGCCATTTAGTGCTAATTCCTATCAGAAGGTCCTGTTGGAGGATGCCAGAGCAACATCCTAGCCAGATATGTGAGTATGTAAGCACTTAAGTAAGAGCAGGCATAAATGATTTTTGCCTTTGCTGTGTGTTTATGTTCCCATATTTCAAACTTTTCTAATTTTCAAAAGCGTAGTTCTTCAGAAGTCTTCGTTATTTCTAAATGATTCTTAAGCTACTTTAAGGCAAGTTTGTGGTGGTCTATGTTTCTTTTTTGTCACAAATCCAGTGAAATAATACTGCAGTCTTCCTTCAAAGGGCCAAAGCTTTGAAAAGCAAGGAATTTCAGCAAACTTTTCATCTGATCCTCATAGCTTCTGTTTTGAAAGAGTATTTTGACCTACCGGTTCCTGTAGTAACTGGTCCTTCAAATCAAAACCAGAGGCTTACTGAAAATTCTTAGCTTTGGTAATATTAAAGAAGTAATTAAAACCTAGATGTCAAGCAAACAAGAATTGTTTTCTGAAGCCAAAATCTGCCCTCAGCTGGGTACCAGTCAATCTTTATTCTACTAAAATAAAGAGCTTAAGGTGGAGATGATCTTTATACTGCATCTTCTAATCTCCATGCCTTTGATTTTCCCAGCCACAAGAGGTAGGAGCAAAATCCTAGCAAAGCACTGGTAGAGCAAGGGCTTCACTGAGCTTTTAACTGCTAGAACATTTTTATTCTATAATATCCATAAATACTAGCTCTTCCTGCAGCCACGTTAGAGGAGATGGAAGTCCCTTCTGTTTGTTCCTGCCAAGGCTGTTATTGTTGATCTGCCAGGTTAAATTCCCAGGAGGTTTTCTCCTCTCTGACTTTATATTTACCTAGTAATATTTATATTTATCTAATAATCTTTGACCTGTCTTTATCTTTTAAAATCAGTATTCATCTAGTCCAGTCAATATGACTTTAGATAGGTTTGGCCTTCAGATCTACCGTTCCAGTTGCTGTTTATTTCACCACCCCTTCCTTGCTGTTTGCTTTTGTTCACCTTGTGTTGCTTTACTCTCTCACTGTGGCACCTTCTCTACATTGTACGCTTTCCTCCTCTGGCCTCCTGTTGCTATTGACACCCACTGGAGGAATCTGGTCTCTTGAGTTGTTTTCACAAGGGAAAAGTGTGCAGAATTTTATCAGAGATCAGCAACATCAGATGGTGACAACCATCTGGTAAGCGCCCGGAGTTCAACAGCAGCCCAGCTCCAACAAGCGCTATCAAATATTTTATGATTCTTACCAGAGTATGCTGGTAATTCTACACTGTGGAATTAAGGTCTTAATGGAATGATGGTGTGTTTTTAAACCCATCTGAGACAAGGAGGGGATTCCTGTAAGTAGGGAGGCGCTTTGGAGGCAGCGATGGATTTCAAGCTGCCTTCTCTACTGAAGGGTAAAGCATCCTTGGCTCATAGTGGTTCAAACAACTGACAGCAGTACTGTGAAATGCAGCTGGAACAGCTTGAAGGCTCTCAAATGAAGTCACTGACAGTGGTGCATACCACGATTGCCTCAAGCCTGGCTTACTGCAGCATGTTCTATTTGGGGTGAAAGCTAGCACTTTATTCTGTACCACAAACAGGGCAGGATGACGTGGCTGTGTAACATCTGTGTGCTGTGCCCTGTGGTGGCTCACAGTTCACCTCCCAGGACACGTGGAAGACCTGACAAATGCAGAGTCCGCTAAGGGGTGGAGAGCAGGCTGGCTGTGGGGCCACCTCCCTGTGTATTCATGCCATGTATAATTGATAGGGACTGAAATGCTTTTGGTTTTTCCTTGAACTCTTCCTAGCTGAAAAGACTCATCTGGCAAGACAGAGAGGTCAGATGGGGAGGAACATTTCCTTCATTAAAATAACAACCCATGCACATGTTTTATCCAGGTCCAGTGTAGCCCAAAGCCTTTCCATTTTAATGATGTTTTGAAACAGAGAGAAACCTTTATGGCCTCTGTGGGAGGGATGGAGAGGAGAACAACTGACAGAATCAAAGAGGCAGAGGGTGCCTGAGTCAACTGTTTTCTAACTAACTGCAGAGAGGCAGGTATAAAACAAAGCTCTTGAAACCTTATTTTCCTTAATATGCACTAAAACTTACATGGAGGAGTGATTTCTCAGCAACAGAGCCAACTAACCCTGGCTGTGTCAGGCTGTGTCACCTGGCTGTGCTTTGATAGCTTTGATGTAAAGTAAGCTGAAGTGTTACCCTCTTGTGTAGTTTGGCCCCTAGTGTCCTTGCCTCTTCCCTGCCCTCCATTTATACCGTATAAACTTAGTACCATTGAGACTTCTGTCCATCCATCAAATCTCGCTGGCCAACAGGTTGGAAAGTTATTAAGAGAGGACTGACAGGCAGACCACAGAACACATACTTGATTATGACTCATTTCCTTTGGAAATCGGGCTGAAAACAAATAAACTAAAGACCAGAGGATATTATTTGCTTCAGAAAGTCAGGGTTTGAACTATGCAGGAGCATATAAAACAGCCCTCTAATAAGATGTCTTCTCTTTAATATAAACTGTGGCAAAGCGCTGCAGGTGAAGACCTCAGATCGTTCCCAAACCCTTCATAGACTACCTCTGTGCGATGCATTGCTGGCAGTGGAGGAACGAGGCAGGAGTGCGTGTCTGATTTGGAGCACGAGGAAGGTAACTTCCACCCCAAGCAGGGAGCTTGTTTTCCAGCACCAGGAACACCCAAATCATTGTACTGGATCAGGCCAGTAATACGATTCTCTGTCTCGACTGTGCCTTTTCGGTTAAGGTAGGGAAGATGAAGACACACTACAAGAATTATGTGGTGGATAAGCTGAAATGGGTTCTGCTAATAAGCATATTGGTCTGTAAGTAGAGATCACTAGTAGAATACATCAGGAGTTAACTTCAGAATTGAGCTCATTTAGTGTTTTTGTTAATGCCCCGATGTAAAAGTGCTGTGCTGACAGTGTGAAGTTGGAAGGTGCTGTTAAAAGGGATGAGGATGACAATGTCACATAATGACCTGGTGGACAGCACTATATTTCTTTGGGATGGAAGTCGATAATACAAAATTTAAGGTCATGCTCTTTGGGACTAATAGGAATTTCTGGTAGAATTTGTGAGCTCATGAGCTGGAAACAGCCAAAGAGGAAAAGGATGTGAATATGCTAGCTGATCACAGCATGACTGAGTCATTTATGTGACATGGCTGCGGACAGGGAAATGAAAATCTCAGTGAAGTTTATTCATAAATCTAAACCAGTTAGCAGTGGTTCTCAAGCATGAAAATGTAATATTTGCTTTACAGTTTTTATCCTATCTAATACAGCACTGAATGTTCTGATTAGTTATGTGCCTAAGCCTTCTTTTCTAACCTTATTAGGTTCTTTAACTCCATGATACCTTCTGGCACTGTACTGCAAGCTAATCAGCCCTGCGTTTTAAAAATTATTTTGTATTAATCTATTAATTTAATTTACTCCCCCACCCCACGAGGAAAGCTCCTGAGCTGCCTCAGTTTGAGCTCCACCACAGTAGTTAGAGAACGTATAGAGGAAAATGAATACTTTTGCTTTGTAGTTCCATATAGGTGAGGATCTTACGCTGCCCTGGTTTCCTTGCAACTTGAACGCACTACTGTGTCTTAAGCAATTAATCACTGCAAAGCATTTAAGAGGATAGTGATTTAGGATTTGAATTATGCTAGTATTAAAAAAATACAGTGACTGAAGGAGTTGAGGCTTAACTTTGCACCACGCTGGCGAGAGAATCACTGATACAGACATGGGGCCGAGATTCTGATTTGGTTCTTTTTGAAGCACTAGGCAAGAAAAAAGGCACCTTTGCAGAGCAATGGCTAGGGCTGACTTATGATGGTTTTCCAGAGCATCATAACAGACTCCTTCCCTCATCATTCTGCTTCTGCAAGATCAACTGGTTGGGGTGATGACCTCCCTGGGCAGCTCCTGTTTGGGAGAGGCTACAGCCATTCCATGGAGCCCATTTATCCTCTGGAAGAGTGGACAAAACATAAAGCTTTCTGCCCTCTTCCTCTCTGGGAGCAGGCATTGAGCAGAGGAATGTGAATTCTCACAGCTTCTTCCCTGCAGTTAATTGAAAGATCATTCTTTATATCATAAAGATGCTTTTCACATCAGGGTGAATTTGTGGATTAGATGGTGACTGTAGGGACAGCACAGCACACCGGAGGTAGATGTTTGTTAGTCACATCAGCCCAGGAATACCCAAAGGAAGCACTAAAGGTCTGACATAAATTTTCAAGTCCCAGACACTTCCTCTGCTTTTAATTTGCTTCCAGGAGTAAATTTCCTTTCCCACACACTGCACTGGGGAATGTGCAGGACAAAGATACCCCACTGCTTGTTTTGTATTCTCCCCTCCATCTGCTTCAGATAGCAGTAAACAGCTCTGCTGCCTGGAGTCAAGAGTTAAGTCTTTCAAGCTAGAAAAGACCTAAGATAAGCAGCATCCAACTTGGCTGATCTGAAATCAGTCTTTGCATGTTAGGCTCAGCCTTACAGACACACATCAGATGGGTAGCAAATTTCCACCGCTGTCTGATTAGGTTCTACCAAGAGGGCCCTCAAACCTCTTGCTTTACAGAATAAGGTGACTTACAGAAAGGTAGATACCCCACTTGAGTTTCCTCAGGTAGGAAATGAGCTGTTTAGCTGTCCCTGATGTGGCCAGAGCAGAGTAACACCAGAGGCATGAAAACTGACAGTTGTAATCAGAGCATCACAGGGGCTTTGGAATCAAAATCTGAGGAACGCTAGTTTGGTGGTTCTTTGCTGGCTGACCCAGCTGCTCCTTTCCAGCAGCTCCCAGGCAACTAGATCGATGGCTAGATTAGCAGAGCTTTGCTGCCTGCCACTCCGATATGAAAGGAGCTGCTGCTGCCACCGATGCAGAACAATCTACGTGACAGCCCCCTAAACTGGAACCAAGTAAATGCAATGGGCAGTGCTCCTACTAAAGAAAGAAGGGAACACTGAGCAGTGGCTAGAAAAGTATTTGCTTTAGTAGGCCTGAAGGAAAAATGCTGTAGCCTTGCAACCAACGATCGGTGTCGTGCACCCTGAAAGGCTTATGCAGCAACCTAAGGATGGTTGCTCTCTCCACCTAGGGACATGTGCAGAGTTGCAGTTCCTGTCTTGTTGATGGTACCTATGATGGTGAATAGGACTGAGATGGCATGAGAAAGTCAAGAACTTGGGACACAGGACTTGTCAGGCAATTCTGTGTTCTTTGGCAAACAGATCCGCAGCTGCTAGAGTTGCAAACAGCACGAGACGGCTTTTTACTCTGACTCCTGTGGGGAGGCTGTTGCAGAACCATTCTGGGCTGGTGACTTACACAGCCTGGGGGTTTAAAGATGAGGGCACGCTGCTGTGACAGGTGAAGTTGTGATCATGGCTACACACAGGACAAGCCTGTGTTAAAATTCACAATCCCGATCAGAAGAGTTGGTAATCTATAAAGGTGAATGACAAAGGGTGTGAAGATATGGAATATAGTCACAAGCTTGCACAGTACACACTGTTGTGGAGAGGTGCTGTGCCTTGTTGTACATAAATAGGTAACCAGCACCAAACGACTGGCTTTCCTATAGATGTTGCAGCAGAGATGCGCCTTGAGGAGTGCCAGGAAGGGAGAGAAGGTTCAGCCTGAATTAATATACTGTGGGCAAAATCAGCTCAAAGGAATCAGGCACACCAAGGTGCTGTGGGGCAAAGTATGAGAACAAAGGGGATGAGAAGACCTCACCAGCAGAACAGAGATGGGGGAAGCCTGGAAAAGAACAAAGCTTTGTTTGTCTGGGAGGTCAAAAAGTCTTGACACGGCTGAACTGCAACTGGGAGAGTGAGTAGAGAAATTCAAAGAGGGAAAGGCACAGACTGCGTAAGCAGCCCTGAGTCCTGAGCTGAGAAACGTGATGGGAGAACTGAGTACACAGGACAAAGCCAAGGAGAAGCAGATGGTGCTATCCGGCCTATGAACCTCAAGGGGATGGTGTGTCAAGAATTTTGGAGACTGGGGAGAACACAGTAGATTTTGAAGTAAAGATCATGACATTAGCTTTTGCCTATGGATAGTAACAGATGAGCTCTGGCACATCAAGCTATGACAGCTAAAGATCATTGCTCCCAGCTGTCGCTTCTGCCATGGGTAATCATAGACAGAAAACGTGACTGTGCCTAATTCATTTCCATGAATTGTCTTAGTATTGTTTCTAGCAGTGTCCTAAACTCCGAATAGCTATTCTGAGACAGACTGTCTACTCCAGCCCCACCTCCAATGGCTGCCAATGCCTAGGCAAGCGTATAAGAACAGGGCAAGCTACAGCGTCCTACCACTACCTCCCAGCCTCACACAAGTCAGAGTGCCCCAGCAGAAGCTACCTTTGGCAGTTCCAAATTCCGTCAAAGCTTCCAGAAACTGCACTGACTCTCCGGCCTTTGTTAAAGAGAACAGAATAGTAACGCTCCACACCACTACAAGATTTACCTGCAATCATCGATCAATGTCCTAAGTTTACTGTTTCCCATCCAAGATGCAGCGCAGGAACGAACAAAGATTCCTGAGCAGCCATTAGTAACAACTTACTAGTTAATGGTAGTTAACATTGACTCTTTTTCAAAGCATTTTTAACCCTCAGTATTAGTCACTGGTACGGTTGCCTGAGTAAGCTGAAAAAAAGATTAATAAACAGTTGTCTTCCTTCTACATCAGTTTCTCATCCTTGAAGTGAGAGAACAAAGCAGAAAATTAATAGCCATTAAATTTTCTCAGAACTTCTTTTGTATTTTCTCCCGTTCTTCATTTTGTTTCCTCAATTTCATAGTCCTTTATATGTTATTTTCTGTGAGATGGCACAATGTCAAGAAGAAACTGGGACCTGGCAACATTTAAACCTTCCCATTTATTTATACTGTTAACTTTTACTATTCATTTCCTCATGGCAACCTCCTTTATCAGGTGTGCATTAGATCTCATGCTACAATCCTAATGTGAAAACTTCTGATGACCCTCCATTCTTGAAGCATCAGTTGCATTGCTCAGAGGACACCAATGAGGAACTGGGGATGTGCTGCAGCACTTCTAGGAGAAAGGCTGGAGAAACAGGTCTGGAGTTGGGTTAGAAATTTCTGGGTCTGAGCCTAAGTGAACAGGAGGAAGAGAAGGATGCTCCACCTGCTGAACCATGCAGAGGTGGCCCAGCTCCCAGAAATGGAGGTAACCATGGAGCCCATGGGTGTATTTAGCAATAGACTGGGAACCAGCTTTGATTTTGACACTAGGTTTTATGGAACCAGCTGAACCATCTTCAGCACAGCACTGATGGAAACCTGTGGAGGTGTAAGAGGCTGTGACTCATTGCGGGACTTTTGCTGGAGGAAACTCCAGGACAGCATTTCAGAAGAGGATAGAGTAAAGCTGGCAGGACATGCTACTACAGAACCCTCAGAAAACATATCAGTATTCTCAAGGTGGAGAACAACCAGTACTCTTTAGGTAAACAAATGAACCACCACTCTGTTCTTGAGGAAGCTTTTTGATTTTTGGCATCTCCTGCTTTATCTCTCACAGTGAGCTGTAGCTAGACCTGGACGGATCTCAACTCACCAAGACTGCAGCTCCTCGGGGCAGTCTGGCAAGGGCCTCTGTACCTTCCTAATAATCTCTCTTTCAGGCAAATGGTGACAAGGTCATCTGGATAGGCTTCTCCTCATGCAAAGGGAAATAAACATGTGGTAGAGGTCGTTGCAAAAAAAACCCTCCAGAGCCTGAAGTTCTGAAAAGGCTTGGGAAGAATAGTGACATATATAGAGGAAAATGCATCTCCTGCCTCAGCAAGAGATGCTGTCAGACAGGTATCACTTAAACCAAGTTTGGAGGCAGCCTGCCATCCTTTCTCTTCCTCCCTCCCTTCCGCCTCCCCCAGCATCTGGATGTATTTCCTATCCCATCCTCTCAATGCACAAGAAACTCCTCCCTGAACAGGAAGAATTTTGTCCTCCAAAATTAAAAGGGAACAGGTAAACACAGAGTCTTTCTAAAGAGTAATTCATGACAATGGCTTCAAATACCACTTCTTTCTTAAATACGCGTCAGAGTTTGGGCCTATCACTGAAAAAAACACACATGGTCCATCTGTGCTTGTTCTCTGCTGCAATTGCACCTACCTGTAAAACAGGATATTCCCATGCACTCTGCCTGGGTACGCAAATCTAAACCGAGAGTGTCGGGAAACTCCCACCTCCGTCAGCGAAAGTGCAGACCGTGTCCTGCTCTGTTTGCTGATGTCTCTCTTTCCCATTGCACGGCATCCTTACAGAGGGTGGTTTTTGTTGATGCAGCACATAAAAAAAAAAGCTTTGCATCAAGCAACAATCCAAGACTGCTTTAACACCCACAGCACCATGTGTCCTGGTAGAGTCTGTACTTGTTAACGGCTATATACTGGGATGGGATTTTAGCAGAGACTCCTTGTGAGGAGTCCTAGTGGGTGGTCAGTGGAGACAAGTTTTACCAGCTTTTCTCATGTTTAGTTCTATTTTTGCTTGGATTAAGTATTATAAGTATTTTTACTTGGATTTCTCAGTGGGACTACTCACCGATGACTGTGCAACTGGTGATGGTTGGGAGTAGCACCCCCAGCCCAGTCTGGAGCCTGAGGGTCCTAGGAGGTTCCTGCACTGCTGAAGTCCCATGTTTTGTGGGACCGTCGTTGTGACCTTTGCATAGTCATGAATGGTACCGGTGCATGTTTCTGCCAGCGTAGGAGGACAAACCTCACTATCCCGGCTGAGATGTATCTTGGATGGCTACATTTTGTAATACTCTGTGCAGGTATGTGTGTCCTCCTGCCGAGGCTCCTAGACTAAGCTAAACACACTTGAAGAGGTATATAAATGCATTACACTTAATTTGCATTCATGTAATTAACAAAGCCTTCCTGTACTCCCAAGAGGTCATAAACGCAGATGGATAAACTGAGGTTCAAAGAATGAAAAGATGTGGTGAAGATCATACAACTGGTTAGCGCAGAGAGCAAGAACCTGAAACCCCGGTCCCGCAGTGCCGCTCCTCGTCCCCAGTTCTCTCTCTGGTTCCGTTTCTCCTGCCAGGATTAGCTCTAGCATTTCTGCGTGCTTAGGAAAACCAACAAAGGTTTGCTTATCACACTGCAACATTCCCTCACCAGAATAGCTTAAAACTATGCTTACCCTTAGCATTTTGCTGCTTTGGAATGACTAGGACTTGTTTCTCTCTGTAGAGCAGATGCAGCCCTTTTGATCCTGTGAACTTTTAGGCAGTAATGCTGGAATACAATGTTCATTGCATTTAACGAGAGGAATGGTTGCATTTGTAGTAGGTAAATGGTCCCTACCTGCACGCAGTACATAAAGCATTTAAGCTTCTTCTAGACCAAAGATGTAGGAGTGGAAAGGAGACTGAGACCTGAGGGATATTTGGCCGGTTTGCTTTTCCACAGGCATTCTTCATGTGTTCATCTTTTTAAAAAAGAACACAAACCACTGACTTGGGGGAAACTCAGTTGAATGCATCATCAGGATGAGATTGTGGTCCCTGTTCTTTATTTTTCAATAGGGCTGAGAGAGGCAAAAAGAGGTCAACTGACTTCCTCAAGGTCAGAGACCGCCAGTGAGTCATAAAGAAAGGACTGTTTGCCTTACAGCCCTGCATTCATTCCGCCAGGCTCCCTGGTCTTGGTAGGCTTTTTCTTTGCCTACCCTAGCAAATTCTGAGAGCCTCGGCCATGCTGCTGCTCTTGCGTCTGGTGACATTTATCAAAAAGGCTTGTGGTAAAAGGAAGGGGTATCGGCAGGTCCGTGTAAGAACTGGATTTGGCAGATGGGAGGGGGAGTCCCTTTAAGGCAAAACTTTCAGAACCCAGCGAGTAGCTTAGTGAAAGAAAGGCAAGCAACACTGCCAATGGCAAGCGGTGAAAATTCTAGGCTGATTTAAAATACACAAAAAAAAACCCCACAAGAATTTAGAAACCAGCAGATTTGGGACCTTTTGAAACAGACTAAATGGTTTAGGTCATGGGGGTGCCACACAGCTCCACAACAGGGAACTTGAGAAAACAGACCGAATATTGCGAGGCTCTGATCAAACACAGGAGTTGGCCACCCCACCTTGCAGTATGAGAATTGCTTGTTGAAGGCGCTCTACAAAAGAAGCGGAGCTAAACAAGAATCTGTGTGCACATTTGTGCCTAAATTTACATTCTGCAAGGCAATACAGGCACTGACAACAGTTTAGTGTTTGCCCACATGTTCTTACTCATGTAATCAGTCAGATTAAAAAAAAAACCCAACCAACCCCAGCCTTCACCCATGAGATTGCCCCAAATTCCCTTTGGGTGTATATTTCTCACCTGCTTATTTGGCTAAGTGCATATTTATCTACAGTTGATGCTCTCCTCTGACTGGTATGCTGCACCTAGACAAGTAATTGTGTGTGCCTGCATCTATGTTTGTGATGCAAAACATCTCTGACAGGTGGATGTGTGGTGGCCACATGAAAAAATGACAGTGCAAAAGCAAGGTGGGCTTCTTAAATGCTAAGCTTAGAGAGTAAGCGGAGGTGTTAAAAGAACTCGATAATAAGGACACTCAGATGACAGCTGCTAATGCTAGCGGGGATACATCAGAGCTAAGTGAAAAACTGCCCTCTCTCGAATTAAGATGTACTGCTGTTACGCTTTCTGCGCTATGCAGATTTATTTATCTTAAAAATGGCTCTAGGCACCCATTCAGTGCTCACAAGCAAAACTCCCTGCATCTCCTCTCCTCCCCACGTCGAGTAACGCTGACTTCACCTGTAAAAGCATGCGCTGGTGCCTCTGCTAGAGCCCACTGTGTAAAGAAACTGGTGGCTTCTGCTGCTCCACGCTTAGAAAATAAAGTCCCACTGCTACACCTCTTGAAGTTGCTATTAGAAAGATATACTAATTATTATGACAGTTCTGGGGAAAGTCCCTCCCCCATCTTCCCTTCAGACAGCAATTCACAGATCCTCCTGCTGGAATGGGAGCTCTGGGACTGGGCTAGGTGTAGCAACACTGCAATTCCAGTTTAACTGCACACTTCCCTCTCCAACGTGCAGGGCATTTCTTTAAAATTGCTTGCAGACAGCCCAGCAGAGACACATGAAGCTACGCATTTCCGAGACAAATGCTGCTCTGTGCGTGCCATCTACCGAAAACATGTGACAACCGGCTGTGCAAAATGACACCTTGACCTGCTGTGAGGTTATCCCAGGAAAAGCACTGCTTGCAACTCCAGGGTTAATTACACTCCTCTCCTCCTGTGTTCACACTGGTTAAATTTAGGAAAAAATCTGTTCAAATCTAGGTTAAAGATGGAGTACATTTCTCACACTGATTGCTACTGCTGACAAGATCAAATACAACCAACAGTGAAAAAAATTCCTCGCAAAACCCCAAAAAAGTAAATAAACAAGCTGGACAATGACCATTAGGCAGGACAACTCTGCCAGCAGGAGTGGACAAATTTCTAGCAAGTGGAACTTGTGCAGTCAGCAGAAAGCACCACAGAAGCAAATCCCATCCCTCCCTCCCACTTCATTTACCTTCTACCTACCACGTCTAATTTGTGTCTAGCAGAGATATTTCCTGTGAGTACTTTTTCAAGCCCAGGAACTCACCAAGTTATACTGTTCAGAGTATTATGGGCTCTTTGTATAACCCTGCTAATCTCAATGATCCTTGCCAAAGACAATGGATTTTAATAAACCTGTGAACAGAAATTTGGAGAGAGGCACAATTACAGCTGTGCAATTATGGTATCATTCTGTAATCTAACCCTCTATGCAATTTCAACAGGCTTTTGGAGGAAGAGAAGAAAACATGATTAAAGGGGGCTAAATTGTGCCCCTCATTACGTCCCAAAAGGCATACTGAGTATAACAGATTGGCATGGATTTAAGACAAGAGGAGATTCTGGCTTGGTGTTTCAAACCGTTTGCTTTATTCTGCATCTCTTTTAGCATTAGACAGCAGGAAACAAACCTAACCAACTCTGTCTAGAAAGCCAAAAGCCAAGTGATGGTGACAGCTGACACACTAAGGTCCTGATTTTTGCCACTTCCCCTCCCCCAGGAATATAAAGGGTAACGAGTAACTCCTCATCCTTCTGGAAAACACCAGTGCTTTATTCATCTTGCCATTTTGTGCACCTTGTTCAGGTTATGAATGCTCACTTCCCTGTATGTACCTAGGCACAAGTTTTTGTTTTAGAGATGCTTTCAGGCTTGGGAATCAAAAATCCATGCCCTAATAGGGACCAAAAATAACCTCTGATCCTGCAGTTCTCGCTTAGGTAAAGCTCCTTGAAGTCAATGGGAGTTCTGTCTCTGTAAGGACTTCAGAATCCGACTACAAAGTAGTTAAAGCCCCCCCCCCCCCATCTTCCTGCAGCACTTCCAAACCGATGGCAGGGAGCAAAGGGAGTGATGATCAAATGTCGACTGACCACAGTGGTGCCGGGCGGCTAGCGAAAAGACAGTACTATATTTGCTTTCCATTTCCATCGCTGAGAGGCCAAAATATTCTTTTTATATCTAGCACTATTCGGAGCTATTGCAGCAGCGCCCAAACCCTTCTCCTTCCTTCCATCAAATGTGGTAGGAGTCTGTCTCTGTAATACTGTTAATTACAGGCACCAGAACGGGAGCTGTGGGAAAGGGACTGAAGGACACCTCGGGCTGAGGGAAGGACGCAGCATGCAGTCTTGGCCAGTTCGCCAGCCACAATCCCTCTAAGTCTGAGCATCCCACGTAGGCACCGCTGCCTTGTCACCTGTCTCCCGTGGGAAGAGGACACGGGGATTAACCCGCGGCGGCTGGAGCAGCCCCGGCGAAGGGCCGGGGGCCGCGGCCGAGCCCCAGCGCAAGGAGCGGCCGGGCCCCTGCGCCCCTTCCCCAAGGCGGGCGGGCACCCAGCCGCGCACCGGCAGCGCTTCCGTGCCAAACGTGGGAAGACACGTAAAAAAATGGATGACAAGGGAAGGAAAGGGGATGACACGGGCAAGAGCAGCGAGGCAGCGCTGTTCTGCGGAGGGGAAGGGAGGTGTGCGCGGCGAAGGTGGTGGTGGTGGGGGGGGACCCCGGCGCCCCGCGGCCCCGCTGACCTGCCAGGCTGTTGTAGCAGTCAACCTCGATGGCCTCCACCGCCTGCCGCTGCTCCTCGCTGAGCCCGGCGGCGGCGGCGGCGGCGGGAGGGCGCTGCCCGGCCGGCTCCTGGCTCAGCAGCAGCAGCAGCGCCTTCAGCTCCAGCAAGGCGCGGTGGTACTTGCCGATGGCCTCCCGGAATTTCTTGTCCTTGTAGCACTGCGCCCCTTCGCTCTTGAAATCCAGCGCCCGCCCGATGAGCTCGCCCGGCTCCGCGCTGCCCACCGCCGCCCGCGGCTGGGCTCCCCCCGCCGGGCCGTGCCCATCGCCCGCCCCGCGGCCGCCGGCGTTCAGCTTCCCCGCCGCCGGGCTCGCCCTCTCCATGGCCGCGGCGCCGCCCGGCTCCCGCGCCGCCCTACGCGGGCGATGCCGCGGCCGCCGCCGCGCTGCCGGCCTTGCCCCCGCGCCGCTCCCCGGCTCCGCCGCTCGCTCCCATCCTCCGGCGGCCGCCGCTCCTCCTCCCCCGCCCCGCAGCCCGCGGGGCGCCCGCCTCCGCCCGCCCCCGCCACCAGCCGCCCGCCGCGGGCACCGCCGCCCCCCGCACCGCCGCGACCCCCCTCCCCGCAAAGCCCGGGCTCCGCGCTTTGCTCTCCGCGCCGGCCCGGCGGGGGGCGAGTGCGTGCTCAGACCCTCTGCTCCCCAAACCGGCCGTCCCCAAGCAGACCCCCCCACCTACCCTCCGACAGGGGTCCCTCCGGCCCCAAGTAGCCGAGTCCCTTCCCCTCCTGCACCTTAGGGTCTCATGTCCCTGTCCGCAGGCTGGGATCCCATCTCCCCCTCCTCCTTTCCCCTTCTCACCCCAGTTTCCCTTCCCCATCGCCTCTCCCGGATCCCACCAGTGGCCACCCACCACCTACACCTGCTCATGGACCCTCAAAGGTGTTTTGGTGACTGTACTCCGCATCTCCGGGCAAACAAGTGCGAGGGAAACAAGGCTGCTGTGTCCTCTGCATCAGGACAGCCAAAGTGAAGGCCCAGCAACTGCCCTGGCACTGGCCATTCAGGGACTTTGATTTTCTTGAACCAGATTTTCCCATGTGTTGCTGAAAAATGGGTCGATGCTCACTGATGCCTGGAACATTGCCTGGTTTAGGGGTATCAGTGGGGAGTGGCTCTCCTCTTGCAGACAAACAGCAGAACTGCTCTCAGCAGCAGGCTTTGCTTTGTTAGGCCAAACACCATGTCTGCATTGTGTATTACAGCAGTTTGACGTATTTTGGGTGCAGTGTTGTGGCAAGATATTTTGTAGGTCGTACCTCATGCTTAAAAAATTAGAGGATAGAAGAAAATATAGTGAGATTTTTTTTTTTTTCTCAGTAATATTTTGGGAGGCATCTTTTCATTACCCATCTAACTTTTACATGGTAAAGCTACCACTGTGGTGCAATATGTTCAAGCTTCCCTCTGCAACCAGGAGGACATTTTGGAGATGTCTCAGATGGAGATCTGAGTTTCTCTTTGGTCCAGCCTAGTGTGATGGCATGTGGTGGTTCAGTGCTGGGCAAACTGGGATAGCTGTGCAGTGCAGCTCCATGTAAAGGTATTAATACAGCTCTGGAACTGGTGCCTGGATAATTCCTTGTTAGCAGGGCTAAGAAGTTGGGCTTTATGCATCGGTAACGTGAGTCTGCTGCTGCTAGGTTTCTGGACCTTGCAGAGGTTGTGGTCCCAGTGTGGCACAGACATACATCTACTCACTTGAATCCAAGAGCCAGAGCCTCAAGGAGAAGCAAATAGCATCATACTTGTGATAAAAGTATAATTTTGAAAATACTTGCATGAGAGAAATTAGAGCTAAGACATTCAGCAATGATTACATGATTTCAAGTGCTTTGATTTCCAGGTGTGCTACTAGACGTATCTTCACGAAATCTTACTTTATGAAAATGGATGCTCAGCATCTTCAGGTACCTCAAGCCAAGAATAAGATAAATTACTTACAAATCTTGCTCAAAGTATGCGTGATCTAGAATCCAGGAAATCCTGGGGGGGCGGGTGTGGTGGTGGGTATTAGTCACAGTAGCTAGAGTGGAATTGATGTGTGGAACCTAAAAATTAAGGAAGAAAAATTCCTGCTGGGTCATTTTTTGTTCTGTCTGCTAGTCATACTGCACTAAGGAACTTCAGAGGTTTCGTCGTACCATTATCGATTGCTGTGCAGGAGAATGCACAAGGACAAGGTATGTCTCTTGTGCTGGAACGCTGACTTTGCCAGAGGAAAGGAGATTGCCACAGAGGTTTAAGTCCTCAGATCTGAGCAGCTGCAGAAGCAATCGAAGAAAGGAATGGTTTCTTGGAGGGTGGTACGGCAAAGTGACATTGGGGGTTGATGTTGCTTCCCTCTTTCAGAGTTTGCCTGAGCCCATGGACATACATGGTATAGGGGGCACTGAGACATGCGTGACTTTTCCTTCTCTCCCCCTCTATACATTAGCCTTAAGGAAATCTTTGAGGTTTTTTCCTTTGGTTACTGGCCAACAGTGGATGCCTGAAACAAGCTATGCAACACTGAAGTTTTCTTACAGAAGAGTCTGGCAGTGGTCACTGCCAATCTGGGCGCAGACGTGGTCAGAAAAGGTCACAAAAGATTGACGAACCTGGGTACTCCTCGCATTACGAACTATACTGAATATACCAAACTGTGGCTTAGTCCCGAATGTTGCCTAAGCACCCAAATGAGTTTTCCATCTTGAAGTTCTTCCAGAAATGTCCAGGCTCTCTTCCTGACAGATTGCTGGTGAATATGAAGAGGAATGTCACAACTGTGTAAATCCCAAAATAGACCGTAACAGAAGTGTCTGAATGATTGCTGTTTGTTGGCCAACTTAGACTCTATGTTGATACCAAACAGTATCCCTCAGCTGAGAGCTGGATCTCTCAGCCAGCCAATTTAAAGCTGCCATAGGATTTGTGCAGAATGACTGGGAAAGGTCAGTTTAGCCCATCAGCTTCTTGCTCCTAGAGAGAAGCTAAGTAATGTGTTGGCTGCACTAAAATATTTAGGAAACATCACAAGGTCAGTCATAGGGTTACCACATTGACTGTTCTTGCAAGGGACTGCTTTTGTTTGTTTCTTTTGCAAGGGGAACATGGTGCTTGAGGGAGAACATGAGAAGCCATTGCCTTTCCAAGTCAGACAAGACTTGTACTTGAGAGGTACCTCACATTTCATTTAACATATGACGTGATGTCCAGATCTAGATTTTAGCTGCCCAGGGCCCACTAGACTCTCCCTACAGCCTTGCAGATGGTCAACACGTCTAATGATATCCATCTTGAAAACCTGTCAGGAACCTGAAAGCCTCAGAAAGAGTAGGTTTATGTGTTATATAGTTACATTGGATTGTGAAATAAGCCATACATTCAGATAAAATGAAGGCAGTTTGCAGTCATTATCTGTATGCCATGAGATGAGGTCATGGTATTGGTCAGTATTAGCTGTCATGCCTGTCTTTTGTCAAACTGGTGAGGTTTTTTTTTTTTGTCCGTAGAAGCAGAACGTGCTTATCTGTCTCATGCTGTAATAGACGGGGCGTGCCTGTCTGTCTGGATGCCCCTAGGTGCCGTGAGTGTCTAAAACTGCCTGGGTGTGCCTGTCTCTCCTCCACACTGAGATTTCCTTAGCACGTTCCAAAAGCGTACGCTTGCATTGCTCAATTATTACTATTATTATTATGCAGCGGTCACATGCTTCATAGGGATATTTTAGGATCTGTGACTCACTAAACCATAATTTCCTGCTCACAGCTTACCTGAAGAAAATTGTCTTTGTGGACTCCTGTTCAGAGTGGGGAGATGGGTTCTTGGGTGAAACTGTAAATATCGAGAAAGATACCGGACACATATCTGTGAGACCTTCAGACCTTCCTCTAGCTGTGATCGTTTGCATCTGCCCAATGGAATGATTAATTTATAGACAGATGTAGGACAGATTCCTTGCGTTTCAGGACAGCGCGATAAGGGAACTGGAAAGGCTTCTGAGGAGAGCTAAGGAGGTTGGGCACCTGGGCTCTGGTGATCTATTTTTCTATCTGGATGTGAATTTACTGTAGCGTTTATGCCGTTGTGTGAGATTTTTTACAAATTGAAACTTTAAAGGCAGCCGTGAGGAAGCAAGTCCATATACATTCAAAACCAGGTATCAATTTGGAAAGCAGTATAGGCTGTAAGGCCTCAGTCCAGCTCTCCTTGTGCAGTCATTGGCATTGACGGCGCTGTTGTCCACATGAGAATTGTTTCATCAAGTCCTTTATGAACAGTTATAGGGGCAAACCAGAAGCCTCACCCCTTTCCAAATGGCCCAAAACCAGATTGTGATGAAAATGGTGTCAAGCCCTTGTGAATGGGAGAAGAGATCCCTCACTGCCTCCGTTCACCTGGAAAGAGAATTCCCAAGTTGCAGCAAGCTTCCAGCATACACAGCTGCTGCTGCTACAGTCTGTCACCAGGTTAGTCAATCATCCATTATTTATTTCCAAATTGTATGTACAGCTCTGCACCATAGCCTTTAGTCCATGTACAGGGAAAACAAGAGATAGAGCTTGTGAAAGGCTTGGGAAAATAAAAGCGGAGAAGCCTTGAAATCCTTTGCTTGGGAGATTGTCTTATGTAGTTATACCCAAAGAAGAGAGAAGAGGGAAGTAAAATCGTATGCAACAAAAAGTTGCCACCTTGGTACAAATTCCTTTGGTCTCTTCCATATAATTTACTGCAGTCAACAATTTCTTTTAGCATAAGAGGTGCTTTGTTTACAAGGGTTTGTCAAAAGCAACACACTTCACTCAGAGAGTATTGTGCATGTGTTTTCTTCCTGCGTTGCGTGATGGGTCAGTTGATCCTGCTGGGCTGTTTGATGCCTGCTGATTGCCTGGTTGAGAATGGTTAATCAGGACTTCAATGAATTTCCAGGAATAGTATACAATCAAGGAAGAATAGTGAACAGAAACGTTTGCAGGCAAATAAGAGTGTCTCTGTGAGAAGCCATTCCTTGAGCATGTATATGAGCAGTGTCTTTGTCATGGAAATGTTTGCTGATAAAGAATATTAAGAGGTAGATGGCTAAACAGAACAGCTGTTCATAATTAAAATGACTGTTCCAAATTCTGTTTTTAACATACTGGATTCTTTCTTTCTTTCTTTCTGATAGAGATGATGGCAAATTGCTGACTAAGAGGCTTGGCCATGGAGGCTAAAGGAGCCAGGACAGGGCAACTCAAAACCATTTATCATCGTTCACAGTGTTTCTTTTCCACTTTAATTAAAAATGAGTACTCTGATTTGCAGAACGGTCACACTGGAAGGGAATGTTGCCAACAAAGTTTTAGAAACGTTTTTAATCTCTTAAAATCAGTTGTTGATAGCCCATCTTCAGGCTGCAGCTATAATCTCTCAAGTGAACCCCAGTATTCTGGGAAAGCTCTTGCATTTTACTCAGGCAGGACTGAAGAGCGGTGAGGTTGATTCCTCTGGTGTGTGTGAAAAGAGTAGATTTGGAAAAAAAACCCACCCACATCTCTCTTATCAGATGGGTAGTGAGAATTGCAAAGTTGACGCTCTTGTATCTTTCAGCCCTCGTTTTTCCTCTATCTTATCTACCAGCATCCAAGGCTGTCCTAATTCTGAAGGCCCATCTACACCAGGCGAAGGAGCATGGTGTGAGGCTTTTGAGTTAGCAGTGACCTAGATCTGATTTAAGAATGATGCTTTTACTGAGACCCTAATGAAGCAGACCCTCGCTCCATCGTCCCAGTTACGACTGCCCCAGGGAGACCAGCAGAACCGCTTAATGCTGTGCCACAGCAGTACGGGCTTGGGTTACTCTGCATCAGCTGCTCCGCCACGACTGGCAGGGTGCCTGCTCTGGCCTTTCATGAAGGTGAAGACACTCATTCCTGTAATGCTGAAAGGCTGCATATTATGCAGCACAGAAGACTGCACAGAAGTAGTTACTGCAGGGTGGCTCATGTCTGCCATCCTCGTACTGCCCAGGTACACGGCAGGCAGTTCAAGGTTAGGAAAGATTACTTAACTCCAAGAAGTGCACCAGCTGACACTTGGCATTCAGATCCGTACAGGAGTACAGAAGGAGGTCACTTGAGTTTGAGTCTAATCAGGCAGTGTGGGAGCGTAACTGGAAACTGAATTACTGAACAGCATAAAAAGAATACTAAAATGTACCGACTCCCCATAAATCTTGAATTGCTGGCACTCAGATGAGAAACGCCATCCAGTGACCACCAGCAGTAAAGCCTGCTCAGTTTATGTGTCCACATTAGGACTGTTACCTAGTCTTTACGTCGTGCTTACACCTTCAGGATCAAGCTGTGATTGCAACTGCACTCCAGGATAAGTGCATATTTATCATTACTTGCCCATAACCTACATAACTAGCACCCGCACCACTGGGTTGAGCTCACAAGGGTGGCTCTGACTCCCATTCAGCTGCATTCTTCCATGGTAACACATAGACACACATCAAATGTGCATCTAACTACTCCTAAGCTTAAAAAAAAGCATCTCCCTCTCTCAGTTTTGAGGCTCAATCTCTGTTTATGAGATTAAAAATGAAGCGTGGGAGCAAATGGGGCCGCTTGCACTTCTAATTGCTTGCTTTATGCGACAGCCAGATAGTGCGAGGCACAGCTATTCCCAACCCCTCTTACAGCTGAACTGCAAGAGGAAAACTGTGAGCGCTAATTTTACAGAGCAAGCAGACCTGCTAGAGAAGCGGCTGCCTTTTTAATATCTGCTCCAGTGATGTGCAAAGGAGTTAAGATCTCACAACAAGCAGAGCTGTCTAGAAAGTTCCTAGTTTGGTGATGTCTCTGAAAACCAGGGCTTACCTGAATTGTCTCACACATGGCATCCATTTTTATTGTCTTAGGTCATGGTGAAATCTTTGCTACGGTGAAGACTCAATGCCTACCAACTCTGTCGTGCCTGATGGGTACCAAACCCCGGCCTCTGGGAAGGCTCTTGCTGTGCTAGATGTGCCTGACTGGGCTGATGTCAAAGGGAAAGTTTCTACTGATTTCCTGTCTGGTCTCACAGGTGCCCGCAAGTTGAAGATGGTGATCAGATGAGTGGTCTCCAAGGAGAAACAGACTATTTCAGGAAGTGTGGCTGATGATGCAGTGAATGGTACTCTCCCCTAAGAGTGTATTTAACCACCCTGTCGGCAGACTGGCAGGCCCTGCAGCTCAGTTAGCTGTGCTATCTTTGGAAGAGAGGTGAGATGAAGGTGTTTTATGCTCCTGACCTTTAACACGCCCGTGCTGTTATTGAGTTTGAAGTGTAAGCTGCAGGGCCTGGGTCAAATTTCAGTGTAAATGCATTCCCACTTGCTTTTCCAGTTGGATATAGTTATTCTGCTTGCTTTTCTCTCTCTCTCGTAACGTGCTGAGGGTGCTGCAGTGCACAGCTAAGCAGATGGCTCGCTTCATCCTAGAGACATATCCATTTCAGAGCATGGGGATTCTTGTATCTAAAGAAGTGCTTGAGTGAAACCACTTGAGTGAAAGCTGCAGGGGGACCCAGAGATCTTTAAGGTCATTAGTCACGTGTATGAGGGTGATCTGCTCACAAGGAAGCAGAAAAAGGGAGAAAAGCTCTGCAAGAGGAATGCTGCTTACAGCATCCCCAACATTGATCATCCTGCAGCATGTGGGGTTTTCCTGAGGACACGCAATCCCAGATTTGCTAGAAACAAATTTGTGAGGTCTGGTGAGCGCAAAGCCCCAGGCAGCATGGTCAGAGGATTACCATCTGTGCGTGATCCTGGTAGCATCAGGCCTGCAGTTCACATGTGAGTTCTTGGCTTTCTCTTTTGTTGCCAAAATGGTTCTGTTCCCCATCCAGGCAGCTTTCCAGGCCAGACCTCATCTCCCAGGACACTGCAGTGATGGAAGCTGGCCAGTACAGCGTGCTATCAGTATAACTCTGTGTATACCAGGAGCTTAAGTGACCCTTAAGTGAGGAAACATCATTGCTTCATCCTGCAAAGAGAAGAGAAATTCTAATGGACCTTGATCTATGAAAGCCTTTCAAACTCATTTAGAGGGGCCACGTGATACTGCAAATGTAAGGTCCCAAGTGTGGGCACGTAGAGATTAGCACTATCACTATTTAATCAAAGCTCACTGAGGATTTCACTGCAGAAACTTAGT
The DNA here is from genome assembly GCF_963924245.1 of Chroicocephalus ridibundus. Taxonomy (NCBI): domain Eukaryota; kingdom Metazoa; phylum Chordata; class Aves; order Charadriiformes; family Laridae; genus Chroicocephalus; species Chroicocephalus ridibundus. The sequence continues at coordinate 42,017,657 of NC_086287.1, read as the reverse complement.
ATTTATTTAGTGGCTCCTGCAACACACTGTTGAGGCATTGTTACAGTGCTTGAAAAGGTTTTTCTTTCCCCATAAACTGTTGGGCACAGCCTGCATTAGCAGGATTGCCCTGAGGAGAGTCTGAAGAGCAGCCTTTGTGGCCCTACTTGTCTGTGTACGGCTGTCACAGTAATTTTTTAGCAGCTCAGGAAAGGAAGGCTTCCTGGTGTTGAGGAGATTTTGGCTACTATCTTGGCATTTGAGTTTTCTCTAGCATTTTGAGATTTTTTTTCCTTGTTGCTGCCTGCCTTGGGCATTTTCTGTGCCTTTTCTATGATTTCCTAATTCACTTCTGCATTTTGTGTGACAGTGAAATGATCCTTGGCCTGGCGGCTTGGCTCCTAAGTATCATTGACTGGCAATATGTGAAGATTTTTGGTGAAATGTCCTTTTTGAATGCAAAAATGTAAGTCCTGCATACATATCTATGTACTTGTACGTACACACACATAAATTAGAGTCCTTAGCTAAACTGGCAGCAATGGGAATAGAATCCAAAGACTTTGGTTCTTAAAATAAACAGTTGCCATTATAAAGTATCATTTTCAGCGTTACTCTCCATTTATTTGTGCTATTTCTAAATTAGGGCGCATACAAAGGCTGTCTAAAATGTGGGCAGTTTTGCTCTGGAGAAAGTATCTTGTACGAGTTGTGTCCCTCGGATAACACAAGGTTAAATGACACAAAGTTCAAAATATTTTTTGTACAACTCTTAGGGCAACATAAAATACATTTCATCAGAATAACCAGGTAAAAAAGAGGTAGTTTCAATGCAGTGCTCCCAAATTTCTCAAAACAGAGGGCTACTGTAAGCTATATTCATCATCCTTTTTCCTCACCCTGTGTTTTCCTTAGAGGATTGGAGCATGAAAATCATTTAAAAATATAGCACATGTTGTCGGAGAGCTACAGGAACTTGCTGCTTTGAGCTTCTGAAGCGGGGAATTCCTGTGTCTTGGACTGCAGCTATGAGCTTCCTGTCTTGATACATCAATAATGTGTTTCCTCCTTCTTAATGTCATATTTTAAAACTTTAGTATATACAATATATAGTGTTTACTAAAAACAGAGCTATAGTCCTGATTAATGTTGGATGTGGGGGCTGGAAGTAATTTTTTATTCCAATCCAATGTTTCTTTAAAATGCTGTGTGCTTTCAAGGCGGATAGCAGTTAAATACTAGGTAGGGAAAGGAGGAAATATATTTCTGTCAGGGATTTGAAAAATGGAGAATCAGTGGTCTAGAGAGCATGGGCTGCATGCTCCAGAGAAGGAGCAGAACAGGAGCTTAGAAATTGGAGGTAGTGAGAATATGAAAGAACAAAGACGGAGTGTAAAGAGGAAAAGATCAAGTAAAAGGATGTCATGGATGAGGAAGAAAATGGAAAACGTTACAATAAAAACAGTACCTTTGCACTTCAGTGGGGAAGCAATGGACGTTTGAAGCTGGAGCTGGGGGCTGGAACAACTGTACGAATCAGGATTTCTAGAGCAAGGACAAAGAGAGGCCACAGCAGCCCAGGAGTGAGGAAGCAAAGCTCAATGTCAGTGGCAGTGAAAAATCCATCCTGAGGCATAAATGGGCAAAATGTTCAAACCCCTTTTGTCTGTCATCACCCTACAGGTAGCATTTGCTATCCAGATGACTGTTCTCTGGAGAAGCCAATTTAATCCTAAATTAATTGAAAAACCGGCCAGCCCTTTTTTAGTAATCCTTGTGACAGGAATGGTAAGCAGAATTTGTCTGAGCCCCGACTCACTGTTTTCTGCAGACAAATCTGTGAGATGCCACACATTGATTGTTTTCCAGATTGTACCAGAGGTGGACTGTAGTCAAGACTCCAAAGGCGTGGATCTCTACCGATAAAAAAAGTAGGCACTATTCCCAAATGAGTAACCAAACTTTCCAAGATGAGCGGCATAGATAAAGGTGGTTATGGAGAAAACTAATTTTCTAAACAGGGACAAAAAGTTGTAGGCTTGATCTGGTCCAGCTAAAGTCAGTAGGACACCCTTTCTACAAAAGATGGACTTGCAAAATCCCTGTTGTATAAATTCGGAGGTCTGTGCATATACCAGTGAAGTACATGGGCATATGGCACAGACTTTCTGAGATCCTGTCTGCAAACCTGCCAAATCTGCAGTAGATAACAGACTTTGCAGCTCTCTAGGATTTTCTCATGTCCAGGTCAGGTGCAGTGTATGAGGAATTAATCTGAAACCAGGCTTTTCTTGCCCTCATTATTCTCATAATTTATATTAACCAAATCTACGCTGGCTGAACAGAAAGAAAATGGACACTTTTCCTCTAAAATGAAAATATCTGTATTAATATAGATTTATGAAATTACTCATTGACCACCTCTGTTTGCTTCTCTGATTGGATCTCCCCTGAACTACCAACTGACTTCACTGTCCAGATTTCATTTAATTCTTAGTCCATTGGTTTTCAATTAAGGACGGTTTGCTCATGGGGATCAGCTTAGAAAAATCTCTCACTGGGCTGTTGCCTTCGTTTATGGAGCCGCACAATTATTTGACTGTTCTCATCACAGTGCTAGGCTTAGAAATACCAGTACTGAAAAATGCAGAGCAGTTAGAAGAATAAGCTATGCTTGACCTTATTAGCAAGATCGCTCATTCTGAATTGGGAAGCTTTGGGGATGGTGGGAATTGGGCCAGTCTTTTGGCAGTAATGGGCTATGTTGCAATTGCCCTCGTGTTGTTTACTTGCTAACCCATTTAATATTTGGTTCAGGTTATTGATGATTCTTTTTTCTTTGTGTTTAAGGGTTCCTCCTACAGTAACTCACCTATATATCTTACATTACTAAATGTGAAGGCTTCCGTGCAAACCACATGGTTTACTCACATTACTCTTAGGTGATGTCATCTGTAGATAGGTACCTATAAGAAGAGGAGACACTACCACAGACCCATCAGCTGATCACACAAAATGGGTGACCACATGCTCACGAGCAGCCCAGAGCTCTCCGAGCTGCAGATTTCGGACACTGACCCCTGCGACATGCCAGGGCATTAACCTTAGGGAGCACGATCCAGGGCAGGTGACAGGGGCCTGAGGTTAAAGTCCAACCTCTTAGCAACACCTTTGTGCATCTCAGCGCAATTACCTTCCCACCTCTCTCTCCCCTGGGTCTCTGCATCAGGAAGAGTGTGATGAGTAGGACTAGGGAAGTGATCGTCCCCCTGTACTCAGCACTGGTGAGTGGAGGATACACCACCTCGAGTACTGTGTCCAGTTTTGGGCCCCTCACCACAAAAAAGACATTAAGAGCGTGTCCAGAGAAGGGCAGCAAAGCTGGTGAGGGATTTGGAGAATAAGTCTTATGAGGAGTGGCTGAGGGAGCTGGGGTTGTTCAGCCTGGAGAAAAGGAGGCTGAGGGGAGACCTTATTGCTCTCTACAACTACCTGAAAGGAGGTTGTAGAGAGGTGGGGATCGGTCTCTTCTCCCAGGTAACAGGTGATAGGAGAAGAGGAAACAGCCTCAAGTTGCACCAGGGGAGGTTTAGACTGGTTATTAGGAAAAATTATCACACTGAAAGGGTTATTAAGCATTGGAACAGGCTGCCCAGGGAAGTGGTTGAGTCACCATCCCTGGAGGTTTTTAAAAGATGGGTAGACATAGTGCTTAGAGATATGGTTTAGGGATGGTTTTTGTCAGAGTTAGGTTGATGGTTGGCCTAGATGATCTGAAAGGTCCCTTCCAACCTCGGAAATTCTATGATTCTATGATTCTCCCACTTCTCCCAGCAGACCAGCCCCTCTGACATGTCCCACAGCACCAGCTGCTGAGATGGGGCTTCTCAGCTGCGTCTCTTACAGGGGATTGGGGATTAGGTCCAGTATCGGTGTACGTATCACCACTTCATCAACGTATGATGTGTTTTTAGCATTTTCCTAGTAAATGAAGGAATGAAGAAATGACAGGCGTGGACAATGTACTTAGAAACTTGCTTCTAAATATTTGCCATATGCATTAAGAGTGCTTTAAAATTAGGATGGATGCTGACATGAGACATTTGAGCTGTGTTAAAGATATAGGAGTTGATATAATCACCTAGTGTCATGCTCATGTCACAAATCAGATCATCGTGTGACACACAGTCTTCCATAGATTGAAAGCAAGCAGGTCACTTTCATATTGCAGCAAATATTTTAGGAAAAGGTTGGTGTGTGTGGACAGACTGGATAAGCAGCAACATCTCTGTCGCTTCATTTTAACAAAATGAGACTCAAAGACAGAGAGAAACATATGATGAATACAGCTTTCCACATCCACATTTGTAAATGTCCAAAGACAGGGGAGACATTTGATCTGCCATAAAAGCCACTGCGTATAAGAAAGTAGAAAACCCATGAGCATACAAAAATTCAGGCTACAGCTTCTGTATCCTTGATACTCACCTGAGATACAGTTTGAAATGACCAGTTACTCTGCCCAGGGTGGAGTCCAGGGATTTGTCTCAAAGGCTAGTAAGTCAGAAGCCATAAAATGTTCCTCTCCGCTCACCTTTCCCTTTTAGGAAGGAACAACCATCCTGAGTTGCATAGATGGATAATATGGATGGAAAAGATACTCCAATCAACCTGGAGCTTAAGTCGGAAGGATATTGCTTTTGCCACAGCTCTGACAGTGGATTTACAAAGGCAAGGAAACTCATTCAGCTCAACCTTCCTTAAATCCAAATCTTGTTATAACTTGGAATAATAATAATAAAAAATTAATGTGATTGAGAGATTTGGTAAAGCAGCAGAGACTAAACAAGGTTTAATGACACATTTTGGGGCTGGGTGAACCGTATAGCTTGGTAAGGCTCATGATGTCCTTTGTCAGTATGTAGCCCAGGCTCATTATGTAAAGGCATTTTCTGCTGGGCAGAAAAAAATTTCTTACAGAAAAAATTTCTTACAGATGCAATTTTTTGCAGATATAGTGCTCAGTATGTGAATCAATCACTTTGCTGCTGATTTGCCCCATACTGGGAAAGGCCTGTCCTGGAGAAACAGCCCTATTGACGGAGGGTGCTCATTGCCCTGCCTTACCTTCTCTTCCCTCAGACAACAGTCTACCCTTCATGGCACTGACTCAAGATATGAAGGTCAGTCACGTGGTGTATTGCTGATGGTAAATGTTAATTTTTGACAGATTTGTAGGACATGTAGCTTGTCTGTATTCATTTCCTGATGTTCCTATTATCATTATTTATCACTGGATCATGATAGCTTCTGCGTCCCTGTGGAGCCCCACTGTGCTAAGTGCTATAGAAACACGGGCCTGGCTTTGCTGTTTTGGCTTCTCTCCAGTAGATCAGCTATGTTTGTGCATCTCCTGCCTTGCTACCCTGAATTTTTCCTGTTCAACAAAGGGGATATTTAAAACACTGGGGAGAGGGGAGCGAGGGGAATGATCAAATAAGATCTTTTGCTTGTTAATCCACGAATGTCCTTGCTCCACTCTCCATTGCACTGATAGAAAAACATGACTAGTTCTCTGCTGGATGTGCAGCTGTCCCAGCCTGTTCTGTAAGTTGCCACGTAGCTACTGACTTCAGTACGATCTGCAAAGCAGAGAGGTGCTGTGGCACTTTCAGTTACGAAGGTGAAGCTCTGGTATCAGTGCAGGTTTGTTTGAAGCACATGCTGAATCTCTGTGATGTGAGCTTAATTCATTTAACCTACTCTTTCCTATCAAAATCTGATGTAAAATACTCACAACTGGCCCACTCTTGGCTGATTTGGTCGAGAGAATATCCCCAGGTGGAGATTTCTCTCATGTGCAAAATGTACTGGAAAGTGTCCTCTTGCCAAGCTAGATTGTTTCCAGCTTTGTACAGCGTGAGGGCAGGGTGACAACTACTGCCTTTTTAGGTTTCTGTGAAGTGCCATAGCAACTTCTGATGATGGACAGTGCAGCGCCAGCACGATGGTCTGATATTTTTCTGATACCCAAAGGATCAGCCTTGCTTCTTTGGGACCATACTGAAGCCAAAGATGGGGTACTCTGTATTTGGGGAGTAAAACCCATCATTTTTTAATGCAGTTTGTGATAAGAATTTTGCTGCTCCTGCAGGAGAAAGGAAGATGCCCCTGAGAATGGGATTCCTCTGCAAATTGTAGTCCGGAATGAACTATTTGAGCAGACTTATGCACTTGTATTTGTTCCCAGAGCCCATGCTGAGCATGGATTCACTAGTAGTTTCCTGCCTTGTAGAGGACCTTGTAGCTTAGCGGCTACAGGGCAACAAGGTCAATCCTCTAGTGATGCTCTCTGCAGCAGCTTCTCAATGAAAAGGAAGAGGAACCAATACCTTCTCAGCCACACTTGCAGTGACCGAGTAAATCCCCTCTCTGAAAATATCTTGTGCAGGCTAAGCAGGCAAAAGCCCCATGTAGCTGTTGAGCTGAAAAGACCCCATAAACTCATGGCACCCATACCAAACTGGAACTTTCCTCTGCCCAAAAGAGCATCCAATTACCTTACAAATAACCCTCAAAAATGCAGTATTACTCAGCAGGGAGGGACCACTTTGCTACAGCTCATTTTTCACAGGCCCAGCAAATGCACCAAGTTCCCCACCTTAGGTTAGCTTGGTTGTTAGCGTTAATTCTCTGTCTCTGGGCCTGGGGATGAGCAGCCCTGTCTGTGCAGAGATGGCTAGCCTGGGGTCAGTGCTTGGGTGACTTGTCTGCCTTCAACATTGCCTAGTGCGGAGGCACACATGAAGAAGGGACAGAGCAGTCAGGATGGAAAGAATGTATTTTTGTCACTACCTGTTGGGGGGAAACATGTAAAATTCCTGGGAAGGAAGCGGAGGTGTTAGGGTTACCAGGCAACCACCACTAGGAAAAAATAATGTGAAAGGAGAGCAGGGAAGAAGGGATCCAATCAAGAACCTGCCTGGCCAATTAAGCACCTGAGACAGTGATGGAGTGAGCACACTAAGATTTCATAGTAGGTGAGGAAATCTGTTTTAAGTAGACAGAAGGTGCAGAAAAAAAAGGTGTGAAAAAAGGTGTGTGCCTAAATGGACAGAGCAGAGATGAAAATTCTTCACTGAAATTAAATAAACCCCTTTATTTTAAGCATTATAAGGCCTGGGGTTGTTCAAGCAGAAAGATTATTGGAGGTTTCATTCTTGTTCTACCACCGATGCTGCTTGTTGGATTTTGCAGGTCTCTCCAATCTTGACACACAGAAATCAAGCATTGCTTTTCACTTCCTGATCTGGTCAGCCCCTCCATGTTTTGCATCCTCCCGCTGGGGAGCAGAGGGCTTACTGACAAACCAAAGCCCTGCTTTTTAATAGAAATGCAGTAAACTAGGAAAACAAATCCTGATTTCATTCATCAGGCCAGAAAGACTCTATTTTATTAAAACCTTCTTTCAGACCAGCCAAGTGCCTGACTAAGGGCATAAAAATCAAGGACTTCACAATTTGGCCATATTAGGGTTTATAATGCACAGTAAAATGACGGCATTCAAGGCTTACTGAGAGGTATTCTACCAACGCTAAGTCCGTGGTGCGGTCCGGAGGCTGGCATCATCACATTCTTAGGCATGTATAGCACAGAGGATGGATGGGGAAGTGATTACTTTGCTTTTCTTCCCTTCCCTCTCCCAGGCAAGCCCTGGCTGCCAGTGGCCACTCACTGCCTGCCTGTGGGCAGCGTGCGGCGCCAGGGCTCTGCTCCAGGGCCCTGAGACGCCCTTTGGAAACCGGGTGGAAATAAAACACCAGTTGACTCCCAGCCCAGCAAACAAATGCAGACAAGTAGAGCTGTGCGGGATGGAGGCCGTGCTCTGGGGTTACCTGACAGCTCAATCTGCCTCTTCCCAGACTGTCTGACCCCTCTCGGGACACGGGGCAGCTTCTGCTTCTCCCACCAGTCCCCCCTGGGTGATCCAACACCTGCAGATTGGACTTGTTGCATCCTCCTCTGCTGTGGGTGTTTGCACTGGTAATGCCAACGCAGCAGCAGAGGTTCTCCAGTCAGAGATATCTGCAGGAACACAAAAGCCAGCACCCCCAGCTTCTGTGTGGCTTTAATACCTGATCACGCGCGAGGCGACATAGCTGGTGCTTCTTTGCTTGGGAGCTCATGTCCCCTCCTGCCTGCAGCCCTGTGGCATCCTGACATTTCGTCTTTATTAACTTCTTGACAGATAGCCTTTTGGGATTTATTAGGAGATTAACTGTTTTCTGGAAGCTTTTAGACTCTTAGCAAGGTTTTGATTTTTTTTCCCCATCCCTTCGGATAGGTGACTGTAATAAGGCACCACGAAGTGTGTTAAAATGCTTTGAGGATGCCAGGAGCATTGCTTTTCTCGCTGTCCCCCAGCTTCTCTGCTTTTTGCAGCCCAGAGCTGGGAGCAACGAGGGGGGACCCAGTTTTGAAGAGGGCACCAGCTGCAGCCGTCGTTGCAGCCACTTTAGTTAGATCTTCCCTGTGGCATTTCTCCAGGAGAAAAAAAAGGGCACGCAAGCCTGGCTATTTTTTTTTCCTATAGTCAATGCGTGTGATTAGCGGTATTTATAAAAACTGTGCAGAAAACAGCATCTCAGGAAAAGGAAAAGTACAGGCAGATGCACTGAACCAAAGGGGAAATTAACAGACTTTGCAAGTCAGCGAAAGTGCCTCATTAAGGATTTAAAAACCAGAATTTTGCAATTTGGCCGTACTATGGGTTTCTAAAGCATGATTCAGCGATGGCTTTTGAGGCCTCCTGGAAGCTATTCTGTAAATGATTGCATGTGTAGTGCCATCTGAAGATACTGGTAACATTGTCATTGTTTCCAGGGTGGGGAGAAGGAAACTTCACCAGCAAAAATGTTAAAACAAAATAAGGGGGATGAACTCATAGTAGCCCACTCAAACCTTCCCTTTCCTCCCTTTAAAATTTTGTGATTTCATCATTTCCCTTGCATTGCCCATTGATTTTCTGTCACTGGTTTGTTCATTTTTTTATGTGTTTCCCCCAGACCAGAAGAGAAGCACTTAAACGAACATTTCCCCATTCCTATTTACTATAAACCCAATAGCAAATAGCTCACTTCATAAGTAAATCAAGCCCAGAAATTTTGCATTGTCATAGGAATTTAGATGTCCCTTGCGGTTCACTGCAGAACTAGATTTGCCCAGGGAATGGGACTTGGAGCTTCTTATTATCAAACTGCGAGTTCAAACGCAGGTTGGCAGAACCCAAGGCTCCGTGATGATCTCCTTGTTCAGCAGCCTCTAATATGTTTTCAAAACTGCCCAGAGTATAATGACAAGGATAAATACACAGTACTTTTCACCTGGTGGCATATAGCTGGCTTATTTGTTCCATCTCTGTGGACTGCTAGAGATGTGCACAGAGATGATTTTCCCCCCATTTGTAGATGTAGTCCTCTCAATTTAGCTGTGTTTATTTGAGACTATAAAGGGAGTCCTTGCTAGCGTCCCCACTGTACCAATAACCTGATTGGAGTGCTCAGCACTTCCATTCCTGCATCCACCGGAGATAACAAACATTGTAAATTAGGGGCAGTCTCTTATGGTATATGCACGTGTAGTACCCATCAGGGGGTGGCAAAGTAGGATGAGATTTCTCATTAACTCTGATCAGAGCAATACATAAAAATAATTCCACCGGGCGGAGGGTGACACTAAATGACGTCCAAACACTGGGGCATGAAAAGGTGCCAGTTTTTATCCAAGTATTTTATGCATTTTTAAGACACACGAATGGTATATGTCTAAATAGGCATCGCTTAGGGTGACATTAAAAGCAGCGTGCATAAATTCCTCATTTTACCTGACAGCTTTTGTTAGCTCTCCATCTATAATCCACACCTCCTGCTAACAAGGACAGAACCGCAATACTCATTAGATCTCTGCCTTTGGAGAAAGCCAAGTGAAAAAGCCCTAGACTTTTATGCTGCAGTAGAAGGTGAAAATGTTACCAGATGAACCATTCTTTCCAGCAGTGCTTCAGCTAGTCTCACCATGTAATTGAAGATTTATTGTGAGCCATCAAACCCCATTATTTCCCATCCAGGAGCCTTTGCTTTTCAGCCCCTCACTCATCCGAAGGCATACTTGCTGAGGGGAGGTGCAGAGTCAGCAGGAAAGATGGACAACGTGAATAATTTAAATGGAGGTTGAGTTTCCATTTGCTACTGAAGAAAAATGGTTTGCACAGATATAGAACGTGACAGGCCATCAGAGATGCTCCAAAAGGGCGGCTGTTATGTCTTATGGCATTTCTGCTCCCCGGGACTTCATGATGGGCATATTTAAATGCTTCGTTTCAAATGGCAACCTATCATAATATTATTTGGAAACACTCTGCTATGGGTAATGCTAGAGAGATGTGTTTGGCAAAGATAGAAACGTCTAACAAGTAGCAGTTAACTAATGAATGGGGATCTGCAGCGTGCGCGCATGTGAATTACCCGGTGGAAAGGTATGTTATACAGAATATCATTGAGTAGCAAAGACAAGCACTCAGAAATAAAAAAACTGAAAAATTAAGGTTAGCTTCGATTTTTAATGTAGTTGTGCCATTAAAGACTATCAAGTGCCATTTTTCATGGCTTTCTTCTGTACTCAGCATTAAGGATGGATGGTGCTCACCTTTTCAATTCTTTGTTTTCTTCTACTGTTCAATCTTAATTATTTTTTGCTCATTAAGCAAATCCTATTTTGAAGCAGGGATTATTAATTTCCTCATGACACTAGCCACCATCATTATATTTTGGCAGATATTATAGCATTTATTTTCACAAACCACTCTGAGTTAAGGAACTTGTTAATCACCACCCTTTTGCGGCACAGAGATTACAAAAATCTTATTTCGGGTGCTTAATCTGAGAGGGATTTCAGACATCTCGACTTTTCAGAGTGCAGAGAACTATAAAACACACAAAGTATGACCACCTAACTCCATTTGCAGTGAAGCTCGGCACATCTATAAATCAGATCCGTGATGTCAGTCTGCAACAAATGAGGGACTGAAATTACTGGACAACTGTGAAACTGTGTTAGTTGAAAAAACTCAATTAATATAATGTATATCTATATCACTGGCAAGAATAGAGTCCAATTCTCCAAAGCAGCATTCTTCGGCCTTAACAATTTGATCTTGTCATTTTCTGTAACCTTCACTTGATACCTTGACATCTTTTAACATCTGGAACACGTAAAGCAAGTGTTCTGCAGGCAGCTCTCCTTCACAGAAAAAAAACCCAGTATATCTGCAAGTCGTATCCTGACTCTAATGTATTGAACGAGACAGGAGTCCTGGAGGTAAGAATAAAGAAAAGTATGTGGTTATGCAATTAAAGTCCATCTCCTAATGTATCAGTACAAGAGGACGGAATGAAGAGCAAATAAGCAGTGTCAGCTCTGGTTTGACCTAACTTTATGACTGCTCTCATATAATAATTATATCCCTTTCCTGTACTTCATACACACTGTACACATCTCTCTAACAGAAGGGGGAGAAATTCCATCACCAGTTACCACCCTAACGTGCCATCAGTGAGGTGATAACCTCCAGGCTCTCTCCACAGCCCCTGCTGCTCCCAGTGAGGGAACGGCTGACCCCAGCAGCCCTCCACAAAGGCTCAGGCGAGATGGGCACATGGAGCTGCGCTAGTGGGACATGGGGATATCGGGCACTCTGTATGGCAGATTGGGGGATTCTGGTTGTCAGTCTAGATAAAAAGCTTGTAAATCTTCAGTGTGTGTATTTCCTTACACCCACCGAATGTTGTTCTTCACCCTATAAATGATCAGTGATACCACTTAAGAGTCAAAATGCCAAGGACCAAACCTCAGGACAGGAACCGTGCGGTGTTCTGATAGTGCGATCTCAAACATCCAGTATTATTCCCACATATAATCTAAATCAGGGCTGCCCCAGCCAGCTTGACCAAGATGGGTGTGATGCTCAGCAGGAACCTGCAGTCCATGTCTCTTTCACTTTGAAAGTGACTGGCAACTACCAGAGGGCCAACACAAGGTGAAAACAATTGTAAAATGCCCATATCTCTGTTTTTGAACGCAGAGCTCAGAATTAGCATTAAAAATGCATTTAGTTTTCGTCATTAATGCCGCTGTTCTGGTTAGGCATAACTCACGGGTGATGAGCAGGTCACCTTGTGGTTGTGGTGGGAGGCTGGTGTAGCACAACCTTTTGCTTCACACTTGTTTCCCTGGCCAGCATCAGCATGCTGGGACAAGGGACATTCTCCCATCCTACTCCACCCCATCCCACCCCATTGCACGTCATCCCATCCCATCGCACCTCACCCCACGCCATCTCATCCCAGTCCTCTCCATCCCATTCTATCCCATTGCATTCCACCCCATCCCATCCCACTTCACCCCACTGCACCTCATCCCACCCCATCTCTCCCCATCCTACCCCATCCCATTCCTTCCCACCTCACCCCATCCCATTCCACTCCACCCCATCCTCTTCCACCCCACCCCATCCCATCCCATCCCACTCCATCCCATCCCACCACACCCCATCCCATCCCACTCCACTCCACCCTACCACACTCCATCCCATCCCACCCCATCCCACTCCGCTCCACTCCACACCATCCCATCACACCTCATCCCACCCCACTGCACGCCATCCCATCCCATTGCACTCTATCCCATCCTACCCCATCCCATCCCATCCCATCCCATGCCATCCCATCCCATCCCACCTCATCCCACCCCATTTCCCCCCATCCTACCCCATCTCATCTCATCCCATCCCACACCATTCCATCTCATCTCACTCTATCCCACCCCATCCCACCCCATCCCACGCCAGGGCCGGCCGAGGACGGCCTTCGTCGCGGCTGCCCCCGCCCCTCCTCCGGCCGCTCCGCCCCGGGTGGCGCCGCTCTGCTCTCCCGTCTCTCTTGCCGGCGCCGCTCTACCCCGCTTCCGCTCCTCGCCGCCTCCCGCCGTCAGGCCGCCGGGCGGAAGTGCGCGGCGCGGCCATGGCGGCTGTGGATATCCGAGGTAGGGCTGGGCTGGCTCTGGGCGCTCGGGGCGGCTCCAGGCTGTGTGTGTCGCCTTTGTGTCAAGCTGGGCGGGCGCGAAGGGGTGAGCTCCCTCCGTGAGGGAGCGCGGCGGGACTGTCGCGGGGGTGGCTGCGGCTGAAGGAGGAGGTTGGTGTCATGGCCACTGTCCTGGCTGGAGGCCGCTGTGCTAGTAGCGGTCGCTGCAAGGAGCGTCCAAGTTCCTGGACGATGAGGTGTGGCCAAAGGTGCGAGGATTATAGAGCTGCTTCCTTTGTTAGTGCTCTGTAGGGGCAATGGAGCTGCTAAGTTTGTTCGTATGTCTTTGAAAACTCCACGCAAGAGAGTTCCATCGTGTTGCTAATGCGGCTATGTCATGGGAAGGAACTAGGAGGAAAAACTCTCCAAAAATCAGTTTTCTTGGGCATGAGGCAGGCCAGGAGGGTGTGCTCAGGGCCACCTGGGACAAACAAGTCTCCCTTCTGGTATGCCACTGCCTTTTCACGTGGAACGTGGAGGTCCTTGGGTGAGATGGTAACAGCTCAGGGAGGGAACAGCTTACGTTAAAGAGCTTAAAGAGAATTTTAGCTCTGGACTGTGGAGGAAAGCAGGGAACACTGGCACGTGTGGGATTTGCATGAGACCAAAGCAGTGGGTTGGGCTGGTTATCCTAACAGTGCGTTGGGTGGATGTGGTGAGGCAGACCAGGTGTTAGAGAAGCCAGAAAGAAAGGTGAAGTAACTGAGAACAAGAAAGGTTTGCGTGAGAATTCAGGGACATGAATAGAAAGAGAGAATGTTTTGAAGAAGAAGGGGTGATACTTGAATGAAATATTAAAGGAGGTTTACATTGTAAACAAAATACAGGTTAGATTACTGTGAAGAGTTTGAACTTTGAGAGAGGAAGGAGGGGGTTGAGACAGCAAGAGAATTATTTTTCTCCATAAGAGTATCTGAATGGAATCACATTGAAAGCCTGTGTGGTGAAGTCTCAGAGAATGACCAAGAGCAGGTATTCAGGGAAAGCTCATGAGGGATTAATTTTGATAATGCCACAGAAGTTTTCTCCTTTTTATTTTTCTTCAAATTCTTAACGATGTCTGTGGTCCTGTTTGCTTTTCTGACTGCCTTGTTTTGGATTGCAGCAAGGAGCTGTGTGGACAATTAATGGCAGGAGTGCTGTATTAAGTTATTAGTTGGTGTGAGAACCTTCTGACTTTATCCTGATCATTTAAGCTCCCTCAAAATCTTGTATCTAATATGGTTCATGATATTCAGTTGAATTTGAAGTGTACTTCTATTTTTAAGCGATCAAACTGATTTACTGTTCCTCTTGGTTTGTCAAAGCCTGGTGTTGGGCTGTGCAGCCAGCAAGGCCAGGTACAGCACATTGTGCGACTTGCTCCCCTCTCGTTTTTTGCCATGGTTTGCTGGCTTGTCTCCCAAATTGTCTTGACATTCATGGCAGATTGGCATTATTGTTACAAGCACTTTACTTTTGCATCTGTGATGCAAATTCCACAAAAAACGCTTTGAACAAGATGTCCTGGTTTTGAAAGGAACAGGGAAGCAGGAACACCATCCTTTCTTCCTCATACCCAAAATAAACATAAGTACTCCCTTCTTATTGGGAATAACAGGCATGTCAGGTTCATGGTTGATTTTGTTTGTCCTCCCCTTTTTTCCAGGAGTAGTTTAAGAGAACAATCTTGCTAGTTATAAAGGCAATTATAAATATTGGTACTAAGCAGCTATGGATAATTGACCTCAGCTTTATAGTCAGTTTTATGATACGTTTATCGGTCCATGTACAGCATTATAACTATATATATATATGAAGCTTGTCTGACATTCTTCCTGAGAAATCTAGTTACTGGTAATCATACAAGCAAGAGAAGTTTGTATTTGAAATGTAATATGAGAATTTATTATGGCAAGAACGCATGTTGGGAAGGAAAGCTTGTCTTTTGGTTTTGAAAGGCATTTAGGAAAATAAGCTCTACCACAACTTAAGTACTTAATAGTGGATCTTAGTGCTGTGTTTCCGAGATTTCCTTTTTTATAGCGAGGAGAGAGAATAGTGTATGTGAAATAATATTAATGTCTCTAGACATTCCCCCAAGCCCCCACCCTGGGCTCTATGAAAGAGTTAGGCTGGCAGTTCTGAGATTAACAAGGCAAAATGATTTACACGTGACTATTTATGCTGTGTTTTTCCGGGTTTACTGGGCAGCTATTGTTTCTTTATTAACCATTCCTCAGAGAAGCTGCCAGTAGTATATGAGCTGACACTTTTGGAACTGATCCAGTCATCCTTGAGCTTGCAGAGTTGTCACAGAAGTAAAATATTCACAGTGGAATGATGAGTGGGAGTTCTGGGTATGTATATAATGCGTAAATGTAAGGGAATGGTTCCTGCAAGGAGGGAATTTCAGTTCTTCATTCTTTAGTGACTTCCCATCGCTTCTGTTTTTTGATTCTAAACAACGCATGCACATGCCTTCGTTTCCTGCTTTCTTGTGTCTTGAAAATTTTATTTGCTGCTGCTACAATTTAAAATGGATGAATTTCAGGGTGCTTTTCAAAGTACCTCATGGGTGTTCAATGTTAGCAGATTTGTTGATTGTGGAACCAATTCTTGACACTGGTTTCTGTGGTCTGTTTGAGGAACATCATTTTGCTGTAGTGTGATAATAAAATCCAGGGATTTTAATTCAAATGTCCCCCAATCTGTAGGAATTTAACTGGCATATAATGATTTGCAGGTTATAGAGTATGTTTCATTTTAAAAACTTGCTCTTTTATATAATTGCTAATACTCTGTAGTTAGATTTCTGTAACATCCACTGAGTTATGGAATAAGTAATTTGCTGCAGGCAATTTGGCAGATTAATTGTGGAGTCAGGAACAGAATCTCTTGTTCAAGAGTACTGGGAAACATCTGCCCAAAGATAGCATCTTTGTGTCTGCCATTTCGGGGTTTTTTGTTTATTATAGATTTCACCCACATAAAAAATAATAATCTTTGAAACATAACAGTATCAGCTGCTGGGATAGCATAATGATATGCATTTTAATAACAGAACATCTTAGAAATGTTACCGATGCCACTATTTTGTTTCATTCAGTAGCTTACTCCTTGGCTTTAGCAAAAGAAAACTCTCGGTTTAATTAATAGATCTCTGTAGTCTTTTGCCTATTTTTCAGCATCGTAGTTTACAGCTCGGAAACTATTTTTGTAAGAAATAGCCTGGTTATGTTTAAAACAGTTTCAGATTTAGTGTGGGGTGTATCACTTCCCCCCCCTGCCCCCGGTAATTCTATCTTTAGTTTAGTAAATTCAACTTACTTGCCAGAGACCAAGCTTTCAAAAGGAGCCATGCTTTGGATTGTCTTTCTACTCAGCTAATGCCGTGGTTCATAAAATAAACTGTATATAATACTACTGGGTAGATGTACTATGATAATATTATATGCTAGCTAATTAGCTCCCACCAACACAGGACATACACGTGAGCACGCAGACCCCGTTCACATTCTTGAGGCATAAAGGTGTGCCAGCAGCTACTGGTCAAGGAAAGAAAAGTGCAATAATAAAAAAAGGCTATATTTCTATCATGTACCTGCAACAGAACTGCAGAAGGTTAAAGGATATCAATTATTATTTGAACTCTACGAAACACATTTTTAATTAGAACCGGTTTGTGTGAGGCTGTGTTCCACCTTCCCCTGCTATAATCATTCACTGGTGGCAATTTACTCCTGGAGGTATTTATAGTGTTTCTGGCTGCTTTGGTACTCAGTGTAGATTTCTCTTCCCAGATAATCTCTTGGGAATTTCCTGGGTTGACAGCTCCTGGATTCCAATATTAAACAATGGGAGTGTGCTGGACTATTTCTCAGAGCGAAGTAACCCATTCTATGACCGAACATGTAACAACGAAGTTGTCAAAATGCAGCGGATGACCTTGGACCATTTGAAGTAAGTTATAATTTGGAACTGCTTCCTGTGCAATGTGCTTTATCCCTCCATCCAGAGGCTTTGATGGTTGAATGGAAGCATGTTGGAAACCTCCTTCTATTCTGTGCTTTTTAGTCCCACTGCTTGCCAGGGAGCCCAGATTTTTTTTGGTGTTTGTGTATCTTCTACTTCCTCTTATGCCATTTCAAGGAGGTGTTAAACATGAAGGATTCTATGTATGTTCTGAGATTCCAGTAAATCACCTTTTAGATGCTTGTCTGAATTAAAAAAGCTGTCTTCTCATCCTCCCAGCTCAACAGAACCCGAGTATTGGTAATGCAGTTAAATGTTTTTCTACGGTGAATAGGGTTTATGTTAGGGGATACTTTGAGTTCATAAATAGTTTGTGTTTCCATATCCTGCTGGCTGTGTGCCATAATTAGTACATAATTCCTCTGAAGAGCTGGCTTTTTAATATGGATAATAAAAGTAGTGAGTGTTGTAAATAAACTGATCACAGATGGTTGTGTAATGAGATTGCAGCATGTGCAAGTTAACTTTCTTTGCAGTTCTTCATCTGCTACACTGAGCACAAGTGAGATGTTTGAGAACTATTTAAAGGCTCCGCAGTATGATAGGGAGTGTGGAAACTGAGCTTAAAGTTCATCGGTAAAGTCACTTGTGCTCAGATGTGGTTGCAGACAGGCTTTCTCATCAGACGCACCAATGATCACATCATACACCTGTCCTTTGTTTCTGTGTTTATGTGACATCTCTGTGATGATAGATTATCTTTCTTGCTATTTATTTGTTTGCTAACATATTCTACTTAGATGTTGTGTCAGGTTGTTGTAACTCCCTTTGTATATGCAGCTAGGTTTTCGTAGCCAGCTCAGGAAATTCTATGCCTTTATTTATTGCACGTTATATGGAAGAGCTTCGAAAGCATCAGAACTTCATCCCTTTACTGCGAGGCGCTTCAGTAGCTCTTCACATCCTACAGATTTCACTTTGAGGAAGATACTTATTCTGGTTGCTTCATTTTCAGCCAGATGGTTGGAGTGGAGTACATCCTTCTTCACGCTCAGGAGCCCATTCTCTTCATTATCCGAAAGCAGCAAAGGCAGTCTCCAACGCAAGGTAGGGTCACTCAGTTCTTGTCCCTGTTGAGAAGGCCGATCAGTTAGTTGCTTTCGTCTGCTCCCAGTTTGTGTTTAAGCTCTTCTGGTTCCCCTTCTCTGCCTTTATCTTAAATCCAAATAAAAGGGTACGTGGCTTTGTGGTGGGGTGGAGATATTTTGTCTAGCAGTGACCTCTAGTGTGCTAATAGCAGGGATTGCCATCTTGTGGTGAAATGTGAAGAGTGCAACGAGAAAGTGCTGCCCTATGGCATATTTTGCCATGGGAAACTGGTAATAGCATTCGTGCCATGTCATATTTATCTGTTAGGCTATGCAAGAGTTTTAATTTTAATTATTTGAGTAAAAGGCTAACGATATCTTTGCTTGGGCTGATGAGCTTAGTTTAATTAGAGCTAATCATCTGAAGTGGCTAGTATGTAATTTATTTATTTGAGAACCACGATTTCCCTTAGTTAGGAAGAGGGATCATTCATACTCTGTTTCTGTCACGTCACTCTCTTGCTCTGCATTATTTCCACCTTCAGCCGTGGATTGGTTGTACTCCTGAGTAGGGTCTTGTCAGTGGAAGATGATGACCTATGTGAAAAATGACTATGAGAAAAAGCAAATGCTTGTTGTTTTGGTTATTCCTCTTGAGAACTGAGTATTTTGAAGCTTGGAGGGAATCTTGTGGCAACAGCACCACTCCTTCTTACAGTGTCACTGATGACCTTTCTAAGTTTTAAATGATATACCTTAGCTTTTCTTTTTCATTTTCATGCGATTGGCTTCATTATTCCTTTTAAACCTTAAATTTGTTTGCATGTGTGTGATTAATTAAAAAAAGTAACCACATTTCAATAGTTACTGGACTGTCTTCTGTGTTTACTGCATGTATGTGTAAAATAATTTAGGTTATTTCAGAGTAAGCTTTACAGAAAAGAAAGGCAGGGTTAATGCTAGTTGTTTCTTAACTGTTTTTTTTTTAGTGACTTAGGCTCTGCTTATGCATTTTGGTCTTGTACAGGACTTTGCCTTTTCTAGCAATGCTTTGTATTTGCTTATGTCAGGTCATGGCCTCTTTATATTGCAGTTCCATACTGAAAAAAACATACATGATTCCTCCTTTAACAGATTTTTTGAGTTGTTTCTTTATCAAAGGTATTGAATCTAGTTTTCAAAAGGTAAGCGTGAAAATACCACGAAGCCCTCAATTTCCTATTTTGACGCTTTTTAGTTCAAGGGTAGAATTGAGGCTTCCACAATACATGCGTTCAGACTTTTGCTATAATGCAAATGTATGTTTGGTGGAACTGAACCGGGACTTGTTTGGTAACATTTTTCCCATTGTGGCTGTACAGTTTGTGCTAGGTACCTTGATTGAGTTGCATAGTTCCCTAGCTCAGATTTACCCAAGTGTTTCCTTTTATCATGGTATAAATATTAGTGTATTTGGACATGAGAATGGGGATAGAAAACTAAAATTTAATGAGTTCACAGCTAGTGTTGAGTACCCGGGTAGAACTGCTGCAGGCCTGTCTTATGACTTCTGTGTGTTTTTTAAAAAAGTGTATTTATATTTTAAATTCTTTAAGCTGAGTTTTTGCCAATTTGAAATGATTTTGGAAAAATGTTTAGATCAATGACTAGGGAGAGTTACTTGTCTAGAAAAGTAGGCCGCTCTGGTACAGAGTGGTGAGACAGTAAAGCTGCTGTTCCCTATCTTGCTCCACTTCTAAGGAAACATTGAGAATCCTCTTTTTTTTTGAGGAGAAGCGGGTACTGGCTGTAATATGCATCCAGCTGTCTTGGTCTGTTAATTTAGGCAGGTGTCCAAGCTCCATAAATTGCAAGTACTGCATGAATTGGGTCCTGTCAGTAAAAAGGTTCAGACAGAATGTGTTAATACAGATGGAGGAACTGGAACAAATGTGTGCACAGGTGAGATCTGTAGGAGTCTGAAGCTGTTAGCATTGCTATACTTTGTCAATTGAAGAATGTTTGGCAGAGGAGGCAATTGTGATGTTCATTAGAGCTGCAGTGCAGAGGAATGTCAATTTGTGATCGGTCAGCAGAGGTTCCAAATCTGACTTAGCGAATGCCTTTGGAAGGTAGTCTTTTTTTTGGCAGAATATTATTAATTTAGAAAGGCACGCTCTATGTGTGCTTAGCTGCCATTGGGTCTGGGAAATCTAGCTAAGAGGACTGTACAAGTTGGAGAAAGTTTGGCCGGAAGAATCAGATCGTATGATGTTGTGAGTTTCTACTGGTAGCAAAGGCAAGTGAAACTACTTCCAGTGCAATTCATTTGACTCCTGTTATGTAGCTCTGAAAACCCCACCTCTTGTAAGGTCAACTATTTGTTTGCAGTAGGACAGGACTTTAAGCTGATGCTTTTCTATCTCTAAAGCAGGCCCTATGCTTTTTTCCACTCATCAGTCTGTGGCTAAGGTGCAAATAAAGCACCTTGAAGGAAAACGTTAGAAAATCTGGTGATGAGATTAATGTTGCAATTTCTGCTGTTACTACTGAAATTCAGCAACAAATACACAGTCTTCAGCTAGAGTTTTAAATTGATTCTGCCTTTTTTTCCTCTCCACAGTTATTCCATTGGCCGACTACTATATTATTGCTGGAGTGATTTATCAGGCACCTGACTTAGGGTCTGTCATTAACTCCAGAGTTGTAAGTGTTCTGTGCATTTGATGTATACCAGTTTGTATCTGCTTTTACTTTTAGTTGTTCCCCAGGCTGTTTAAATCCCTCCTTCACTGTTTTGAGGAAAGATCTTGTATAGTATACAGTAAATTAAAACAAATACCACTGGTTAATATGGTGTGCATCCCACATGGAAATGGAAGATTTTGGGAGAGTGCAGTATGGTCCGAAAAGTAGGATCCATTGTTGAAGGATGAAGAATCAGAATAACTGAAGCTACACAATTAGCAGAAAAGCATGAGGTTCAAATAATCAAAAGAAAAATTACATGACAGATCCATGTGAAATAGTAATTAAATACATATTCAGTGAAGCTTGCTTTGGAATGTTAAGGTAACATGATGTTTCTCTTTAAATGAGACTTATTTTTTTAAGTTGATGTGATACTTCTTTTTAAATTGGATACTCAGGTTTGTTTTGATTTCTTCTGTTCTAGTAAACTACTGCTTTTGTAAATTTTTCTCTGTCATTTTAGAAAAGCACTTCGGAAAAGGTCTTGTAAGAGCCTGTTAAAGAGATAACATTCTTGGTCCAAAAATAGATGTCCCAAGTTCCCTTCCCAGAACAAAAATGAATATAGAATACTAGTTTTAAAATCCCTGCTTTCAAAAACTTATACTATACTTTCTCCTTAATTTCTGAACACTTGTGTTCTTTCTTGTTCCAAAAGCTCACTGCAGTGCATGGAATTCAGTCTGCTTTTGAAGAAGCAATGTCCTACTGTCGCTATCACCCATCCAAGGGCTATTGGTGGCACTTCAAAGATCAAGAAGAACGAGGTATGGTTCCTAGTTGCTCCTGCGTACTTTGGGAGAGGAAAGGTAATGTAGGCAAAAGCTTGAGGCAATGAACAGTGATGAGGTTAAGTGTCTGTCTGTGTGACGTGTAAGTTAGTGCTCCCTGTCAGGTGGAAGGGATCTTGCTCTTCTATGCTGGTGGGGATGAACATCGATGCATGGGTGGGAGACGAAAATGGTGAGCTGTGCGTCAACAAAGTGGGCAAGTCTTCAACCCACTGTAGACCAAAGTACATTTTCAGAAGCCACACCAGTTTGTCAGGAGGGAAGAATTGTCATTAATCTGTCTTCCACAAAAAAAAAAACACAAACAAAAAACAACAAACTGATGTCAAAGGGAAAATGTAGGTGAAATTTAGAGGAGAGAGGAATAACAACTTGTCGTACTACAAAGAGCTGCTACGAGAATAGAACTTTTAATATAGCTTTCTCTTACACTTCTGTGACTTGCAGAGAAAGCTAAACCAAAAGCCAAGAAGAAAGAAGAACCAAGTTCTATTTTCCAAAGGCAACGGGTAGATGCTTTGCTTTTGGACCTAAGACAAAAGTTTCCACCCAGATTTGTTCAGGTATGACACTTATAAGCCATAGTATTACCGTAACTTACTTGGAACTTAAGGCAGTCGTAAGTACTTGAACAGCTGAAACTGCATGGGAATTTTCTGTGCTTTCTGTAATGGTAACATGGATTAGATAATAAATTTGAAATGGAAGGCTCTGATTGGAGTGTAGGATTCCCCTTTGTAATTGCAGGAGTTATTAAGACCTTGGCAAAACTATGAGGGTGATATTTTTTTTTTTAATACAAATTCCTTATCTAATCACAGAGGATCTGTTCTTGTCAGCTATCAGATTTTGCTGCCGCTTCCAGTTTCCTGCTTTGTGAGTTCAATCAAGCCACCACAGCTGTTTTGATTTTAGTTGCTCCATTGTTCTGGGGGCTCATTAATTCACGTGGAAATTCTTGGCATTCTGTGAAGTTGTTGTGATTACCTCTAATTGTCTCTAGTAGTCATTTGTTCCACCAGGTCTTCTGCTTGGGAGAAAAGGAAATTATGTTTACAGCATCTCACAAAACTGTTTGCTGCTCAGATGTGGGAAAGACTGGCTAACTCCTTATTTTTTGCTGTAGTGCTTTTCACTTGTCAGAGGAAAAACTGGATGTTATAAAATGTTAATTTTATTTTGTTTGAAGTGTATTTAGTGATCCCTTCTACCCTCAACTCTTATGTATAAGGGTGCATTGCTTGGTTTATATTCCTAAGTGAATAGTAGGAAGGGTTAAGAATTATGACTTTGGTTCCACTGATGTGTTATTGTATTTTTTTTCTTCCTCCTCTACAGCAAAAGCCTGGAGAAAAGCCTATCCCAGGTAAAACTCTAATATTCTCACAAGACTTAAAAAATAGGCTCTATATAGCAGTATCTTTCAGTTGCCATATAAGTTCCTCGCTGCAGCTACTGAGGTGGTTAGGAATTCTGGCATTACCTAATTGCGTAAAGTATTAGGTAAGAGCAAAGTACTAGGTAAGGGCTCTCTGTGACAGCCAGAGCGACATGGAAAAAATGTGTATTCTACTCTCGTCCTTTCTGTCTGTAAAACTGTGTTGCCTGAAGGTCTGAATGCAGGAAATGGTCTTTGAAAGTAGGAGGAGGGTAAAAGGGTGAACGAGGGAACAGTTTAGTCAGTCCAGCATCTTAGTGATTTTTTTGTATGGTGTTACAAGCTCAAGGAAGCATGTGAAGACTTTGAGTTGATCATAAGCAACCTCAAAACAGCAAGAGCGTGAACTGTATGTCTCCAGTCCATGCCACTTTTTTTTTACCTGTATAGGTATGAATTTAATCTGTGGTTATTCCTATACCTTTGAAATTAATTTTGCCCCTTTGACATCGATAATGTTTTCTAAGTACTCTGAACAGTAATTTAGGAATAAGATTGGAGGTTTAACTTTCTTTTGCTGTTATTTCTTAAGTGGATCAAATCAAGAAGGAACCAGAACCAGTCCCTGAAGCTGTCAAGCCAGAGGAAAAAGAGACTGTAAAGAACGCTCAGCAGAGTGCTGGTGCTAAAGGACCACCTGAAAAACGGACAAGACTCCAGTGAAGGCAGTTGTTGTTACACATCTGGATTAGTCAGTACGTGGAAAACGGGAGATTCTTGCTCCCCTTTTTCTATATTTAAGTTCTCCAACTGAGACTGACAATTCAGGGACTGAAGTCCCTGTAACAGCTTTTTCTGTAGAAACCTCTCATGCAAATGTTAATGTCAAGATGTGAGCTGCCTCAAAAAAGGTGTTTTCAGTCTTCATCTTGTTTTGAATGTTGGCTTCCGGGAATGTTTTTTACATGAACATATTTTGCAGCCTCCTGAAATCTTTACAAACTCTTGCATCCCTTGTGTCTTTGTTTCTTATGTAAAAAGAAAACCTTTTATATAACCTCCCCCCTCCCTGAATTCTTGGCAAATAAAAGTCCTGGCTGCTGGAATACCTTTCTTAAATGCTTACTTTGTTAGTAGCAAATATGCCGTATGTGTTGGCAGCATTTTTTTTGCTTGGGTATCAGAATATATCATGTGCTATTTTGAGGAAGAAAAGTTCATCTGAAGGATTTAGGCTGCCTGCTCTAAATTGCTGTGCCTTTAGTATGCTTGGGGTACAGATAAGAGAGTTGATAACTGGAGGCTCAAATCCATGCAATTAGATGTCAGACTGCTCTCAGTCTCTAAATGGTCTTGGGCATTCATTTTACTTAATGGCTAAGCTGGTCTTTTGTTATAAAAGCTTGTGTTCTGTGAGCAAGATTTATGATGGCATAAACCAAGCTAAAATATCTTGCTGTTGCACACTTGGTGTAGCTGTTTATATTTCTCCTTTTTTTTTTTTTTCTGAAACTCAAATATACCAATTGCATCTCTTCCTTTGTGCTTCTAGCACTTTCTTGCTGCATCTGATCACCTGGGTTAGTCATCTAGCTTTTAGACCTGAGGAGGTAGGGTGCTGGAAGAGAAGCGTCATTGACAGCTATACACTTTGCTATTTAAGCACGCTGCTTACACAAACCATTTTTTCTGCAGTAAAATTAGAAGTCATCCATTGCAAAGAAATGACTACTGGTTTGGTTTTGTTTTTTTCAGTGAAGTAATGGAGCAGTGCTTGAAATAGTTCGATTTATTTTCACAACTGTTACCTGCTTTCTTGTAGTAAACTGTAGTAAGCAAGGAAAAGGTCTGTATAGCAGACAAAATGTGGATAGGAAGGAAGACTAAAACATGCTTAGATCGCTGTGTCAAAATTATTTTGAGGTTAAGAGATTTTTTTTTCCTGTTTCAGCAACTAATGAACAGCTCTGACTGGGTAGCTTATGAATGATGGAAAGATCCATGTAATTTTTGCCCTGTAATGTTAAATATGTAGATAAGCCAATAGGTGTTTGTTGTTGATGCAGGTACAGACCTAAAATTGATGTATTGGAGTACTTAAGTGTGAATTAGCTTCATTTCATACCACGTAGGTCAAGTTTGAACAGCTGTTTCTCCAAAAGTCGATATAAGTAGATAATAAACTAGTGTGAACTTTTAACTCAAGTGAAGATATAGAAAACAGTTACTCTAGGGTGCTCAAAACAAGACAGAGCTAATTATTCAGCATTGAATAATTACAAGGTAATGTGAATATGCTTAGAACAAAAGGGTGTTGATTCTTTCTTGTATTAAAGAAATTCCTCTGAAAGCAAGGAGCTCAAGAAGCACCAAAGCTGTCATCTCATCCACCCCCATGATGGAAAGGAGGATCTCCAGAAATGAGGCATGAGTGGTGAGGAACCTCAAGCGTCCTTGCTGGATTTTTGATATTCAGAATAAAGTCCTTGGAAATGACCATTAAAGGAGCTGAATTTCTCTCTAGTTATTCATATTACTAAAAAACTGATTGTCATTTGGAAAAACTTAAGCAAGAAAGATGACTTAGGCTGCACTGCAATGAAGATCTAGGTTTGATGGGGTTTTTTTGAGGGAGAAAAATTTACTTACACACGAAGGAAAGATTTAGCAGTACTAGCAGAAGAAAGATATGGTCAAAAATGGAAGCTAGCACACATAGTATGAGCAAAGTATTCTATCAGTCACTGGACTTCACCTGAAATAAAGTGTGTTATGCAGCTCTATGCCTGAAAAAGAATTCCGCTAAAGCACAGGGATTTGAAGAACGGCAATAAAGTGAGTAGGAGAAAAATTCTCCTATGAAGCTATTGGGAGGACCAAGACTTTAGTTCCTTAGGAAAGGAAAGACAAATGCTGAATCTTTATAAAACTGAGTACTGTGAAGCAAGTAGGAAAGTAGAGAACTCTTGTTCTGTCTTGTTGTATAAGAATAGAGGGACAAGTTACTGAAGGTTTATTGGAGTTACATTTAGAATGAATCGTTATAATCCATGCTCAGAATTTGAGATGATTCAGAGGTGAGGGTGGACCTTGAAGAGCTGGCTGTCCTCACATCTGCATCTCTCAGCAGTGTTTTTGGTTTCTGCAGAAGTGTCTGGTATTGGTTAGTGTCAGAGGGCATTAAAAAGGATGGACTTCTGGTCTGATCCAATCTGAGTTAAAGTTCCAGCATCTAAGCTCTTGGGAGCATAGAAAATGGCTTCCATGCATGAAACTGCATTCGAATGTGATAAGGCTCTTCCAGGGAATGATGTTTTCCTGAGGGAATTGTAGTACAAAGCAGTAAGGGATGTTACCAATGAGTGTGTCGATTTCTTAGTAGCTGTCCTTCAGTGTTGAAGGTTTGCTGAATGAGGGACTGAAGTATCTTCTGATCCTGTTACCTGCTGACAAGATATTCTAAAATAATTTTATCAGTTATGTAAGCTTTGATATTAACTTACTTAAGTGACATTATGTCAGGTATTACTGTTAAATTCCAAATAATTTACTGCCAAAAAGCTGTTAAACAGCTATCTTCTAGTCAGTAATATTTTTCAGTGTATGGGAATCTAAGCCTTTTTCTTCCGGTATTTATGCACCATCTCTTGGTTTGGAGCCTGAGCGCCAAAGTCCTTCAAAGGACTTTCAATATTTGTAAAGCTTATAGATGAAAGGGAAATAAGCAACCAGTTCTGAAATTTGCCCTGTGAGTCACTTTCTTTTGCATAAAGGAGAAATTTGGTTGTACAGGAGAGCTAGCTCTACTTTTGCTCCAAAATAATAACCATTCAGACTTTAAAAGGGCTTTTCTTGGCCTAAATCATGGGGTAGCGGGATCTAAAAATGACCTAGAAGCATTCCCCTGAGAGCCTGAAAGTGCATGTAAATGTGTGTATACACATGAACAGATACGCATACATGTATATACATGTGCGTATGTACACATATATGCAAAAATCCAGCCAAATTGTAGGATGAGGGGCTGTCTAGCTACCTCAGTTCACTATGTAAAGCTAATGGTGTCTCAGATGCAGTAGAAATACTGGGTTTTGAAGGTCTGACCAGGCTACGTGTTATTCTCGCCCATTCCCCTTTGCCACACTGTCCCCATACTTTGTATTTTGGTAACCTTTTCCTAGCAAAGAAAGTTAGATGCCATTTGGACAGTCAGTATATGTTGTTTGCCAAAGCAAGCTGTACTTGGAGCAAGGTTAAAAGGGTATAGACAATAGGAGGGACAAGGCAAAGGGGAGAGATTAGCTTTATTTTGAGACATGGAGGTTCCCTGTGAGAAAAATCGTGAAGATGTTATGCAAATAGATTGTGGTTTCACTGAACCGACAGATGGCTTCTGAACAAAAGGTGATGTGATACACTTTTTCAGGGTTTTTTTGGTATTTTATCAATGGTAAAGCAAATTATGATAACTAGGCATTCAAGGTTCAAGATAGTTTTTCTTTTTTCTTGGAGAGGAAGACGAATTTTTCATAAAGTGTTGCTTTGGTCCTGCAGTCATGCACAGAATGAACAAATGGTCACTTATGCAACAAATGTCCTTCTGTAGCCTAACTTGTATCATAATTGGGTGGATGGATTGGTGGGGAGAAATTTTCCCAGTGGGATTAGCTATAATGTATTATTGATCTCTCAGCAATCAGAAGGCTTCATTTCTTTCTGCCAGGACAGTGGATTTCAACCTGTGGTCCACGAGGCTGCTGGCGTTTTGTGACTTGTTCCTAAAGACTCAACAGAAGGTAAGTGAGAAAAGTAAACCTCTTGCTGGTAGAATTCAATTCCATAGGAGCTTGCACCTTCACTGGAAATCTTAGGGGGCTACAAGATTGAAAAAAAATAAAAATGAAAAACACTAATGAATCATGAGAAAGCCAGTTACACCTGCCAAACAAATGTTTCTGCAATTGAAGTAGCTACTGATTGCTGTGATATTCTTTCCCTGCTCTACTGTAAGGTCAGTCATTTTTTTTTCCAAACTGTTCATTGTCTCGTAATGGGAATCTTTCCCTCCCTCCTCTTTGGTCTTTACCTGATCAGCGTACAGAAGTGCAAGGCTCTGATAGCCTGAACACAACAGTGTCGTCCCTTTTTATGTAATCTCGATGCTGAAGGGCTTGCTTGGGTGCTTAACAGTGTGTTGCAAACTTAGGTGAACGCTTTCCCTCAGGAGTAACCTGCCACGAATGGAACCACAGTATTTTGTAGTCCTAACTATATAGTTATGTTTATATTAAAAGAGAAGGTAAGTTGTAGATAACTTCGGGGGGCGGGGGGTAAGACATGTCTCTGCTCTAGCAAGTTGGCAGAGTGCTTTAGTAGGGCCTTTTCTATAACTTAAGGAGTGGTCAGAAACAGAAGTATGCATTTAAATGCTACAGACGCTGCACACAAAGATTATGTAACAAGATTTTTCTATTATAGTTATTGTGGTCCGAGTTGTATGTATTTCAAAAGAGTAATCTGATGTAGTTCACAGCCCTGGAATGCAAACCTGATACTTTAAAAGTAGTGAAAAGTCATTCCAACTAACTGCACGTAAAAGGTTTTACAGAAAATAGTTCCTATAATTTTAAAACTAAAACTAATACAAAAAAAAAAATCTAAGTTAACACAGGTCATGAGTTTGTTCACTTTTAGGTAAAGCAGTAATAAATTTCAAACAATATACAATTGTGGATATCTAGCAAGATCCTTCTAGATGGATATCTAGGCAGATAGTTCTAGAAGCAGGTGTCCTGTTTTCATTCCTGTAATCTGAGGTACTGCATTATGCACTGTACACTACTCATGCTGGCCACGCTTGCAATGAATGATCAAAGTGCCGATTCACAGAATCTGAAGCCCCTTTGAACAACTATTGGTACACTCCACAGCTGTTAGTGAGGCCGGCCATGTGCTGAGCTCAAGGTACTAGCCCACTTGGGACCCTGGGGCATGAGGCAGCTGAGGGAAGCTCTGAGCACTCTGCCAGCTGCTTCTGTCACTGCTCGGCCTCCTGAGGGGCAGTGCCTCTCTCGGGCAGTTTGAAATGTTAAGTGTTGCCACGCGTGCCAGGGTGATGGTCAGTGCCGAAAGGCAGGATCCTTGAGATGGAGATGTGGGTGGTGTAAGGGTGCACCTCCTGCAGCTGAGAAAGTTAAGGGTTGTAGCAGGTTGGACTTTATCCCAGACATGCTTTCAGTGCTGAAAAGAAAGTTGTGAAGAATTCCTAAAAGATAACAGCTGTGGCTATGTCAAATCCCAGCACTATGTGCCAAAAACCCAGTGTGGATAGCTGTGCTGCACAGGATGTCCTGTTTTACCACAATCCAGATTAGTGTTTTATAGCCGTGTCCTGATAGAGCTCTTCCCTAGAACAGGGATGGCAGCCAAGTGGTAGATGTACCTGTAAGCCCACTCGCTCTCTTCCCTGTGGTCTGCAGGCACAAACCTTTAGAAAGACCATGATGTGGGAAAATGGCTGTTGCGTCAGTGATGTGTGTAAATTTAGGCACGTTGTTGTAGGCATGTAGCAGCTGTGGCATAGATAGGCTTTATGCTTTTATACTTGGTGCCTATTAGTTTGCCTCTGTATTATTGAACATAGTGGAAGTGAATTCCTCTCTGGTTTTATCTTTTTTTCTTGGTGTATGTGTGTGTATAGCTGTAGTAGTTGTAGTGAGGCACATGCTAAGAAAGGGCACCAAGGAGTGCTGTGTCCTAGTAACCAGCTAGGAGATGAGTATTTCTGTACTTCTCAATTTCAGACCCTAAGATTTTCCAAATACTCTTTTGAGCTGAAATAGTCTGTTCCTGATCTCCACTCACAAATTACCCTTTAATAAAAAAAGTAAACAAAGCAAAAGCAGGCCTTTGAGCTGTTAAGACAGATTTCCCCCGCTGTGGTCTAATCAAATGATCCCTTTGCTCAGCACAAACATCCATGACAAGGAGTGTGAAGCTGAGCTGGAGCCCCTCCTCACTATGTCCGCTCAGAAGGAGAAGTGCCCATTAATTTGAAAAAGGAGATGATAAAAAGCTAGGAACTACACAAAGAAAGCTTGTGGTAGGCTAATTTATTTGTTCCTTCCCACAAGAGCCTCTGTTCATGCCCAAAGGGCAGGGGCTGGATGTCCCAAGGCGGCCTCGCAGTCCTCCGAGATGTACGTCCAGGCAGCAGGGTCCCATTTCCACAGGGGAAAGGCGAAGGGGGCCACCATGCCGCTGCTCCTGCCCAGCTGCAGGGCGGTTGGAGGCCTGGGAGAGCTGCAGCCCTCCCGACCGAGCGGCCGTTGGAGGCCTGAGGGTGGTTGCCCCAGGCAGGGCCCTGTCGGGCTCCATCCCCTCACAGAGCGGGTCATGGGGTGGCACCGGGCAGCGGCCGTGGGGGCACTGCTGGGGCTGCTGCTGGGCCTGGTGGGGTGTCCCACTGCCCTGGGGGACGTATCCGGGGACCTGCGTGTCACCGCCAGATGGGTGACGGTGCCACGGCAGTTGAGCCCCCGGGCCGACACCAATGCCCTGACCGTCTCCTACTGGCTGGAGGTGGCGGGGCGGCCGTGGGTGCTGCGCCTGCAGCCCCGGCGGGGCCTGGTCTCCCGCCCCTTCACCTTGGTCACCTACAGCAAGGATGGGGCCCGCTGGGAGGAGCACCCCTTCGTGCAGGACAACTGCTTCTTCCAGGGTGAGGTGCAGGGGAGCCCCGGCTCCCTGGTGGCCCTTGGCACCTGCGGCAGGGGCCTCCACGGCGTCCTCTGGGTGGAGGATGGCACCTATGAGATTGAGCCCATCCCCAATGATCCGGCCTTCCGGCACATCCTCTACCGCATGGAGGAGGCCAGCAACCCCGTGGGTCCCACCTGTGGGCTGACCCTGGAGGAGCTGAAGCACCAAAAGACTTTGCTGCCCTGGTTCAAGGCCCCCCAGACAGAGGAGGAGGAGGAGATGGTGAAGGACTGGTGGACACACATCAGGTATGTGAAGATAGTAGTGGTCGTGGACAATGTGCGGTTTGTGAAGTCGGGCAGGAACGAATCCGAAGTCTTGAGGCAAGTCATAGAAATCATCAACATTGGGGACTCCCTGTATGAACAGCTTTCCGTTCGGCTGTTTCTGGTGGGATTGGAGATCTGGACCAAAAGCAACCTTATAAACATTACTAACTCTATCAACAAGGCACTTGGTGACTTTAACAAGTGGCGGAAGTCAAACCTGTCTCCACGGATGCGCCATGATACCGCTCATTTATTTGCATTTCAGAGCTTTGGAAGCAGCCTGGGATTGGCGTTTGTAGGGTCTGTCTGCGATAACCAGTGGTCATCAGCAGTCGATTCTTTCACTGATAGGAAGTTGTCCTCATTCATTAACACCTTTGTCCATGAGTTGGGCCATAATCTTGGGATGCGCCACGATAAGCCGGGCTGTAAATGCAGACGAAAGAAATGCATTATGCATGAAAGCAGTGTTGCCACTGATGCATTCAGTGACTGCAGTTACCGAGACTACTTTGACCTGCTGGGGCGTGGCGCCAACTGCCTTCGCCAGCCACCAGAACCTGGCACTTTCTACACCATGAAGCGTGAATACTGTGGGAATAAGATAGTAGAAGGCGAAGAGCAATGTGACTGTGGTTCAGAATCAAACTGCAGAAAGGATCCTTGTTGTCACCCAAACTGTACATTTACTGCAGCTTCCGTCTGTGCTTCTGGAAAATGCTGCAAAAGATGTCGGGTCCTTCCAGCAGGAACGCTCTGCAGAGCAAGCACTGGCAACTGTGACCTGCCAGAGTATTGCAGTGGGACTTCCCCTCAGTGCCCGCCGGATGTGTACATGCAAGATGGAACCCCTTGCAAAGATGGTGCTTATTGCTATCGAGGAAAATGTTCTTCCCACAGTAAACAGTGCCAGCATCTCTTTGGCAAAAAAGCAAAGGCCGCTCATTTAGATTGCTTCAAAGCAGTGAATACTCGAGGTGACCGGTTTGGGAATTGTGGTATTCGTAACAATATCCATTTTACAAAATGCAGTATTGAGAATGTCTTATGTGGTAGGATCCAGTGTGAAAACATAAAAAAATTGCCTTTCTTGCGGAACCACGAAACGCTAGTCCAAACCCCTGTTGGAGATAAAAAGTGTTGGGGTCTCGACTATCATGTCGGGATGCCAATAGCTGACAAGGGGGCTGTGGAAGATGGCACGCCATGCAGTAGTGACAAGCTGTGTATCAACAGGACATGTACCAACGTATCAGTGCTGAACTACGACTGTAACCTGACAGTGTGTCACAACAGAGGAGTGTGTAACAATCGTAAGAACTGTCACTGCAGGTACGGCTGGGCTCCTCCGTATTGTGAATGGAAAGGATTTGGAGGGAGCGTTGACAGTGGACCCCCTCCAGTCAGGGAGATTTTTTGGAGAGCACAAATAGGACTAAAACTAATTGGTCTTTTTCTAATCTGTATCCTTGGAGTAATCCTCACCATACATTATAAACAGAAAATAGTGGAATGGCTTAGGAGGAAAAAGACCCAATTCCACAGAAGATAGTTGTTTTAAGTACTGGAAAGGCCAGCAGTTCCTAAAGAACACCTGCTGGTGAGTCAAAATCCCCCACAAAGCACTTGCCAAAGACCAACAAGCGATAGCTTTGGATGCTCCTGGGGAAATCTCCCTTGAGAAGAGCCAGCTGATAACTCATCAAAATAATTCAACATGTTCTGAATAGTTCTGCTATCATTAAATGCAGAGTAAATGTTACCTTTGTTTCTTTTAAGTTAATAAATGCAGGCAGTAAGGCATGCTTTTCTTTTTTTGTCTTTGCACCTTGAGCTCTTTGTTAGGCAAACTGTAGGTATAGGTTTTTATGCTTCATAGCAATAGTTTGCAAATGTAAACTTCTTAAAAACAGGTAAATAAATTATTTCCTCCAATTTACTCCTACATCTAATGCTTTCTCTAATTCAGGGGGAGAGATGTTTGTGAACATCTTGCTTCTGTCATTCATTAAAAATAATAAAGAGAAAAAAATTGCTCTTGCAGTCTTCATTTAATTCACATCTGGGCCACGCAGGCAGGCAAGAAATGGGTATTGCAGTGAGATACAGGTGTCTGTGGGATAAGCCCTTCCACCTGTTTCCAGAGAGTGGTCCTGCGGGAGGGAGGGGGATCACAGGGAACAGGGTCTTCATTTTGTGAGACAGTAGAGAAGTATTTTCCAGATCACGCCAGTAAGCATTACATTTCCGAACCATCAGATAGATATACGTCAAGAGTATAGTGACACCGAACCTGATGTTTCACAAGAAAAATTGTCTTTCTTTTCTGGAAAATTTCCAGTGCCTTGACTGTTGGGTTCTTCTAGAGAAGTGCTGTGTATTTTATCGTTGCTAAGAAGAGCTGTATATGAGGTTGCACAAGTTAACTGGATCTCTAAAATATTTGGAACTATTCTGTGAGTCTTCCCCCCCGAACTCCTGCAATATTTGATAGATGTTTTATCTAGCTATCTTGGAGGCTTTCTCTTGGTTTACTATGTCGTTGCTTCTTAAGCTATTACTGAATGTGTCCTTGCAGCTCTATGGAGTGCCACACAGAAGCATTGTATTTTTAATTTTTTAACAGGAGATAAAATGTGCCGAACTTACAGAAAAGCACAAGGGATGCGGAAACACCATTCAATAAGTGGTTTATTTTTTATTATTATACCAGTGACTAGATCTTTCAACCAGATCAGCGTAACGAGGAGTCTGTAGTCCAGATTTACAGTTAAAACTTTATTTTAAAGGACTAGTGTTTCTGGATGAGGGCTCTAATGTTCTGGTCTGCTACCAAAAGAATTATTTGTGTTTGGAAAGCCAAGACCGTATTTTTAGCAAACATTCTGTGAAGGCAGGGTAAGTACCCTAATACTTGCAACGTTTCAGAAGAAAAATGTTGGTGATTCCACAAATGATGATGGTAAACTCTTGTAGCCTCCCAAGTATGACATTTATGATTTTAGAATACACATGTTCCTGTACCCTTTTTAAAAAAAAATATGATTGTGTTCTGCATCCAAAAAGGGCTGGTTACATTAGGATTGGATGTGAAATACAAAGGATGTGATTCACAGTTCTTCAGGGCTTTTTGTCTAAAGCAAATGGGTCCTTAAATTGTTATCTATATTTCTCTGGGGAAATGAGGTAACAGGTTGTTTGTTCAGCAGGCTACACTTGTTACCTTGATGCAACATGGATAGTCTTGATTAGATGAAGAAAAATTAATCCTGCATTTATGTCAAAAGATGAGATAACTGCCCCTTGACTAACACCCCAAATTTATTCCTGACAACCAGAGACTGTTTTTTTTGAGGGGGATGTGGGTGATACATTTTTTTCCTCAGAGAAATAACAGTCTTAATTCAGGTGTGAGAAGCAAGGGATATGTGACAAGCAAGGGGGGTGTGGATTAGGTGAAAGATGGGAGATAAAAGTAACACAAGCGCTACACCCAGCACCTTCCAGCTAGCTATGCCTAGTTTGTAAGTACTGTCAGACTTTTCTATTTTGCTTTTTAAATACATCAGCATCAGTGGCACAAGTCTCAGGGCGCCACCTTGATGGCCTGCTGTTGCTGATGTATAGTATACCATAAGTGGCTGAGTATAGATCTACGTTGAGACTGGAGAGACACTTAACAGTCAGTGTTCTTATTTACAGGCATGCATACTGAAGAGACAGAAAGCACAATTTAGGCTAGAAAGATTACTTGCAAATGCAGTTTTGGAAGAGACAGAGCAATAAACTGCTGTCATTTCCATTTTTCTCTGTGCTTAAAGATTGATGTGAAACACCATGACTGTTAACTGGTAGGAGGCTTTTCAGCAAGCTTTGGACAGGAGTATTTCTGTATGCTTTTCTTCTATTTCTGCTTAGGCCATATGAGCAAGAAAAACATGTATTCCAACAAACCTAGTCTATGTTTTGTAAAATGTCTGACTCCCCTTGCTGAGGTTTTGTCCTTGATGATAGTGTTGTTTCTGATTTCACTATAGTGATGAATAACTTGATGTTTCTGGTGGTTTGTTAGAAATGTCCCACTATTCCTGTTGTGCTATGAAGGCGCAAGTCTAAATTCAGCCCTAATCTTTCTGGTTCCCTGCCTCCCCCCCCTCCCCCCGCTTTTTTTTTTTCCCCTCCTAGTTTTAATTGTCTTTTTCAACATTTTAAATGGATGTGAGAACTTGGCTAACGTATAAGTCAGTTGAACATGGAAGAGGCAGCCTGCAAATGCTGCTGTACCATCCCCCAAGAGATCTTGGTCAGTCCAGTATGTGAAATGGTGCTGGAGGGAAGTGTCTGACTGTGAAGACCCATGAAATGGTTTGTGCCAGGGCAGCAAGGTATGTTGTCTTAGGTAGCTGTTAATATGTGGTGGGTGAAGCCTGGAGCTGCCTAGGAGTAAGTAAAAATGATTTACCCATGTTTCTTGTTTGACACATCTTCCTGGCTAAACACGATTTAAAAAAAACCTCTCAATATTGCAGTTAGATCAAGATAAAATTGTTTTTGTCTTAAGCCAAGACTGTAAACTCTAAAATACATTAAAACTGGTGCTAAGGAACAGTATGTATCTTCAAGGGGTGTGCCAAGTATGGTATTAGTAAAGCCTGAATTTGGAGGAAATAATAGTTGATGGCCATTGTACAAGTTTTGCTTTCCAGTGTTCTTAACCACTGGCAAAAATTAAGTATAGATATCCAGGACAACATAACTGGAAAACTGGACTGAAACAGGTATGACCGCTGGGCCTAATGGTTTAAGAAGTCCTCCTGTGACAGACAACTCATGGTTTTGCTTGTCATTGCAGGTGTAATTGGGCCTTGAATGCCTGTCTCCCACCTGTGAGGCAGGTGTTCAAACACTCAGTTGAGGGCTAAGCATTACTGTTGTAGCATTAAGGCATGTGGCACACTCTTCCTCTAATCCAGAGATCCAGCATGCAGGCTGCCTCTTCCTATTGAAGTCAGGAATCCAAAAGTGCAGATAATCCTGGAATGAATGCAGTCAAAAATATTTGTTACCTGTACTGCAATACCAAACAAACACATTGGTAGTGTAACGCTGAAGACCAGAGCACCTGGTCCTTGTTTTCATCAGAAAGGTTCCTGCAGTACGTTGACATGCATGTCCCAACAGTGCCAAGCAGTTAGGTGATTAAATTGCACCAGGCCATGTTCATTGTTCCCTGTTGTCATTGTCTGTATTGTGACACCTGTAGCACAAGGATAAAGTTTAATGAGGAAACAAATAGGGATAAATTTTCCCTTGCTACTTTTTCCTGATAATGTATTGGTTCGAGAACTCCCTGAGGTACAGGAGTCCCGGGTTCAAGTGGCCCCTCTCTTAGAAAGTTGAACTCCTTTGCTTTTTATTGCGAGGTAATTATCTGTTCTGCAGAGTTTTGAGGAAATTTCCCAAATCCTCAAACTGAACACCTTCTGCAGGACGTAGTTAAGTATTTATTGTTCCCAGTGGTGGTCGGCATGGCGGTTCCATGTGCTATTTGTGGTTCTGAGTCTAAGGCAGTGGTACTGTATTCATCGTAGCATAACCAGGAGCTGGCATGGATGCTCTCTGACACCTGCCTGCATCTGGCTTTTGCTTCTGCCCATCGCTGTCTGATCTGATTTTCAGCTTGCTGTGTGGCCAGTTAAAAGGGCTGGCAGCGGGTCACATATCTGCATATTTCTCTGCTACGTCCACCCTAGAAAAATATCACCTGCGCTTTAACCTTCATGAGAAACCCACCTGCAGGCTGAGGAGTAACGCAGGGCCAGGGCAAGGATGCTTCGCGGGGGCAGGGAAGGTGCCCGTGGGCAGGAGGACGCATCGCGGGCGGCGTTAGGGGACTAGAGGGAGCAGCCCCGTCCCGCGGGCTGAGTCCGGTGCCCGCAGCCCGAAGGACGCGCCGCTCTCCGGACGCGAACCGGTGCCACCGGCTGCGAGGGCCAGGCCCCGCGGGCAGAGGCCGGTGCTGGGCCTCGGCGCTCCTCCCCGGGCGCGGCCTCGCCCGCCGCCCGCAGGCCCGCTGGCAGCGGAGCCCCGTCCCCGGCCGGCCGCGGACTACAACTCCCAGCGCTCCGCGGCGCGGCCCTCCGGCGGCGGCCGAGGAAACGAAAGCGGCTGCCCCGAGAGCCGACTTCACCTTCAGGCCGCAGCATGAACGGCAGCGTGGCGGGCGGCGGTGGCTTTTCCGAGGAGGTCATCAGCCTCACCCGCAGACCCTCAGGTAAGGCGGGGGCGGCCGCCCCTCGCCGGGCCCTCGGCGCCTCCCGCGCCGGGGCAGCCGCCCCGAGGCCTGCGCGGCCCCCGGCGGGGCGGGGAGGCCGGAGCGGTGGCGGGGGCTGGCCGGGGGTGGGGGGGGTCTTACCGGCCGTGGGTCGGCAGCGGCAGGGTCCCGGCGCTAAGGACGGTGGCCGCTGCCGGGCTGTGGCCGCAGCGGCCTCTCCAGCCGCGGTGGGCCCGTGGAAACGCCCGGTGGCGGGTGCGCTGCTGCGGGGGGAAGCCTGTGACCTGCGTGGGAGAGAGGGAGCGGGGTCACGGTCCGTGTTTCGGGTGGAACAACTCGCATCTGGTTTTCCCCGGGAGCTGCCGTCGCCGCTGCAGCTCCCGTTGCTTTCAAGTGAGGCGGCAGGTGCCCAGCACTCAGCCGGGTTGGATACCCCAAAATTAAGGGGGCGTTTTGAAAAAACACGACTGTGCCCTGTACTGTCAGCTTCGTGTTAACTGTTCGGGGTAGGGTTAGAGAGGGCTTCGTGGTGGTGAGGGAGAGGAGCCCAGGCTGGAAGGGAGAGGGAGCGGGGCAGTTGGTGGGACACATTTTTGGCTTTGCTTTTCCTGTCACAGCAGCAGCATGTGTCATCATGGAAGCCTGCGGATGCCCAGCCGCCCTCATATTTTTACAGGATTTACGATCCCATTCAAGTCGCGCTTCCAGAAGCGTGGCACGTTAGCACCAAACATAGGGCTCTGGAGCAAAATCCTGGCTCCAAAGAACCACAGGTTCCAGGGAGGTTTTGGAACGAGAGCTGTACTTTGGTGCGCAAGGCCTTCTCTTTAATTAAAACGAGCGTGAAAGAAAACGTGGCAGCCCTTCTGTCTGCACAACTGCTGGGTGTGGCTGCTGGCTGGCCTTGGCTCCGTGGGCCCACCAAGGACCCGCAGCACCCACATGGTTGGCGTATGTGCCACTTTCCTTTCTCCAGGGTGAAGGTAGTTGTCCTGCGGGGCTGGGGTTGGCCCTGGCCCCTCCAGGCCAGTGATTGCAACCCAAAGGGTCAGCCCAGCGGGCAGCCCTCTGCCTCCCCGGCTCACCGGAGCAGCCACTGCTCTGGAAGCTGCGTAGCCCTGCCTGCATGGTCACACGCTCAAGCTAATGAAGCCACGCTTGTCAGGGAAAACTATTTGCTAAATGAAGCTGGCTCTGATGGGAAAGCTGTTTCCATACAGAAGCTAAAATCCTGCGGGAGGTGGAAGGGGATGTTGAAGGGTAGAGTTGAGAAGTCTTGAAGGTGGACACGGTAATTCACATCTGATTACCACAAGCAGGGTTTGTCCCGTCATTAAGATGGGCTGTGTGTTTTCAGAGTTAAGTTTCTAACTATGTCACTTGATTTGAAGGTCCTAAAGCCCCCTATGACCTTAATGTATTTACCATGTGAATCATTATTCATTTCTGTGGAAGGAACAAAATGGTGTTATCTGTAAAGCAGAGTATAATCCTATAATCTCTCTAATCGGAGTTTTGACTGCAACTTTTAAAAATAGGTCTGATGCTAAACATCTCTAGCAAAAGTTTGCTGAGGAGGTGAATGAATTTACAGTGGCAAAACTGTGCGTATGTCTCTCTTTCAAATTTCCTGATGAAGTACTGGGCTGAAAAGTGTCAGAAAAATCTGGTTTTATAGAAAACTAAATAACTTCTTCACTTCAATTTGCAGTATTATTCAATCTCTTTTCCTAATCCTGCCAATCATGATGGTTTTTAATGTCTTTTTGAGGGACTTTTTAAGTTTCAGCAGTGTAAATGAGGCATAGGGAGGTCTGCAGCCTCAGGGAGGGCCAGGCGTTTAGCCCGGAGCCTGCTTTTAAAGCTCTGCCATTCCACTTCTGGTCCCTTGTAGACAAGGCATTTAGTGCCATGTGCGCTCTCTTCTTCCCCTTGCTCCTTTTCTCCCGGTTGTGCTGTGTCTCTTTCTATGGCCTCGTGAGCTGGAAGGGGAGAATAGCAGAGAGCTCAAGGAATGATAGGAAGATATTTTTAGCCAGAGTGGAAGTTTAAGTGCTGGAAAGGAATGACACAGTGAAAAAGCCCTGTGAATACTTAACTTGGTCTAGCACGAATTGCTGCCTTTTTGTGTCACAAAGATCTGCTCCTATCTCATGTTGCCTCTGCTGTTGAAAGCTGTGACTTTTGATTATTTTTCAAATCGTGGGTGAAAACTACTATATATCTATCTATACGTATATATATAGGGATTTTTATGTATGTGAGAGAGAATCAAAGTACTCTGGAACTCTTATTCCTTCTTTATGGCTTTTTAATAAATGTTGATTAAACCCTATACTTTCTGTAGTATTGATTCCCCCTGTTCCCAGGTTATTGGCTTTATAGCAAATAATTTTTAGTTTTGTGGGGCTTTTTTATTTGTTAATTCCCATTGAAGGGTGTGTTATTGTGCATAACTGTCCCTTCTTGAAATAGGTATTAATCTGGATGAAATGTCAGTGTTTCTTCAGTCTGCTGCTGCTTCCATTTTCCTCTCGTTTGTCTGAAGCTGCCAGAAAGAAAAGGGGGGGGGAAAAAAAGGTGCGGCAAGATTGCTGTTAATATTTCTTTACTTCCCAGCTGTGGATGCACACCTAAAATAGCGTGACTCATCTTGTATGTCCTTTGATCTGCTATGACTGATTTAAAATGCTGCTTCCCAACAGGCAGAAGGTGGTTTTACTTTCATTTGCAACTCTCCCTCTCAGAGTTTCTAGTCCCAACTTTGAGAGAAAGTAAGAAAGAAAGAGAAAATAAATAAATCAGCCTGGCTGAACATGGGGAGAATTTGCCTTCAGCTGTTCTTGACAATAGGTTTTGGATGACTGGTTTATGTCAGAAAAAGAAGTGGTGTGGTTTTTTTTTCCCTCCATTTACTTTGGTTCTATATTTCTGTTGGTTTTTTTTTTCTTGACTTTTCTTTCTTTTTTCGTTGCAAGCCTCTTGTTAGCGAATATTTCCCATCCTTTGTCGTGCATTATTATTTACAGAGAAACTTAGCTGCATGTGCAATGGGAAATTGGCTCTTATAACCTGTGGTTTTCCAGATTTTGAGTTCAATTTGTTCTTATGGATTTCAGTGAAACAAGAAGTCTTAATCTTTAACTGCACTTTAATCCAGCAGCTAGTTCCAGCTAGAGATCTGTAATCGAGGCTTACTTTGAAGAACAATACAAAACATAATAAAAAATGTTCTGTTTAATGTATATGTATTCCTTTTTGTTTTGTTTTAAATCCCAGAACTTTGTCTCTATTTCCTGTTGTGTTTTGAATTCCCAAAACAGAACAAAGTGATTACATACAATTTAAAGTAGCTGCATCTCAGCTAATCTTATTCTTGGAGGCCAAGGATGCCAGTTCCAGCTCCTTAGATGTGGAAGGGGAGCATTCTGAGCTCTAGGTGCCCACGAGCCGGTAGCACGGCTCCTCTTGCCTGTTTCCTCATCTGTAGACAGGGTCTAAAGCTCCTTGCCTTTCCTAACTCTGTTTCTCAGCTCATGAAATGCTAGTCAAGCATGATTTCTTGTTGCTCAAAGGTAATGATTTAGTATAGCCTCCTGTGAAATGCAGAATGCTTTCTTTCTCTTTCATCCTGTGCCGAAGAGGCATATTCCTGCTGAGGGCTGAATTGGCATCTCAGAAACAATGGCATGTCCCTCAGTATTCCCCAACACCCACCTGAGAACAGCTCATGGATGCTTTATGGAATGAAGCATCTGGGCCCTCAGGCATTCGGGGTCTCTCCTCTGCTTTCAAGACCAGTTTCGTGAGAATAACTTCTCTAGACAGTGATGGTTGGAAAGTATGATGCAGATTTGTGTGTTGTGAGTTTTAGTATGGTGGAGAAAACAGGATGACATGGTAGGGTACAGTCCCCAACAACAGCAAGAATGTCTGAAGCTTTGAGCTTTTCCTCATCAGCTTTCTCTTTGGCTTACCTTAGGGCTGGGCTTCAACATTGTTGGTGGGACAGATCAGCAGTACATTTCCAATGACAGCAGCATCTATGTCAGCCGGATCAAAAAGGATGGGGCAGCTTACCTTGATGGCCGATTACAAGAAGGAGATAAAATTTTAGCGGTAAGCCCTTTCTTCTGTCGCCCCGTGTGTTCCTGAAATGCTATGATCAGTAATGTGATATGAGATGCAAGTTTGCCATCGCAGTGCACAGAGAGGAAGGATGTGGTGAATGCAATTAGATGATGCTGCGCAAACTCCATGGAGGAGCTATCTGGGGGGTCTGGGGAGAGCTTTGAGCACTAGGGAGATGAGTGCCTCTACACATGGACTCATCTCTTCTGCTTT
Organism: Chroicocephalus ridibundus; assembly: GCF_963924245.1. Taxonomy (NCBI): domain Eukaryota; kingdom Metazoa; phylum Chordata; class Aves; order Charadriiformes; family Laridae; genus Chroicocephalus; species Chroicocephalus ridibundus. Next base: position 41,975,953 of record NC_086287.1, on the reverse strand, counting down.
CTTGATTTGCCTCAGAAGCACTCCATGGTACTGTGTTTGTATTTCCTCTGTGACTTGCCTCACTAAGGTTTTAGAGTCCATCAGACCTTCTCTTGCTCACAATGAATCGTCATTTACACATGTGTAAATAAAGGTCTTCCACCTCTAAGTTTCCATTTTTTGACAGGTAATCTGTGATTACTGATCCTTTCGCTTAGGGAGATTTTTAGGCCATAAGACTTCCTGGCCATAAGACTTCATTTCAGCTCATCAGGAATAATACAGGTGGCTTCTCCTTTTAGAAAAATGTTTTCAAGTGACTGAGGTTCAGTCCCGCTGGTTCTTCAGACAGTTGGCAATCATACAAGACAATATGCTTTACAAAGTGATGAGTGAAGAAGTAGCCTCTCCTAGTGTGATACGTGATCTTTCAATACTCCTTAATTTTATTTTGTACTTGCTTATTATGTTCCACATATAATCTTTTTAGCCTCTATAGAGTGCTTTGCACTAGTTGGAGCCTATTATTGATCCAGAAAATTATATGAAGATAAATGGAGAGTATTGTCCTATCTTTTCTTGACAGTTTAATGTTTATGTGCTTATGTTTGAGGAGTCTAAATATCAAGAGAAAGGAGGCACTGGATGTGATCCCAGAGGATACAATTAGGGGTAACAGGGATGAAAAAGAGAAATCAGGTTGAATATCATCAGTTAGTGAATGAAATAAAGTAGGTTATAAAACCTTCTGCCATGAGATATTATTTTAAATTAAGAAAAATGCTAACACATTCAAGCGGATGCCAATATGTATGTAAGTCTTTTGTTTGTTTGTTTTTTGTTATATCAATATGCTTTTAAATGTATGTTTACAACAGTCTTTCAAACAGAAGGGTTTCAAAGGTAGACCAGTAGAGGGAACAATGTGGGAAAGAGACTCATAATAATTTTGCTGTAGCTGCTCTTTGACTTTCATTAGCTGTCAGAATTACACCTTTGATTTGTTTCCAGTAAAGCAACAGCATAAGAAGCTGCTATTGACACAACTGTCATCTTATATTCTGATTTTGCTTCTAGGTAGTTTTTTTTTTAGTACCTCTGTGTTTTGGCTTGGAGTTCCTCATTTTACCTCTCAACATATAAAAATACATCTGTAATATGAATGGATGAATATGGATCTTGCTGATTATATTATCATGCTCCAAATGCAGAATTTTGTGAAAGAGGAAGATTTTTATCTCCTGTCCTTCCTGTGTTAGCCTGCATCATTAAAAATTTGCTTTTTGCCCTTCAGCAACTTGTTCTCCTTTTCCTTTTTTGCTAGGTCAATGGCAGAGACTTGAAGGATTTGCGGCACAAGGATGCGGTGGAACTGTTCAGGAATGCAGGCTATGACGTGTCTCTGAAAATTCAGCGCAGGGTATGTTTAACCTGTTCCTTAGGGTTACTTCTCGCTCAGTTTAGACTGGTTTCTATGATGGATAGCTCTCTATTTCATGAGGTAGAAGGATTTTGTTAGAACTATGGCCTTCTCTAGTCCACCACAGCTGTAATCATCCATGCATTACTTGTTTGTAACAGTATCAGTGAAGAGGTGAGTTTGGAGAAGTGTTTGTTTTGCTGGACTTCGGTGTGTTTTCTCACGGATCTCCTTTCTGAGAGGCAAAGGTTTGTCTGTGAAGACGGAATCTCAAGTTCTCCAGTTTTGTTTCGGAGGCCAAAATCTTACCGGAGACAAAAGTCCCCTGTTGTTTCAGAGGTCATCACTCATGTTAGTGTTGAGGTGTGCGTGCAGCCCGCCACAAAGGAACAAATGTGGGCTGCTATGGTTTGAATATACTGGTGCCATTTTGGATATAGAAAGAGAGGAATCCTTAATCCACTGTTGTAACTTGAACATCCCTGGCTAGCACTGAAGTCGACAAAGGAAATACTGATCAGCCTGTGGCATGCTGGTGGGGGAGGTGTGTTGAGGCCCCTATTTTACTCCCTTAGTAAAGGAGTAAATCTTCTGGACCAGTGTACAGGGCAGGTAAGAAAAACGGAGAGAATTAGTGACACCCTTTTCCTGGTAAAGACACTAGGAAATGGTGTGGTGGGAAGTGCACCAAGGGATGCCCTGGGTATGTGTGTGTCCCTGCTTCTGCTGTATGAGACATACCCTGTTCCAGCTGTTAGAGTCCTAGTTCACAATGTGTCAGAGAAACGTGAGGGTGCCTGGTAGTGACTAGGTACCCTGCAGTAAAGCTCAGTCCATTCAAAGCCATTCTAACCCTCCCATGTGTGGAGTGTACGCCTGGGGAAACCATCTTGCACATCCTTACAGAACCACCTGGTCCTGACATAGAACTGGGGGGCTCTCCTGTAGTGGGCTCTGACACAAATACTTTTTTTTTTCCTTGTAGCTGCAGCCACAAAATGGCCCTGTGGGTCATCGAGACGATGGAGAATCAGGTGGGCTTCCTCTAGCAGCCTTTCTTGTGCCAGGCCTGGCGCTTGCTGCGGCAGCGGTCTGGATCTTGCTGAGGTATCGACAGCGGATGTGAAGAGTTCACGTTTTGGATTTCACTGCGTATTTTACACAGCTATGATGTAATTTAAAGAGAGAATCAACGATCTTATCACAGACTGATGTCAAAAAGGATCATTGCCTACCGTAAAGCTGCTGATAATGTTCTTTATATATTGATTTTTTTGCAGAGTGGATGGAAGCAGAGAAGAAGAGGGGAAGGGAGATGACTGTGTTCATGTATAGAGTGGGATAGCTGGTTTTTTGACTATCTGAGGAGGTTTTGCCACCCTCCTCTATTTTGCACCATGAACTTTCAAACACACTCATCTATTCCACGTTTTAAGATGGGACTTTTGGATAAAGGGGGTGGGGGTTGGGGTGGTTTTAAATCAAAAACATTTACTAGAGGCTTTGCCTTGTTTCCGCTGAATTGGTCTTGAAACTAATCATCCCTGTCTGAACCATGAATAAAGAGAAGCAATGTGGAGGGTATATTATTTTTTCCATTGAATTTTTGTTGGTTGTTGCTAAATAAATGCCTTAAGAAAAATGTATAAAATCTAATCTGTGGTTTCACAGATAAAATCATCAGTGTAGCTGCTGATTTAATAGTAATATGCAGTATCGGTGAGCTATTCTACCAGTTCTGGAAAGACAGAAGATGGCCTGCTGCTAGAAAGAGACTTTGATTGTCAGAATTCTTGGGTCAGAGTTGTAAGGGAAATCTTTCCACAAAATGCTAGCATACCGGAGAGATGCGGGCAGACAATTGAATCACAAGGATAAGCAGTGGCAAGAGATTTGGGCATGCTGAAGTTGCAGAAGAGTCTTTAAATTAGTAATGAAGCAATAGTCCCTCCATCTGTCAAGTGGGTTGAAGTCTGCATCTCTCAGGTTAAAGGTCTGGTTTGGGGGTTATTTTTCGCGTGGGGAGTACATAGATAAAATTTTTCTGTAGCAGCTAACTTGCTTCTTGCAGTCAGAAAATCTTAGGAAGATTGAAAGGGAGAAGCGGAGAGCAGGCTGGGATCATCCTGTCTGTTGCTCATTTGTGAAGACTGATGTGACGTTCAGGAGATAGACTGGCAGGTGTAAGCCAGGGTAAGGCTTAGCGAGTAATACCAAAGGAAGAGACCCTTGCCCTGGAAAGCATGTTGCTGAATTTACCTGCAGGGTCTCATCTCCTCACTGTGATTTCAATGGTTTTAAATGCCCCAGCTGACATGAGCTCTATGGGGTAAGACCTGTTTCTATTGTCTTCAAGAAATCAATGTATTTTGTTGTTTTTGTAAAAGAAAAGCCAAATGCATGGTCTGGTCTGTATGATGCCAAAAAAAAAAAAAGAAATCACATATGCAATATATGTTTTCAAACAAAGGAAAACTGGTGTGTTGGTGCTTTACTTATCTCTATTCTTTATTATTCTAGCAGGACATTGCTGCTGTATTTGAAATTATTGTGTGTTTGTGCAGGGCTATATTCCTGCCATCTGCTGGAGATAGAAATGGTATGTTGTTGTACGTGACATTCCCAAATCACTGCAGAGTTTCAGAGCAACTAGACCATATGAAATCTTGCTTTGGCCTATAAACTACTCTAGTCTAAGGGGAAGAGGGAACCGGAGGAATATCACTCAATGTTCTTAGGAGGCTTTGGGAAAAGACTTGAGGTTTGGTGAATGTATATTGGTGTTGGACGGCCTGGGCCGATGCGTATAGTGACTTGCCTTGGCCTGCAAACCAGTTATGGTTGATACGAGAAGGGCTGCTGTTGGGACAGCTCTTTGCAGATGCAGCATGAACCATCTTGCTTGTCTGTGACCTGCTCTGAATATTTGGCTGTGGTGTGGTGTGTGCTCCACGTGGAGCACGTGCGTGTATTTAGACAGGTGATTAGAAGTTAATGCTGTATCACAGCCATCAGAATAAAGATGCAGGCAGTAAGAAAAAGGTCTGTCTGGGACAAACCTCCTGTTAGCTCTTCCCTGAGTCGAGTGTCTGTGAGAGGGAGTATGTGGAACACAGGCTAGGAGGATGAGGATTTGCGGGAGTGGTTAGTTTTACTCATTTCCCATTGAAGTAAGCAGAGAACGCAAAGCCTTTGGGTTTTTTTGTTTGGTTTTTTTACCTTTCAGCTTTGGGATTTTGATACTGTTCAGACATGATTGCCATCTGTGTTGCAGGCAGTTTATTACAGGGGGAGGGTTATATCCAATGCCTAGATAACTGATGTGGCTTACGGAGCAAGAAAAGGCTTTTCTGATGCATAGTGTTCCTTTGGATTTCTTTTCACAATTGCTGAATAATTTTAATACCACAGCATTAACTCAGTGGCTTTTCCAGAAGTCTCAATAGTAGTTTTTACTCAGAATTTAAACTTTCCCGTCTAACCCTCAGGAGCACCTTTATGTGTCTGTGGCCTTCAAACCAGTGCCTGAGGAGCACCAAACAATCTCTTTTCCAATCCCCAGCCACCCCTTGTCCTATTTATTGACAAAGTCCTTGTGGAAAAGTACAGCTCGGCCCCAACCTCTCCTGTGAGATGTGGCTTATGTTACTTTCTTTAAGCAGCTGTGCTGTCTCACCTAAACTTTGTGTGTTTTCCAAAGTCTTTTCCACCATGTGATTTCTGTAGCCTTGAGTTTCATCTTTGCACTTAATGCTCTATATACATTTTCTGTCATTGTGGAAGAAGTGAATTAAAAGAACATCTAATGAGGACAGTTTGTAAATGCAAGCGATCAGAGAGAGTTTTAGCTTTCGTTACAACTCAGATCTCTGGGTTTTGAAAGAAAGATAAACTGAAATCTTGAAGACAAACATAAAAAGCATCCTAACTGTAATTTATATGTTTGGGGGTTTTTTTAAGACTTAATTTGCCAGTAATACTGAGGGCAGTTGAAACTCTTAAATCCCCATGTTTCTCTCCTATTCTCATCTGTTCCCTCAGCCTTATTGTGAACTTACTGACCAGCTGAAGCCTGGATTTTCATATTCATAGTTTAAAGACAAATCCATCTAGTTTGACTCCTGTGTATTCTGGGCATTTGTGTCTCACAGAGTCTCCTGAATTGTATGTGCAAATAATATGTATTTGACTTGGACGTAACAGTGAGAGAGCGCAGCCAGACTTCCTCTGAAGATAGGAAGATGCACTACTTCTGGCACTTTTTAATTAAAACAAACTAGAAAGGAGTGTGTGGGAGGGAAAGGTGCCTTGCTTTCGGTTTGCCTTTAGGTTCCAACAACTGGTTTGTTAGGTTGTTCTGTGCTAGATTAAAGAGGCCTCTAATAACTGATAGTCCCTCCCTGTGAAGGGATTTGTGTGTTGTAATTGTGTTATGCCTCATGTTATTTTTAAGAAATGAAGCCAGCTGAGCCCTTTAAGGTTCTCAGTGTAAGACACTTTCTCTCTTGGAGTAGTTTCTGTGGCTTTCTCCACCTTTTCCAGTGTTTCTGTATTGCTTTGTAAAATCCAGACACCCCAACCACGTGTGGAATCTCAGTATTGAGCATGCCAATGCCATATACTAGGGGTTTTCCATATCATTTTTATCTGCAAACCATAAAATTTTTTTTGGTGAAGATACAGATATGTGCAAACCAAATTTAAGCCAAGTCCTAAGAGCTGGCTTTTCTTAAATAGCTTTTACAAATCTCTTAGAAGTTGTATACAGCTTTCCCCTTCTTCATTTGCTAACCCACAGAATAAACACCATTGCCATGTGAGAGGTAAATTCTCTTAGTTCCAGTTTGTAGATCATAGTGTGACACTAGAAATGAGCGTTAAGTACCGGTGTGTTCTGGCTTCTAAATCCTCATCCATACCCAGATGTGACCTGCATGGTATGGGTGAAGGTGTCTGACTTCGTGTTTTGTGGAGTGACTGCATCTCCTATTTGAATTGGCTGCGCACACTGACAGGCCAAATAACTCTCTCTCTGCCTTGTCTGCTGCATTATTTACCAGTCCACTATCTTTAGTAGGACTGGTTTTGTCTTCTGCCAGATCATTGGTGAAAATACCAAATGGAGTTTGGTACAGAGGAAGCTTCCCTCTGCGGTTGTGGTTTTTCAGTAACTGTTGGTATCCCATGATTGTTGGATTCTTTCTATGATGGATGCATTTTGATAGTGTATAGCATTAATTTCTTAAAAATACATGTATCAGCATGTTGCATAGTACTAAGTAGATTACATCTGAATGGTCAGTAAACTTCATCTGTTCTGTTGCAGGCAGAAGCTGATACGAGGGTGATAATCAGGCCAGGTGAGCTTTATGAGCCAGTCTCCCTCCCCTCCTCTTTCCTGGTTTAGTGATGTAGGTTTTACCTTTGGAAGTCATTTTCCTCTGCTTAGGTTGAAGAGCAGATAATTTACTAATGGGACAGTGTCTCCCAGGCTGGGGGCCAAGGAAGGGGTTATGTGGAGAAGTCTGAAGGAGGACCTTAACTATACCCTTGTCCTCAGGGTTTTCCTCAAGACTAGCTTTAGGCAGACTCATGCCTCATCCCTCCTGCCATGCTTGGTACGTGTCCTCTCTGGAGCTCTGCTCTGTCTCTCCACATGTGCAGCTGAGGGGGACTCCAGGCCTTTCAAAGCTTCCTTAAAGAAAGATCCATGTACAATGAGAACATACGCTGGTTTAAATGAAGAGCAATGTTGTGCAGACTCAAAATGGCTTTGCTTGTCAAACTTAAAAGCTTTTGTCCTTGCTGCTTCAGCTGTAACTGATTGCAGGCAAACTTCACTGTAGAGCGAGCTGTGTCTCTCTTACCTGGCTGCCAAAACCACCTTTCCTAGACTGGCACTCTTAGTAAAGAGTAACTGTGCTAAGTATGCAGGGTAATTATTCAAAGTGGCTTGTGAACGATTGGAGATCATTCACCAAGCTTTCACGTTTGTGTTTGTGTCCAAATCTTCCAGCCACGTTTCCCTTCAGTAAAGTTCCTTTCCCTCCCATCCCTCTTCACCACCTCTCAGCAGCCTAGCATTTGTGCCTGCCTTGCATTTTTTGCCATGACATAAAAGCAATTGTCATAGAAAAATTGCTGCTTTTGCTCTCTGTCAGCAGATACTGATATTTGTTAATTCAACTGTGTCCCCTTAGTTGCTCTGAACTAGCTATCAGGCTTGCTGTTACTCTTTTCTTTTTCTCTTCTCTTCTCTTCTCTTCTCTTCTCTTCTCTTCTCTTCTCTTCTCTTCTCTTCTCTTCTCTTCTCTTCTCTTCTCTTCTCTTCTCTTCTCTTCTCTTCTCTTCTCTTCTCTTCTCTTCTCTTCTCTTCTCTTCTCTTCTCTTCTCTTCTCTTCTCTTCTCTTCTCTTCTCTTCTCTTCTCTTCTCTTCTCTTCTCTTCTCTTCTCTTCTCTTCCCTTTGAAAATTAATGTTGGCACTTAGTTCTGCGACTGCTCTCGTTCTGGCTGGCTTGTCAAGTGTTGGAGGACAAGTCACCAGAACATCAAGCAGGAGCGTGTTCTCCTCTGAGACAGTGGAGGCTATAGAGTTAGGGCAGTAAGAGACTCTGATCAGCTCTGAACTGAGCCCAAAAAAGCCCTAAGAGTTTCACTGTGTGATTACGTGGACACTAGACGCTTTTGCGAAGTATCAGTATTTTAAGCAGGATGGCCCAGTCTCTACAGCAATAAAAGCTGTGTTCCAGTTTTGGGAATGCCTCTGAAGCTCTGTGTTGGTGTCATGAGAACTCCCAGTTCCAGGCTTGCCATTTTTGCTCTTACGATGTCTCTCTCTCACCTTTCCAAGTTTCTGATCATGGTGGTGCTGGGAGAATAGATGTTTCCAGTTGTTAGAGCGTGGCAGTCCATGCTAGACCTGTACCCCATCTCGTGGGTTGGGTGGGCAGGATAGGCAGATCTTAGGGCTCACCAAGCTAGACAACTATGTATCCGCTACTTGGGAAAGTGCAGCAGAATTGCAGTTTGTGCGAAGCATGTCATTCTTCTGCTGGGACTGAGTATTTCCAGAGAAAGAGAGAAAGTTTAGCAAAGGCAAGCAGAGTTTTGGAAAGACAGCTGTACTTGTGCTTGGGAGCAGGGTTGTCTATATATCCATGGCTAACAACATCTCTGGGAAAAATTTTTGGGAGAAGCTTAGAGTGGATGAGGAAAGAAGGGCTGAAGAAAACCTGTCTGTTCTTATTCATAGGGAGCGTGTGAGGGAAGTGTGCTCCTAAAGAAAGGAAATGAGATTTAAAAGCAACGAGGGCTGAACCTGATTCAGTAGGACTGCTTGGGCTGGGAGAAGTCGGGGAACACAGCTGGGGGTGGCTGATTTAAATGCAACATTTTCTAGGAATGGAGAAGGAGCAGTGTAAGGTGTATAAGCCGTGCTATTTTTTCATCTTTGACACAGCCACCTGCTTCAGCTACTTCAGTCTAACTAGTAATAAACACGAACCATTAGAGCTGCTCTGGATGTTAATAACATTCATCCAAATAGACTCGAAGCTCTGTTTCACTGAATTATTTAAAATTCATAGTTCACAGATAGTTTTCAAGGTAGATTGCTGACATTAATTGAAGGACATCAAGCTGTTAAATGGGAAATAGTCTAAGTTAGATAGTTCTGTGGTTATTTAACATGTATTAGTGCAGGAAAATGCTTGGGTTCTTAAAGACGTTTTTTAAATCTAGAATGATTGAGGTACTAGCAATCTGGTGTTACAAGTTGTTAGCATGGGCGTTCCCAGGTGGAACTGGAGACTCTGTATGAAAGAAATTACTCACTTAACTGGTGAAATATTTGCTGTCTCACTTAGGTACATAGGCTGTATGGGAGCCAAAATGCAACACATGAAATAGTGGGTTCACAGTTATCCCAAATGGTCTTTTGCATTCATTGCTTCTCACCGTGTTTTAGTAAACTTCTAAATCACAGAAACAATAAAGCATGGAAGGAAAGGGGATACAAGGATTGTAATATTTAGGGCCTCTTTCACTTCCTTCTTTCTAAATATAACAAGCATAGTCCAAAGTTGGGAAATGCAGTTCAAAATTTTAATTTTAAAAGGTGAGTAGTAATCCATGATTGTGTGGATTTTTTTCTTCTTTCGTTGTGTAAATAATACTCTTCAGAAGGGTTTCTAGTGAATTTAGAGAAGACTTTATGCAGCTCAGCTTATGCTCTTTCACAGACTGTTGTCAGCTGGTGCACAAAAAGGGACGCTAGTCACGCACTCTAATGGCAAAGATAATACCTTCAGCTGTAAAGAGCTCTTACACAAGGGAAGTATTCACATATTCTTGGCTTTGCCATGTTGGGGGCGCATGGGAAGGGAGCACAAATCAGGTAGGAAGTAAGGCCAGAAAAGGTCGTGCAGAAGCAGGGTGGGTATCAGCGGGACACATGGCAGAGATGCAGTCTGCCTGGCATGGCCGTCCCCCTCTGCACAGGGAACTTCCCTGCAGAAACCGAGCTCCTCGGCCCCTTTGTCCAAGTCCCTGCTCAGAAGCAGGGGCTTCTGAGTCCCAGCCGGGGCGTCACACGCCACGGGGCTGAATTGCAGCAAGAGTGCCGCAAACAGCCAGTTTGTTTGCCAGCCCAGCACTTCAAGATCATCGTTCTGCAAAGAAATTTCAGTCTGAAGTCCTTTCTCTTAATTTGCTTGAATTTTTCCCTAGCAGTGCTACCAGCTTTGCCAGTTAACTATAAACCACTGAGGAAGTGTTGCGTAGACATTGTCAGGGAATCTGATCAAACTGTTACCTTTCTTCTAATGGCAATTAAAAGGGAGTATTTTAATCTGTACCAAAATTATACAGCACAGTGGTTTATGAGCTCAGAGGGTGAAACAGGACTTCAGATGTTCTTGTGTGAGCATTTAGACATGCTGGGATGAGGAGGAAAAAGTCTCCCCATTCCGTATTCAAGTTCTCCCTGCTTGGCAAGCTTTAATTAATTTCTCCTTGAACTGCTGGTATGTCCCATTTTGGCTATTGAATTTGTTTGTAGTGTATAAATACTTGCAAAAATCCTAAACAGGGATGATGTAAGAGCACTGATCAGATGAATGAGAACATGCGGTTCTGAAGCCGTGGTATGAAGCTGGAAAACAAAACTAAACACAATCCATCATACGGACTTCTGTGGCTGCGGTTAAAAAAAAAAAAGTGTGGTTGAAATGCTGCTTCGGGGAAATCCCTGTACTCTGCTACTGCTGTCTATAAGGGGTATTTTAAGTGTTGGCATCAGAATGTGTATGGTGGTGTTCAAGGTGAACACCGCAGTATGGAGATGTGGGCTGGATGTGAAAGGCACTGATTATAAAAGATCAGCTGGAGAGGGAGAAGGGTTTGGGCAACCTGGAGGACTGAACGGTTGTTGCTGAAGGATGAGGTCAGGGCCACCTTGTGGCACTGTTTGAGTGTGCCTCGGTCAACGTCTTGTGAGTATCTGTGCTGATTCTTTGAGAAGCAGACCCCACTTTATAAAAACGCAGTCTTATTTTTTGCATAAAGCCAACATGCCCTTGATTTTAAAGTGGTTAAAGTTAAAGGGATTTGCTCTCAGCAGCTCCAACTGACTGAAATAGGCTCTGACAGTTGTGATATTTAACATTTTAGAGGTGAGATCGTAGGCTGTCCTTTAATAAGGCCAACCATTTCTGATTCAGAGCTTAACAACAGGGGTTACAGAGGATGAACATGTTGCGTTGAGAAAAGTAATGTTAGGCCAGCATTCCCACAACACATCTCACAGAATCACAGAGTGGTCGGGATTAGAAGGGACCTCTGGAGACCATCTAGTCCAACCCCCCGACAGAGCAGGGTCACCTAGAGCAGGTTGCGCAGGAATGCGTCCAGGCGGGTTTTGAATGTCTCCAGAGATGGAGACTCCACCACCTCTCTGGGCAGCCTGTTCCAGTGCTCTGCCACCCTCAAAGTAAAGAAGTTCCTCCTCATGTTAAGATGGAACTTCCTGTGGTCAAGTTTGTGCCCATTACCTCTTGTCCTGTCGCTGGGCACCACTGAAAAGAGCCTGGACCCATCCTCCTAACACCCAGCCTTTAAGTATTTATAAGTGTTGATAAGATCCCCCCTCAGCCGTCTTTTTTCCAGACTGAAGAGACCCAAATCCCTCAGCCTCTCTTCATAAGAGAGGTGTTCCAGTGGGGGTGGCAGTCGCGGGGTGGGAGGAGAAGGGGGATGGCAGAGAGTTGTCTCTCTTGCTTGTCAAATGCTGATATATTTTAAGAGCACCAGACTGGAAACTGTTCTCTAAAACTTTGCTTTGCTATGGCCTTCTAGTGATTTTTTTCCGTGCCTGAAATGCATTGCTTTTTTGCTGGCCCGTCAGCAAAAAAGGTGTGACCTTTCTTCAAAGTTTTCTGCCCGTCACCAGCTCCTCCATGCACTGGAGGGACACAAGAACTTTTTCAAGCCTGAAATGGAAACCACAAACTTGAGGCTAAATACAGGCCGATGCTTTTTCTCTGAATTTAACTTTATTATGTTAATCAGATGATAGACAACTTGAGAGAGAAAAGTGTTCTTTTCCCTGTGGGGAAGAGATGTCTGTTTGCCCTTACTGAAAGGGAGAGAGGTAATTATCACCTGTGGGACAGGGGTGGGTTAGCAGGAGGGAAATCCGAGTGTGCCCCAAAGCTGTCCTCTTGAGATTCGGATTCAGAGATTAATTCAAATTGCTTGACTTGCCTTTTAAAGGTATTCTGTACATCTCCCATATGGATTAAATCTAAGGTGTTGAAAGTAGGATGCTTATTTTGTGAAACTACCAGTAATGGCGTATTTCTGTCATGTAACAATTTCCCTGGTAAATTCTTTCTGATGCATAGTGTTTTGTGTGGTTTAGCCCCCATGCTGTTCATGAGGGCACCCGATATACTTTCTCTACCTGAACATATTTTTAAGTGTGTAGTAGAGCAGGAATGAAAAAAATGAAGTAACGCTGTGTACACACAGAAATGACCCACCTATACAATCACTGCCTGTTGAAGATGTAATTACTGAGCGTTAGCGATTCGTTAGCAGTTCTCAATTCATTGTTTTCCAAGATGGCAATATCAAATCAGTGCGGTGTTCTTGATTATGATCACTGGCTCATCTAAATACATGTGTTGACGGTTATTGTTTTATGGAGAAGGGTCAGACAAATGTTCCTGCAAGTTGGGAAGCATGAATGCTAAGAAGAAATGTGGTGCAAAGAAAATGAAGGATTAATGCAAATGACATGTTGTCGCAGATGGTGAAAGAGTTGAATCAGACTCGGATGTGCTAATAGCTGTTATTGATGAAGGAACTCTGTCTCAAACAGTTGTTGGTATGGTTTAAGCTTATCATTTGTGGGCCTGTGTGTTTATCCCCAGGCTTTAACAACACAGACTGTTCAAGAGCTGACGGTCATAGCTACTTGTACACAGCTGCTTGCACACATGGCTGCATGGAGAAGGTCTCCAGCAGGATGATCTGTGCCAGAATCAGTGACTGGCTGTATTGCTTTCCCTTGGCTAAGAGGATACATGTCGATTATTGAAATAATCTTAAAAGAGCACGAAGAGGGCAGAAGAATGGAGAGCTCTAATATTATACTCAACACATCTTCAGCTTTGCAAACCAAAGTGAGTGGCACATTAGAAGTGTTTAGTTATACACATCAGGAGAAAAATCTGCCCATCTGTTGAAGAGAGGGGATGGTGTTCTTGCCTTTCACTTCTTTCACTGTCTAAACTGCAGTTCCCCTCTTCTAAAAGAGGCTGCATTGATTGTGCTTCTTTCAGGATGATAATAATGAACTTTTCATAGGAGGGACAACTCCAAACTAGGGAACTGGGTCCAAACATCATACAAATTCAAATAGACGTAGCTGGACCAAGTGTTTGTTCAGGGTGAAGACTTTGAAAAACTTACATCTAAGTGGACAGTGCCACAGGTCTCTAAGCAATAATTCATAGGCACCGACTATACTCTAGGACTCCGATCTTTATCCAAATCCCTGCTGTTTTTTTGATTTGCAGAGCTTCCATTGAAGTCCTGCCCTGTCTCTGAATGGAAGGGACCTTCACGCAGATAACTGTCTCTAGTAAGCTGTTGCAAAAGGTGCCTCAGGTGCTTATAGGAGCTCAGGGAAAGGCACAGCAGCCCTGCAGCAAAGAACATCTGCTCCCAAGTGCAATGAGAAATTTGCTTTTCTATGTAATGGTATTGCTTGGATACTGTTATTGTATTGCTTGTCTTCTCTTCCAGTTCACTAGCCTGTATTTTAAACAAAATACATCCAAGGGTTGAAAGTTGATGGATCCTGCTGTTGACCTTCTGTCATTGAGGAAAATTGTTTGTCTATTCCCATTTTTCTGCCCTCAATCATAGATCACAGTGGTCAAATTGTACTTCTTGCAGCTCAAACAATAATTATTCATTACTGCGCCATGAGGAGCATTGATAGATGCCTTCCAAAAATAGAAGATGGTCCCTAGTTCTCTCCTGCTAACTGTTCTATTGATACAAACTAAGGATTACAATAGAGGATGCTTTTTCTTTGCACCGTAATCCTGCAGGGGTGTCTTTAGGATTCTGCTTTCTAGGAGGTATTCAGCTGATTTATTAAGAAGGCGAGCAAGGTCTAACTCGCCCAGATTACCATCTGAGCCTTTTAAAATCAGGTAAAACTTGTTTTCCAGTTCTCTGGAAGAGATGCTGTTCTTAATAAGGCTGCATGTTTTTACTGTGTATCTAGTCACTTGAAGTTCAACATCTAGGCCTCATCCTTTGCTGCTCGTCGTCCAAATCTCTTTGGGTTGTTTCTGCTAAAGAAATTGATGGTAGAATTTGGAATCTTTGATGTTACCTTCCAATTTACAAAAATATTCAAGGTCCTTTTCTCATCTACTACAGCAGGTAGCGTCTGTGCTCTCTCCTTGTCTCTTTCAAGGAGATATCCAGATCTCACCCCAAAACTCCCTTGCTGAATTGTTCTCTGAAGCCAGGTTCTGCTTGTTCTGACAGATTTCCTTGCTTTTTTGTCCTACTCTGTGCTGGTTCCTGTGGTGTTTCTCCGGGCTCCTCTCTTGCTCTCCTGCAACTGTGTACGCACAGCCCTTTACCAAAAGTAATGTACACCTTAGCCCCTCTTATAGAGTCCCTGGGCAGCCCCAGAAGTATTAGGCTCTTAACTTTATTGTCAAGCTTCAAGTCAGCTAAACTTCCACACATGGAGATATGCTTTGGGATGCTGATGTGACTGGCAATGTGTCATTGAATGCAAAGGTTGTTCCAAAGAGAAAGCTCCAGTCCCGCCTCCTGCAGGTGAGCTCTAGGGATAGACTCTTAGTTGCTTCACTCCTCCATGAACTTCAGTATTTCCTCTTCTCTCGCCACTCAAATTTACCAGGAGGAAATGTTTCTTTCTGCTCACAGTTCTCTACGTTCCTCCCTATGCCTTTTTGGAACATCATCCAGTGTTTTCTACACTCCTGTCCTCTGGAGCAGATACTGATCTTAAGAGATAGTATGATTTTTGGTTGAGATGCCAAAGGAAAGCTGCACTAACTCACTGTTGTTTTTGCTGATGTTTTGCAGGTCAGAAGAGAGCCAAGCCAAAAGGCTCCCTCTGGAAGGCATCGTGTTTCTTTTTAAGGGCCTCTTCTGGGCAGCTGTCAGTGCTCAGCTCATTGAAAAGTCACTGGCTGGGTTTTTGTGACTCCCACAAGCTCTGAAATTGAATAGCAGTCAAAGCCAGCCCTTTACAGATGGCAGCACACAGAAAGATTCAGGAAGGAATGAACTAATAATATTCCAGTGAAGTAAGTGGAATAGTTCCCAACAGGTAGTGCTTTGTCTTCTGGGACAATTTAATAAAGCTGTAGTGACCCTGTAGCGTTGGGGGAGTAATACATGCATCCCTTAGAGGTAGTTATCTTATTTCTGTGGGGAACCAAATAATTAGCGGTGTTCTAACAGCTCCTTTCCATTTCCACTTGTTCCAGTCTTGTGTCTTGTTCAGAATTGGAGATCACTTAAGAATATTGGCAGATAAGGTTCTTTTATCCACAAAATGCCCTCTCCTTTCCTTGTCTTTATCTTTCCCTCTTTCAAACATCAAGAGTTACAGCAACAGTTTGCCTACAACCAGCAGGAAGGTTGGAGGCAAATAAGCAGCTGGCAGTCTTCCTAATGGGCAGAAACACAGGCTGGAGTCTCTCCGGAGTTCAGCAGCGCAGTGGTGGAATCACGGTAGCATTGCTAACAGTAGCGCAGAGCGCATTTCGAGCTCGCAGGGTAGCTGGATTTAATGAGGTGAGTTATTGCTCATGCTAAACCTTCTACCAGAGCTGAACAACACAATGCATACAAATGCAGAAAACATGGTCTAAGGTTTTAAAATGGCTTTCCTTATTTGTTTATTTATTTGTTTGTTTATTTTCCAGAACAAAACGGTAAAGGATGGTCTGGGTTGCAAAACTAGGACTGAAAGAGCTGCTTAGTTGCTGATTCTGGATTACTTCAAGAAGAAAAAAAGAGGGACAACATGGTTGCCTCTTTTATCTAGCTTTAATGCAATGTCCTTCTTTTAGCCTAGCAAGTTTTCCAAAACTGAGAGAGAGTGAGAGGGGAAAAAAAGTAGGTTTGACAACTATGGAGTTAGATACTTGTTTTCCAGGGTTTGATTTCCAATATACTTGTATCTAATCCCTCTTGCTCTTGGTGTCTTTTGTTGTAACCTTATTTTGCAGACTGTTTTTCTGACTTATCTATATTATGCTTCATTCTTTTTTTTTTTTTTTTGTCTGCTGAGAGTTTCCTTAGCTCTGTTCCCGGTTATAGAACAAAAAAAGATAATTTACAATGGCTATGCCAATAAGCTGAAAATGTTTGGTAACTGTTACCTATATTTAGCCCCAGATTTAAATTGTGCAGATTTACCAGGTCTAATGGGACAAATTTATTCTTCATGTGATTGAAAGGCATTGAAAGGCTGAATATGTCCTTAGTTATCTGTGAATGGAGGTGAATACTCCAAATTTCAGATCTCAGTCCTACTTTCCTGAACTTTAAAGAAGTTTTGATTGGAGTTGTAATCCAAATGCCATAGCTTGGCTTTATCTGCCTCCTGGTTTGAAATGAACCCAGAGTTGAAACACCCTCCACGCTTCAGGGTGGTTCAAATTTGACTTTCAAGGATGGGGAGGATCAGGAGGGATGGAGGAGGGAAGACAGTAGGGTTCCCTAGTTACTAGTAATGTTTTAATTAACTAGAGCTACATGAGTTTGATAATCTGAGTTCCTCTTTAGAATATTGCTGTCTATTAGGAGATACCTACACTGGAAGTGCTTCCTTCTCGTAGCATCACAGTTGAGTGAGAGCCATTTTATCCCATCATTATTAATCGAACTTAAACCAGGAGTGATAGTCTTTGAAGGCTGTCACTTCTGGCTGACAACTGCTTCATCTCCATTTTCATGCACTCAGCTTTATGTTTATAAGCATCCCCTGCAAAGGTACAGCTTAAATGTATGGACTTCTGCAAGCCTGTACTATATATGGGCTACCTACAAAATCCATTTGTCTGAGAACTATTCAAAAGTCAATGTTGGGATGTGCAAGGTACGAGAGTGTGTGTCCGTGTCTGAGTTTGGTGACAAACCTTTGATTAAATCCTAAAATACCTCCCAGGTTGCAGCTATAACCACGACTGTTGTAAGCAGTAGTGGGTGAGGCCAGCTCAGCATGCGTCAAGTTTTATGGTGGCACGTGTGAACAAAACAGCTCTTCTACAGTCACAACTATTTTTGGTGCTGGGGCATCCCAGAATACTGCAGCTGCTGCTGCCTGCGCTGAGATGCTAGCTTTACTTTGGCCCCTGTTAGCTTCTGCTTCTGCTCCTGTTCCTGGGATCTCTTATTCCTCCCCTGTGATGGAGTGGCCGTGCAATGACAATCCTGTGTGTGACACCTACTGCCCCTGTGTTTTGGTACCCAGCCATCTAGAAGCAGAGCAAAAGCAATTGGAGCCTTTACAGCGCTCTGGGGTTGGAAGGGCAGAGGAAGTGGAGACGGGGGCTGTCTGGACCCGTGTGCCAGTGAAATTTTACTGAACAGACTTTCTGCAGTGCTCAGAGCAAGCTGTCACCATGCTCCAGGTTTTCAGGACATGGAAAGGAATTACAGTCTTTACAAGCTCATCTAAAAGGTGTAGTAGCACTGTTCACTTACAGCCTGTGAGTCAAAGCCTCACGGGAAGCATGTTTGCCGTTTGGGGATCAGTAGAGGCACTGACAGGGATCATTTCTATGTAGCAGCATGCACACGGTAATGCTGTCTGTGTTGCACGACAGAGGGGCTGCTGCCCAGGGTAGGATCTATACTGTCCAGCCCTCCAGAATGATGGCCACATCCAGCCTTTGCTACTGTCTATAAACAGCGTGGTGAGTTCAGCTAGGCTAAGCGGGCATCAGCCAGTGGGCACATGCTGAAAACTGCAAGAAAGCCCAGTAGCAGGGAGAATAAGGGCATTCTTTCATCTTTCCTGGGGGGAAATAATTTGCAATTCCTTTTTAAGAGCATTATATTACAGAGGCGTTTAGGCGTCAGTGACCAGAGACTTGGCACCGTGAGATGTTCTTATCGCTGTCCGAGAGGCCCTCGGCACCTTGCAGAATTGGACTGCACCTCATCACCCACATTAGACTGGCACGTGGGCTCTTCCTTCTTCCCCTACGCCTTGTGTTGCTCTACTGGTGTGGTAGGATACTTCATCTTTCCCCCATGCCATGTTTCCCAGACCCGTGAAATTGGTACTGTTTCTTAGCACTAAAATCTGTTCTGCTCCTCGTGTCTTTTAGGTATGCTTTTGTTTCTGAATTCAGGGGGGCTTCTGTCCATAGTTTCAATATATTAGGAGGGGGACATTGTTTTTAAAAATCAAAGCAAACAACATGAATTGTGAGCAGGAAAGCACTTTTAAGGTGTAATTCATTTTATGGCAAAGTGCTTTCAAGCTGTATATAAAATAAACAAAAATCCTATAAAAGTCCTTCAACTATGCAAAGCAAAACAAACTTGGCACATTAAATAATGTGTTAATAAGCATGTATAAAATAGGGGCTGGTTTCAATCTGATTTATTTTTCAGTCCTGTGGAGACAGCTGATGGATTGTACGTGGTTATGGCACTTGTGAATCGTAAGTCTCCTCACGATTGAAGGTAAATGTCAAAGACACCGTGTGTTAGAACAAGATATTTTGCTTGGCAGGTATGGCTTATTCAGGAGATAGGCTTCTGTTTTATACGTACACACTCTACATTGCTCAACTGTGTGTATCTGTTCCTCGAGCACCCATCTTGTAGCTGTCTTGCGTGGTTGAATACCTCCTCCTCATTTAGGTAAATAGCATTTTCTTTGGTAGTGGAGAAGGGAGAGGGTATGATCAGTGAATCCTTTCTCTTTGGCATTCTTCTAGTAAGCAATAAGCAGAACACATCTGTCACCTGTGCAGTTCAGAGGCACAACGTGAGCTGTGTTAGAACTCAGTTACCAGAAGGCAAAGCGTTTGTGACCGTGTCCTCCACTCTTGCTGACTTTCACTTCTTACCTGAGTGGGAGCGGGCTTCTCCTGTCAGTGCTCAGAGCTCTGGCCTGGCCTTTTTCCAGCAAACAGAAGAGGCTTCAGACATTCAGGCTCAGCAAAAGACATCTGATGCAAAGCTTTTATCTCCTGACCTTCTAGGGCTTCTCTGAGAGACGCGAAAGCTTTCCTAGAGGACCTGGCTCTGAAATGGTTCCCTGGAGAATTTTCTCATCTCCTGGTCTCTTTTAGCTTCTCGCTGCTATCGACACAGAGCTTATTCAGGGGATAAATCCAGCAGCCCTGATGCTGACTTTTGAGAGAGGAGCAGAAAGGAGTGCTGCCCCCTCCCCCCTTTATGGGCAGCAACAGTTGCAGTCTGCAAACTTTGCCCAAAAGTGAGTACTGTTCTTTTCGGGCAGTGTCTATGTCATGTGAGCTGGTCAAAGGGGAAATAGGAAGATGATGGAAAATGGCATCACGCTTGCAGCTCTGCTAGTGGAGCACCCTTCAGAGAATACGCTATATCCTCCAGAAACACAGCACAGAATGTTTCCTGCTGACTCTATGCATTTTCTCCCTTCACCTGAGAAACTAGTGTAACTCAAGGAGGGTGGGAGGCACCAGGTACATGGACCATCATAACTCTAAGACCTGCATGTTCCTGGTGTTTTTGCTGACTCTGCAAAGTATGCTTTGGGCCAGGCATGATGGGAGGACAGCATTGGTATGAATGAGAGCAAAGGTATTGGTTTCCTTATTGCTTGGCCTCAGCAAGTCAGACATTGGTCTGACCCTTGTTGAGTACATCTAAAGATGAGATTACCAAAGTATTTTGACTGTAACTGTTAGAGTAGAACACACATCAAGGACAAGTAGAGGTTGAAGATGTGTCCCTAGCAGTCCCAAGTGGATGGAGGTGTCATTGTGCACATGTGAAACATGCCTCTGATGGCTGCACCTTGGTTCCTGTAGCTCTGTATTCTCTCTTTCTCCTAGATCCTCGCCTCTTGCCTGCTATCTGTCTGCTCTACTTGCAGCCATTGATTACCATTGATTGCTCTGCTGCTGCATCCTGAGCCAATCTCTGTAACGTCTGGCACTCTGCTGGATGGTATTTTTGAACTATCGTGCTTTCTTCTTTCTGGATGCTGCCTCCCTCACAGATTACTACAGCTGTGATGAGGCAACATAGGGAAGTTTATAGGGAACTCTCCAGATTAGATTCTGTTGCGGATTCTTTAGTTCCCATAGAAATGATTGATCCCTTGTTCTCTTGTAGTCCTGGGGGAGGTAAGCTCATCTTTGGCCAGTGTTGAGTAGTGGAGTGGGTACAAGGGAGATGGGGATGTAGCCCTGATGAAAACCTTGTTGTAATGGAAAGTAGGGTTATTCCTGTACTGTTACACGCTCTACACATATCTAAAAAGGCCTCATACGTGAAAGTCTCCTTAATGCTAGTAGTGAGTTTCATAGATGGAAAATTCAGGTGTTCTGAGTTGTTACAGGTGTATCTTGGCAGAAAGATAGTTGAAGTGGTGCAAAGGATATTGTTGACTGTCCCTCAGCTGTGGGGGTCAGGATACATTTCAGGTTGGATGAGTTTAACTGAGTGGCAGGGACAGGGGATGTCACTAAGCAGATTTTAAGAAATTTCCTTTAACCAACATTTTTTGGAATCTGGCATCTGAATCTCTCTTCTCATACGATGTGAGAGATGTGATTAGCAGAGATTTCAAAAGCAATGCAATTCAATAGAATGGAAAACACCTGACCTGTATCTGATTCCATTTGGGATCTCAGTAACAGCTGCAAATGAGGCCAAGCTGAATTCCATCAGCATAGTGAGATCTCAAGAGCCCCTTTGGAGTATGCCTGGAATACAAAATGCAGCTAACCCCCTTGCATTTATTAGCATGACAGCTCCCTGAGCGGGAGAGAGGGGATGTGTATGTGTGTGACTTGGTGGCTAAAGATGGAGTTGTGCTGCTTAAATTTCTGAGGATGAATTCGTTGAAGCCTTGATGCTTGATGAGGCTGGGATGCTTTTAAGCTGGGGTTGAGAAAGGTTGAGCGCCTGCTGGGATTCCATTTTGCAAGCAGTTCCTTTCTTTATAATGACAGGAGTTCTGCTGCTGCAATGTGTTTTTAGTAAAAACTGGCTTTTTCATCCAAAAGGCTAGGGTGATTTTTTTTCAGGAAACATTGATTTCCCAGTCAGTCTCAGTGGCACTTACCAAAAGAAGCAAATTCCCTTCTTCTCCGTTGTCCATGGAGAGACTCTGGGGAGTGGGTAAATGGATTTTAGCAAAGTGAGAATAATAATGCACTGAACTCTTGTCAAAAGTTGAGGGGTTTTTATATGAATATGTGTGTACATAAGAATATACACCCACGTGCATATATATTTAATGAAACCCTGGACACCTTTGTGGAAAAATGTCCATGCCAATATTTTCAGTTTCATCAGACTTTCCTTTTCAGTTCTAATAATCCAGGTTCCTTTGGGGATAGTTAAAATCTGCACCTGTGACTTTACTCTTTGGTTGGTTTCAGTCTGTGTGTTGGATCAAACTCGCTCATTGTCTAGCCTCCCTCTGCCTCGTTCTCTGATGATGTGTTGGGCGTATAGCCTCTGCATCCTTGTGTGCTAAAATTGGTGATCTCCTGCATCCCCCTGGGGCCTCCAGATGGTCATTGCGGGGCAGGATGGAGAGGCCTGATGAATTCAAATCATGTGTTTCTCCTTCATTACCCTCCACCCACCCAATTCAACACAGCAGATCTTCCCATTGTATCTTTAAAAATTAGTTTCCTTTTCTTTCTTTTTTCTTTTTTTTTTTTTTTTTCCTGGCTATTTAGGCTGTACCCTTGGCTGAGTCACTCCATGGTGCTTTCAATGTCAGGGGCGTGCCCTTGTGTTCCAGCAGAGCTTTGCACGGCTGAGCTTTGGCACTGGGAGGCTTATCTCTGCTTTTTCACCCAAATAGCAACATTGCCCCTTGGTATAAATACATTAATTGCAGTCTTTGTTGGTTCCCACTTAAAGAGTTGTGTCCCAGGCACTAGTGGGCTGTTGTGTCTGCAAGCCAGGGCTCTCTGCTGGTAGCGCTAAGGTGGCACTGTTCTCATCTGCTGCTTTGGGACATCTTAGCCAACAAAGGGTTTGCACTGGTTTGTTACTGCCTGTGAGCCATTTTCATCTGTCTTGCGTAGTGGTGAGCAGAAAATTATACAGGACACACTGTTTGGGTCTATGTATCCCATAAGGCTTTATTTTCATGAAAAATACAGGATGGGGTTTGCTGTGGTGCTATAACTGAGCTTTTTAGCTGTTGAAGAGTACCAGAAGCAGTTGCCATTTCCACAGCTGCTTTGACATGTTTTGGTTTCTAGATCAGGAAGGAATGCTCATTCAACTCAATTGATTTGCAACCCAATTGATTTATTTTCCCACCAGTTTTTTATCACATCTAAAAATAAAAAGAAACTCCGCCAGCAGCCAAATCAGTTCCCCGCCCTTCACCAGATAATAGATAACAAGAACTAACTGGAGTTCTTAGTGGGCATCAAGAGAGGCTGGGAACAGACCAGAAGCTAAGACTGGTGTCTCCTCATCTCTGAAAAATCTGAGACACGTGTGTGCCAAGACTCTGATAAGGTGGGTTCAAAAAGGGTCAGTTTTTAGCTGCTGCCTCCCCCTTTTTCTCCTCCCCTTCCCCTTCTCCCACCAGCTTCTCTGTAAATCATCTCCCTTTTCTGCCCGTCCCAGGATTACAGAAGCAGAGGAGCTGCTGAGATCTGACCCAGGTCCGCATGAGCTCCCTGCCAGGGTTTCCTCTTAGACTCAAAGACGACTTCTATGGCAAGAGGAACCTGGGAGGAAAATGGATAAGACTAGAAAGCAGAAGAGCTGAAGGATATTGTCTTGTCCTGTTGGTGAGAAGGGAGGGTGGTGCTGGCTGGGGGGAAAGGGTGGTATGTAGAGGCTATTTCTTCCTGCACGCTTCTTACCCAGGGCTCTGTTACAGACCCGGTGGGATCCACACCAGCCTGTCTCCTACTCAGCAAATTCTGCCCAACAGGTGTGTTTTGCTCATCTCCTTTTCTCCTGCCACAGCACTGTCACAGTTTTCTGCTATTCCCCACATCTGTTGGGTGAGATTAGGAAAAAAGGTGATGGTCTGGGAACTCACAGCCCCCTGGTAGGAGAAAAGGAGAGGGCAGAGTGGGGGTTAAGACCCTTCTGCTCTATTAAGCCCACAGCCGTACGAAGTACGCAAGTGCAGTCTGGGTATAACTGGTACCTTTGGAGCCTTAGACAACCATTTTGTCTCTTGACTTAAGTACAATGATGCTAAGGTTTTGCTATATATTCTGTAGTGCTAGTGTCACCGCAACAAAAGTGTGTGTGAAATCAAGGTAGCAGGTGTGACATGCTTTAAGGATCACAGGGTTATCCTATTTGAGCAGATGAAAGAGCAGATGTTGTGATTTAAGTCCCCAAGTTCTTTAGACAAGATCTATTGGAGACTGAAAGGTTCAATGCTCATATCTTTGTAAGGCATGTCATAATCTTAGGTTTAACACATGACAATCAAAGTGTAAGTCGTAAAGCATGGAAGAAAAATTACACTATACAAGTAGGAGTGTCACATTTGAGAAGATGGAAGATTTTGCTATCTCATTCTATTGTTGTCCTCCCAAGTGCTGTGTCTTGTACTTACCCTGCCTCTGTTAAAATACTGCTAAGGGTGTATTTTGCTTTTCAATAAGGAGTCATTTTCTAAGTAATAATCATGCAGGAGCTTTTATTCTAGAAACGCCTGTCTTTCAAAAGAACATCTTCGTCCTAATTCAGAGCTAGAGATCCTTCCCTGCAGTTATTTTATACATGAGAATTATTGTTGTTATAGAAGGTGATTGTGATTACTGCTGTGCAAAGATGCAAGTAAGGGCAAGGCAGGCACTATGTACTTTTTCAAGGCATGCGTAAAGACAAATGAAATTTCTTTGTAGAATAAAATAACCAGAGACAGTGGGGATGGTCAACAGGCAGTAGACTCTAAGATGGGGCCTGAGCAAGGCTAAAGCATGTGGTCTGAGGGTGTTTGAAAATGCAGAGAACCAGAGATGCACGTGTGTGACGTGTGTGTGTGCATGGGGGGATATAAGCCTGAGAGAGAAGGTGTCAGCAGTGATGCTGATGGAGCAAGGCACAGAGTTCACTGGAAAGAGCAAGCCTGCTATGGGTTTTTGCTTTGCTGGCGGAAATAGGACCTTGTGTGTATTTTTGTGAACGCGCAGGACTGTACCTGCATAACACCTTTACTGATACCATAATTTTTTCCTAATAGGAACATAGATAGGCCTCTGATACTGGCGTACTGCTTAGGCGGAGTAGACAACACAGGAAGAATGATGCTATTTTATTTTATTATTTTATTTTTAACTTTATTTCAGGGCTTCAACCAGAAAGAAGCAGATATGACTGTCTCTGTTAGGCTAGGTTATGGCTGTAGGTGGGAATTTGTATGCTTTAGTGTTCATGATGCCTACGGTGAGGAACTGGCAAAACAGGCAAACTCTGATATATGTCTCAAGCAATATTTTTTTTTATATATACTTAATCCATTACTTCAGGCAAAGTTATGAGGATGAGCAGTACTTCAGGAAAAGTAGACTCCTATTGGCTATTCATTCCAGGACTGAGCTTGCAAAATTACATACTTAGGTCTGTTGACTTCACTTTTTCAGTGATTAAGGGTTGAAGAAATCCATATTAGCCATGGAGCTTGTTGATAAGATCACCAAATTCACTTAATTAATTCCTATAATAATAAGCTAGTCCACTAGCCTGCAGTGCCACCTAGCCTTCTCATCCTTTGGAGAGTAGGAAGTATGGTGTGAATATTTAGAAAGATAAAAACTATTTGAGAAACATTCACGTCATGATCTTTCCCCCCCTCCCTTTGTTTAAAGATACAATAATTCAATCTCATCAGAAGATTTTCATCAGCAGTCTGAAAATCTTTGCCCTGGTATTACCCAGTGGGGGAAAAAATAGAGTGGAGAAACAGAGATTATTTTTTCTTCAAAATTTTAGTTCCTCGTTCAATGCAAGTATTACTCATAATTTGTAAGGTCTGAGCCTGGTAAGGAAGCAGCCAAGCTGGTGCATGACTATTAAATATTTTAACAGTCTGATTCATCTCAAAGTGATTCAGAGACTATTGATAGTAGTCCTGTCAGGAGTTGCCATCTCTGTGGTGAAGTTGGAGCGGTTAGTGACATACCACTGGTGCTTTGTGGCATTTCGTAGCATTCACGAGTTAAAAGTAGGTGGGGAAATGAAGGCAGCAAATGTAGTTCTGCTGGAATGCTGATATTAGCATCTCTGCTACCTGAAATCATGTAGAATTGGCTTCTATCCGTGGGTAGGTCCCAGGACAGACTGCTGAGGGGAAAAACGGCCCTGGGAAAGGGGAACCAAGGCTCTGGTGCCTACCCTGCCCATGCGTGCCTTGGGGAGCCAGGTCTGCTGCTCTCCCATTCCTCCTTTTTCCCTGATTCTTTATTGGGTGAGAAGTAGTTGGTGTACTTGGGTCTGGAGAGTAGCTACCACAGGATAGCCGTTTGGCTGTGTTTCATGGGGAGCCGTGGTCCTGGAATTGGAGGAAGAGATTGAGACATTAGCAAGGATGCAGGGTTGGGAACAGCATCCCAAAATCAGGTTGGATGCAGGAGGTTAGTGAAGGGTAAGAAACACGTCCTTACATCCATGAACTCCACCAAATTTACAAGAGGCCTTTGTGCCTTTCCCAACCTCTCTGCCCTACCTGCCAGTTGAACCTTCTCCATCACTGTTGCAAGACAGATTTGTTTTTTCCTCACCCTTTCGGTGGCTGGGTTCACATTTTTTGCTTGCTGTTCAGATCATGATCTGACTTCTGTATTACAGGATTGTTAATAACTGATGGGGAAAATAAATTCAAATAATCCATTTCTGACCAATACACTTCCAAGACATCTGTGATAGCTTCTGCCTTCCTAAATAACAAATGTATTTAATCTGAAGCTTTGGGTTTCAGCAGCTCTGTAGAGACAAACACACAGCTTTTTGCTTTGGCACCATTAACCAGAATCTCCCTGCTCTTAGACTTGAAAGAAATTAGCACATTGGTCCTTTGTGAAAGACTGCAAAGGGTGACTAAACCTGGGGCCACTTTCACGATGTCAACAAAAATAGCCAGAAAATGGAAAATGTGCACTGCCACAGGCTGCTGTTGCGCAGTGGGCTCTTTCAATTACTTTGCTGTTGCCAAGTAATACCTCAAACTAAGCTCAACAAATGTGGGTGAGGTGGGACACCGTTACTGGTTTTCTTTGGCATAGATTTCAGCTTACGTTTTGGCAGTATTCAAAAACATTGGTAGCCAGATTATGCCATGTGTACCCCAGCAGGCTTATGAAAATTTACGAATGGAAGGAATGAGGGGAAAAAATATCTATTGAGTTCCATCTCCAAATCCTGCTAGATTTTCTTATCAGCAGATGTTCCTTGGCTGTTTGATGATT
Organism: Chroicocephalus ridibundus; assembly: GCF_963924245.1. Taxonomy (NCBI): domain Eukaryota; kingdom Metazoa; phylum Chordata; class Aves; order Charadriiformes; family Laridae; genus Chroicocephalus; species Chroicocephalus ridibundus. The sequence continues at coordinate 41,949,348 of NC_086287.1, read as the reverse complement.
TTATATATGATTGATTTTGTTTGAGAAGGCACTGCAGTGGGTTTTGGCTTGACTCAATAAAGAATCGTCTGGGTAGTGTACACGTCTAATGGTTAGCCACAGTCAGTTTGCTCATACAGATTACATGCAAGGGCCTGTTAGAGCCCTCTAGGTATGTCTTACAGAATATATTGGGTTAAACAAAACCCATCACTAAGCCTTGTAAAGATGTAAAATGATGTCCGTGTTCAGAGATCCAATGAATCAACAAAGAGGGCCTGATACCCTCTTGTTGTCCTGAGGGAATGAGCTGCCTGCTTTCTGTATCTAACCAAAGGACCAGGTACTTCTGGGGAGTTAGAGAGCTACCATCTTTGCTTAGGCATAGATCAATATCTCACTTATTAAAATTAACAGAGGTTTTTGTGTGACAGGGGTTAAAACTAGTTAAAAAAATGAACCAACTAAAGGTGACATGGCAGTACCTATAGGTGGTGCTGGTCAGTAGAGCATAGTAGTCCTGAACCTATCAGGAGGCACTTGTGGATGCACCTGCCATCAGATGTCGTGTTTGGTTTGTTACTCTAGAACCTAAAAGGTTCCTTGTGTTGTCTGGATGCTCCAGAGAAGCTCAGCATGCTATTGTATCTGCTGGCTAATCAGCCAACACGAACAGCAAGTAAAATAAGAAAAGGGAATTAAGTTTAGTATTCTAAAAAAACCAACGAACTACAGTGATTTGTAAAGAAGTTAATACAAGCAAAGTAAAGACAGTGGAGCACTTGTGATTACTAACACCGTTACCAAGCTGTAACACTAGCTTGCAAGCTGCATTTTACCCTACTTTGCACATACAATTAAAAAACTGAATGGAAAAATTGAAAATTAGGACCAGTTTTGAGACACCTTTCGATATTTTGTGATTTTTTTTTTTAATTTCCTTTACGTTCAGGTTCTATGAAAGTGCTGCAAAAAGAGCTTAGGTATAGAATAAGGATAATACTTAAATTCTGTGAATAAGTTATGATGCATATATGCATCTTTTTAATCAATATCCTGTACCACTAGCTTTGATAACTTTTCTAGAATGACTGGAACGTACCTATGATGCAGCTGCAGAATACGATACTCAGCTTGACTGAAAAAGAGGCCTAATACCTGGGCATCTAATGCCTGGACACTAATCAAGAGGCAGCTTGAGGGTGCTGGAACAGTGTAGCCTAGTAGCAAGGGAAAATGTCTAGGAACAAGTGCTGGAGCTCCCGTCTCCTTTTCTGTGGGTTGTCTTCACCCAATGTTAAATGCATTTGGGAGTGGAGCCCAGGGGTCTTGCATCCTTTGCTGTGTGGTGAGCAAGAAGGATGTAAGATGCCTACAATATCCCTGTAATCTGAAGGTTTGGGTGCTCTCCTTGATGGGGTGAGCTTTAAGTCTGCAGAACTAAGAGAGCCCAGGTTTCCAGTCTCCTGTAATCTAACAAACAGGTGATTATACAAAAAGCAGTCAGTGATCCAAGTGTGTTTTTGAAGGAGCTTGGCCTTTTCTTCTGGATTCTCTCTTCAGCTGGCAACATGTGGTGGGAGGGATCAGAGCACATCAGGCAGACCAAGTTATCTGGGAGTATTATGTGCCACCACAATGATTTTCTGGGTCTCTGTCAAGAGTGCAACAGGAGTGAAAGACCACAGTGCCTTGGTTGGGGTAGTTTTGGGCGTGCTCAGCAGGGGGACAAAGATTGTCCTGGTCCAGGAGGGAGGCACGTTAGACACAATCATGGTTAAGCAGCATCTGGTCATCTACCAGTGACGTAGGTAGGATGCTGGTCTCGAGCTCTGCCCTGCTGGGCCTGACCCATGGGCTTGACTTGGGACCTGTCTTATCCTTATGAACTTGCCTAATGATCTGGACTCTTGGCTGAATGTGGTGGTCACCTTGAGGCCTTCCCTGCACACCTTGCACATGAACTGTGGGACGCGCCCCTGGGTAGTGAAGTCCCTGCCCTGCCAGCCATGTTATTGCACTCAGGTCCTCGTCCCTTCAGGAGCCACCAGCCTTCATTGCTCCCTGACAAGCAACCTAATATTCAAAAGTTGGGAAGTGTAGCGGCAATGAGAAGGAAGACAAAATGCAAAATCAAGAGTGAATCAATGAGGAATTCAATGCAAATGTTAACTTTGTCTCCCTCAGCTACTAACATGTACCTAGCTTTCAGCTACAGATCCCCACAGTCTCAGATAAAATCTTTTAAGTGGTTGAATCGTGGTGCGATCTGAAGTTAAACATTTCACATATTGCCTTATACAGGGCAAAGCACAAGCCCTCTGCCATTGCTGGCATCCTGTGCTGATTTTCTCTCCCCATTTTTTCCTGAATCCCAGACTCAAGTAAGACCAGAATCAGTCAGCTCCTTGGTTTATGAAGTGTATCAGGTAGAAAGGAGTTAAAACTCTTTCAATCAAAATGCCTCCCGTTGACACTCCTGGAATAAGGCTACAAAGCGCCAACACCTACCCTGAAGATGATTTATTTTTATAGATGGAGGAAGAGCAATGCAAATCTCTTTACGTTCTTGAATACCCTCCACCATTCTCAGGGACCTGAAAAAATACTGTCTCCAGTTTTTAAAAGGCCATTTTATACTTTCTTTAAAAAGGATAGTCTTGGCTAAGGTACGCAGAGTGGGATAATAATGACAACTTGACATGGGTAAAAGCACTATATACAATCCAAAATGACAAGTTGTCAAAAAGTATAATGGACAGCCGGGGGTGGTGAACCTGATGTGGAGACAAGGCCATTACATGTCTTGAAGTTTAAACTGGGCAGCCCTGCTGTGAAACATGCTTGAAAGGCCCGTTGTCTACAGGGTTGCTAAGGAGCCTTTGAAAGTGCATGAAGGTAAATTAAGGAAAGGTGTTAATTTAAACTAGAATTCCTGAATAGCAACACAAGTAGACAGACCCTGAGATATGACCATCATCTCTAATACATCCATTAGTTCTCTCTTGCACTGCTGTTCTTTTGTTCTTGTCCCCAGTGCAATGTCACAGCACTGTTTACAGTGCCCAGTGCTGCCACTTTTGTGCCTGGGACCTGGAGGAGGTGGATGAAACTCTCAACTACTGCCTTAGTTAATATACCAGGCAATTACTGAAGGTTGTACATGATTCTTGGTTTTCTAATCCATGTTGAGTGGTGATGTTATTTTCCTTTTAACCCTTTTCACCTCTTTTGTAATCTAAGAACACACATAAGACCACATTGTCGGCTTTAGACAGTGATCCTTGAAGATGCACATGTACTTATGCCATGAATAGTAAGTGTGGATGACCACAGTTAAACTCAAATACATGAATCCCTTTGAAGGGAGGGCTAGGGATGTGAAGAATCTGAGAAAATCAGGTCTTGCAACAGAGTGTTGTCTAGCTTTAGGCATATGTATGGGGAAAATGTGTATTTCTGCTATGTCCTAAAAGTAGCATAACTGGTTAAAAGAAGAATTCAAAACAGATCCCAAAGCTCTAGTTCCAGCTGCTCTAACCAGTAGTAAGAAGAATCTCCCTTTTCCTCTGTATTTGCAATTCATTTAAATTTTAATATTTTTACAGAGCAAGACTTGGACTCTAGTGCCTGTTGGCAGCGCAGCTATCTGCAGGATTGTTCTCACACACCTGAAATAGAGGACTTCTTGCTTGGTATCAGCCCAAACTGTTGATGAAACATTTCAATACAGCCCAAAGCAAACCAAGCCTTGTACAGAGTTTATGTGACTGTTAAACAGCTTATATTAATGTTAGGACATTTGTTTTCAGACTGATCCTTTCTATCTGGAGTTAGAATAAGTTGCACAGAACAGAACAGGGGAGAAAAAGGAACTTTTTCGAAGGATCACTGAAACACCGATGAGGCTAAGTCACCATGTGGAACAACTTTCCATGAAGGGGAAGAAAAGGGAGCAACAACATTTGTAATGTAGCTCTTGCAGTTACAGTTCAAGTTGGGGGGGTGAATCCAGGTCTTAATGCGCAAGTGACATTTTCTGTCTCTCCTACAGCAAAAATTGTTTAAATAACAAACGCACATTTAGACTGGCTTTGATCTCTTAAAGCAAGAAGATGAGCTTAAAGACAAGCTTTTGGTTTTGTTATTTTTCCCTCTTCTATGTATAAAATGTAGAAGTGGAATTCTGGTCTTAATTTATAGGGGGTTTTTGACTATTTTTTTCCCCTAGGTGATTATTTTAGAAATGTTTACAGGACAAAACATGTAAGCTTGTGGCTGCCTGTCACTTTTCCCAAATTCTAGGTATTTCTAGATGTCTGTCCCTGGAATGCGAATCTGATTTAAGTCTCTTAATTTATTTTAGTGAACTCTGGGCACAGCAGACATTGGAGTTAATTTAGCAAGTAAGCATGTGGACAAAAGTGTGGGAGAGCTTGTCTGCTGCTTTTCTTTTCCAATTACATCAGTCATTCTAATATCAGCTATTTCCTCTCCTTTCAATTCTCCTTAAAACATCACCAAAGCAGGACACATACCCAAAAGTGACAATCTCAGGGTATCTTTGACAGTTTAGCAGGACCCCTGTGCGATTCAGTAGGAGGTTTGTTTTACAAGGTAGGGCATGAATGATGATGCTTAGCCCTTTGCAGAGGGAACTTTTCATTACTTCATAGTCTTTAAAATGATGATGGGGGTTCACTCTGTCCTCTGAGCAGTATCTGGACTCTGAGATGATAAGGAGGAGCAAGGGACACCTTTTCCCACCTGCACAAACTGCTTCTGCAGGCCCAGGCTACTGAGCCAGATGGTTAATGGCACCTAACAGGGAGGTTGGAGTTGGTGTGTTGGAGGGCCGGGGGCATGGTCAGGGTGCTGGCCCAGCTCCTGTGCCATATGCGTGGAATTGCCTAGCCCACTTATGGAATGACTAGCCTGGATTAGATTACTGTGCTGGAGTCCCTGCCACATTGCATGCCGTCATGCCCAGGCCTGAGCTGTGGCTTCGCTCCTTCAAAATACAAATGTATTCTGTTAGGACAAAGTAGTTCTGGGTCTCCTTTGGGCTGGCACTTAGCTATACAGGACATAGACTCACTTTCTTTTCGTGTTGCCTGCCTTCACCACAAATCCTCCTGCACACTGCGTAACAAGTCATTTACAAGGCTGCAGCTCTATGGTCTTGTCCGTCTGCTCCTGACAAAGGGAGGTGAGCCCTTCTCCGGGACGGGATGGTTCCCATGTGGCTGAAGACGGTGTCAGAAAGGGCTGGGGCATGCTGGGCTTTGCTGATGTAACAGGCGCTCTGCAATTTTCATTCAGATCTGGTTGGCTGTGAGCTGGCAGAGAGCCTCAGATACGCCTCCAACTCAGATGAGGTCATCCCTGCCTGCTTTGCTTTTTTTCTTTTTTTTTTTTTTTTTTTTTTTTGGGCTGCTCCAGAAAGAGTCTGCGGTCTGAACGTTTAAGGTCAGCGTGCTAATTCCCACACCACTGCAAGTCCCTGTGTGCAGGAACCCCCTTCTCCCTGCCCCCCCGCTCAGCTGCACCCTTTCCCAGCACCACCACAGACCCTGCTCTCCCTTTAAAGAGAGAAGAGAGGAGGAGCAAAAGGAAGATGAATTTACCGCAGTGGATTTTATAATTGACTCTCGCATACAGGTCAGAGGGGAATGTGTGCAGAGCTGCCCGGATCTAACATGAGTGTAAAGTAGCTCCAGGACGGAAGAAACTCCAGACCCTGCTGCTGCCCGAAGTGAAACAACTCGCCCTGCCCAGCCGTTTCGTTCCTTCCCAGCCCTCCCACCGTGTGCCATGCAGAGATGCATCCAGCCAGTAGAGGACGGGGTAGGTCTCCCCCGGCCGTCAGTCAGTAGGGGCTGCCCGGCTCGGGACGAGCTGATCCCGTAATAAGGACTGACCCTGGCGGAGAGGGGAACGCGCATAGCTGGGGGTGCCCGGCCCCGCGCCGTGCTTGGAAGCATCGCCCGCTCAGCGTCTTCCTCCCTCCAGCCCCGGCGCCGGGTAATCCCGCGCTACCTCACGCGAAGAGCTGCCCACTAACTTCGGCGCCGACGCCAGCTCTGCCTGCACGGCTGCGGGCAGGATGGGGGCTGCAGCGTCCCCCCTCTGCCCCGGGGGCAGCCAGCCCCTTCCTCTTCCTCCTCCCACCGCCGAACCCCGCGCTGGGGCCCCTCTGGCACAGCTTCTTCGCGATGTCCTGCCAGGGGCGGAGAGCCCGCCCCGGAGCGCCTGAGCACCGGCTGAGCCTCAGAACTGCGGACAGCTCCCAGCGGCCCGGGCTTCAGCACCGCGGACAGCTCCCGGCCGCCGCGGGCAGGGGCCAGGGCGCGAGGTGTCGCCGGGCTCTGCCGGCGGAGGGGACGTCGGTGCCCGGCCCCGGACCTGCTCCCTGCCTTGGTGCCCCGGTTTATTGCGTACTGCCGGCAGTCCTCTGCTGTAGCAGCACGCCGCTCTGCCGACAAGGACGCCGAGGGATACACACACACACACGCTACCACCCGCCTCGCTCACGGAGTCAGAAGAGTGCTTATTCTTGGGCTCAGAGTCTGTTTGTCTTCTGTAGATTGGGATTTACAAGCTTGGACAGTGCCTGTTTACAGCGGTGTATGAGTCTACAGACCCCGAGGTGCGCTACGGAGTTAGAAAGAAACCTCGAATCTGTCCTGCTGTGGAGGGGTAAAATAAACCCCATACAACCAGCAAAGCCAGCCTAAGCCTTCCTGCCTCACTGCAACCAACTTTACACCCCCAACTGCGAGAATTCCCTCCTTTCCTCCTCCCTCCATGCTCCTTCCTTATGAGACTGTAGGATGAGGCATTTCCTTCTATCTGGCTCAGGGTAAAAGCATACCCTGGGGGCAGCAACACACATCTGGCAGGGACTGAAAGGTTTTAATCCAGCCTCTACTGCAATCAACAATGGCAAATGAACCGGTGATTCTGAATGTTTATGACATGGTGAGTATGAAACAGTACTGATTTGGGAGGGAAGGGGGGGGCGCAGTGGGGCTGGGTGGGAGTTTGTGCTTGGAGGCAGGCATTATATGAAGAGGATCCAAGCAGAGATCCCCAGAGAGGCTGATCCCCAGCCCCACAAACTCCTCGTGTTCTGGCTGTCAGAGATGATGCTGAGCCTGGCTTTTTTTTCTTTGCGACGTTTAGCGTATTGGGCCAGATTACAGGTAAAACTCTGCCCGATTTTCTGCAGGATCTTTCAGGAGCAGCACTGGGTGAGGGGAGGACTTTTTAATTTCTAGTGTCCCAGTTAAGGAAGGAGATGTGATCACCTCTCTCTTTGTTGGAAATAATTGTCCTTTAATTTTGAGTGAGCAAGCACTGCCAGGCTATGGGGAAGGGGTCAGGAGAAACAACTGTAGAATTGCAGTAAGGACATACTTTCTAGGCTAATAATCTGGATCAGACCCTCATATGCATAAGATTGTAGTTAGTCATTTTCTCTGAAGATTAATTGCAACAACAGGAGTAAGAAATCGTCTGAACTGGTGAAGTTTCATCACAGGGAGGAGCACATGCTGACATGCTGCTCAGCAATGTTTCCTGAAAGTTCACAGTGTAGCAAGTGGCTTTCCTTGCTCTCCTCTTGCAAGGGGGAATGTGAGTGGGAATTATCTGTGATAACAAATCAGAAGATCAAAATCCTATCCTTGGCACAAGTCCTCAAAGAGAAGGCGGCTTGGCACAACCTGTTTGCTTTCTGGTCTGACAGAAGCTTAGGAGAGGTATGACAGAAGAAGAACATTTTGATGATGATATACTTTCCCTCTGTTTTTTGTTTGTGAGCTAATGATAAAAAAAAATCCCTAGTTTTCAGATCTTCCAAAAATGTAATGTACATACAATGTTATGAGGCCCAGGTGCTTGCTGAGCTCTAAATAGCTAGCTCCAGACCTTTAAGATTATGGCATATATTTGTTTTTTGGCATCAGGCAGTGACAACTTTCAACAGGAAGCCCACAGAATAGTGTGGGTTTCCCTGTTGGGGGAATCCAGAGAATAGACACCAAAGAGATTAGCAGTGGGTTGCTGTAAATGTCAAACCTCTTCTTATTACAACGATTAAGTGATCTTTTGTTGACTAAAAAAGCTGGGTTGTTTTCTGAGGGAAGAAAGAGTGGTAAGGGCTATTTAGGTAGGACTGTGTCTGTATTGAAGGACAGTATGAAAAGCACAACTACAATGACCTGAAGCTGCCTCTTTCAGAGATATCATTGGTAAAATTGAGCAAGTTGGTAAAATCCTTCCCTAGACTTAAGTCTTGAGTGTTTAATGGTCAGTTGCTCGGCAGCCTGAACTGTGAACTCCCCCAGGCTGTTCTTCAACCCAAAAGTCTGGTAACCCAAGCAGGTGGTAGCTAGTGCTTGTTAACAAGGGACTGGGATTACAAATGCACACACAAGAGTTTCTCATTAGTACTTTGAGGAAGGTAAAGGGCCTGTGTTGCCTTTTTATTATGTCCACTGTCTTCCTTGCAATTTTTTTAGTTTGTTCTGCAGCAGGCTGTGGTCTGAACTTTCCTGTCTCAGCCACTGTTGAGCTGTCCCAAATCAGCAAATATTTTTTTTTTTTGAGCTGAAGAGATCCGAATACTGGATGGACATAGTTTTCGCCTTTTTTTCGTGTGACACCAAAGATGAAGCCCAAAGGAAATATGGGAGAAGGGACTTGTTGTTCGTGGTCACTGTGTTCTGAGATGGGCACCCAGACACAGTGAGCTGAATTGAGGTCATCAGTTTAATTCAGCCTGAGTAATTTTTGCTGCTTAGCAAGCCATGAAAACCTTCGTGTGTGAGTACTAACTCCATGGGTTAACCACTCTGTACATAGAAACCGTTCTATTTTCATATAGCATCTGCTTGACTACCACTGAGTCACCTCTAGTTCAAGTCCTACATTATGATTATTGAGGCTACATGCTTTTCCATTGCTGCTATGATTTTAACACCACGGAGTTTGGAATGTAGCCACGCAAAATCTGCACTTTGTTACACTGTGGTGGGGAATTGCGGGGGAACTGGGAAATGAGCACATTTGCTTGAATGACTGTTGGAAAACTAGCCTCAATGGAAGAAAAAAAAAAAAGAAAAAGACAGCTGGGGATAACAATTAACTGGATGTAAAGCTCTGCTTTCCTGACAAGGAACATGACCCCTGTATGGCATCTGGAAGCACTTACACTGCTGGAAAACTTACCCCTAGGGCAGAAGTTCAATTATGGGCTTTGTGCAGCTATGAAATACCCACTCTGTGTTGTCTTGTGTATTCAAAGGTTATAGCCATTTATCCTTTTACCCATTGGATATGTACCAAGCTTCTTTAGGAAAAAAGTGCTTTTATTTAATGAGGTGTTTTGCACAAATAGCTGAAGCAGGTAGATCTATTTGTAGACTTATTTTCTTCAGCATAAAAGAACTGAGTGAAAATCACTGGGTATTCCAAGTGTTCAGAATATCGTCATCAAAAGCAACTTCCCTCACCCTCAGCATGCAGGGTGATTATATCCTGTTTAATCTATTGCTAAAGAGCTTGTACACACCTGTAAACTTGCAAAACAAACAGGGCAGGAGGTTGTTTTGTTTACTGCTCAACCAAGACATTTTAAAGAGTGAATATGCAGGGTACTGAATTCTTATTTAAGGTGTACGTGTGAACACAGAATAGAAAACTGGATCAGGGGGTTGATCATGGATGAATCTCTTTCCCAATCTGAATCCAGCTCTTGCATAGACTTACTCTAAGCCAACAGCTGTTTGGAGACCTGCATGAGATAACTGGGTCTATAAAATCTATGACAGAGTTTGCTCTGATCAGTTAGTTACCAGTTTGCCTTCAAATTAATAAATCAAATTCCCCTTCATAACCTGTAGCTCTCTTCCCTCCACTCTGCCTTAATAAGCTGTTTATCATGGATCAGATCTTACTCAGATCACAGGGCTGACTTTCTTCAGCCAGGATATCACCCTGTTTCCTCATCGCTTTAAGTCTTTGGGGCTTACTTTGGAATAGTTGACTTAATCACTGTACGTTAATAAATGTTGCCTACTTAAATCAGACAGAAGAGTAACTGCAATTATTGCCTGGGTTTAAAACTTTAACAAGCAAGCTAAACACACTCCACTAAAAATAGTTCACTTGGCGGAGATTCAAGTTGGGGGCTCTCATAATATTTTCAGCTTATTGCATAGCACAGTCATGCTATCAAATTGAAAGCAAAGATATTCATATCACTGCTGTCCCTCTTCTATTACAGATATGCTTGTCTTGAATTTCCACTGTCTTTGCAGCTGATAACATGCAAAACTGTCATTTTGATCTACTGGTATTTTTGCTTACTCTTTATGCTGGAGAAAATGAGCCCCTGAGATGTGCTGCAGAGGAGAATGAGAGCCCTGGTCAGCAGGGAGCCAAGGAGCAATGATGTAGGGTCTCTTTGGATGAGAGGGGTGAGTCTCTTTCTCAGCCTTGTCCCACTGTTATTCCATTGATTCCACTGGCATTACTAGTCATCCTCTCTGGAGTGAATGAGAGGGAAATAAGATTCAGATCACTGTAGACACACTAGCTCTGAGATTTTTGCCTGTGACTTCCAACTTCAGAGAGGTAGCCGGCAGCCAAAATGTAATTATTTATAATGGTCCTCCCATATTCTTTCAGTTCTTTATATAATTTATGTCATTTGACAGCTAAATGGCTGAAAGACAATGGCTGATGGCAAAAGACGGCCCTGCAGGTGACTGACTGGGGTCTCTATTGTTTCGCTGATCGCTAGGTGATGGTGTCATTGATTTGATTTCTCCATCACATCGCTGAGTGGATCATCCAAGTGGCACTGACAGAAAAACAAACACTATAGCATTCTTGTCTCCACAGCAGTGATAAAGGCCCCTGATTTGTGTTTGTGATATTATGGCAAGCAGCCTGTGTTGAAGTAGGGGTCGCATTTTGGGCTGAGGCTCTAAAATCTTATAGTCATGCATGTAGTTTCCAAGAGTTCCAGGAAAATGAATCTCACTCTTGATTTTCATTGGTGCAGTGGAACAGAGCATCCTGGGAGGCTGCATCTGCACAGAGGGCAGCATTTCTGGGGAGGGAGAAAAGGAGGAAGAAGATGTTACAAACCATAAGGGTTTGCAATGAGTTTATCTTCCTCCTTGGGAGAGGAAAAGTAGTTTCAGTTGCACCACTAAGAAACATTGACCATGCTCTGTGTAGCAAATCAGCTTGTGGTCCTCCAGCAGAGGCTGATCAGAGGATGATCGCAGCCTATGCGTGCCTTAGGTGGGGACAAGAGCTCTGATGAGGTTGTTTCCATCTGTCTCTACAAATGTCTGTCATCGTACAGTTGCTTACACATAGAGCTGGGCTCAGGGACCGGGAGGGTGCTGGGTCAAGAGGAAGTTGAAAGAAGTGGTCTGGCTTTTCTGTCAGTCCCACGAGGGAGGGAGGATTTTTGGACAAGCAGTTTTGGTGTGGGAACCTCTATGTGGGACTCTGCAATAGACCCTGGGTTTTGTTTTTGTGCTCTGAGAAAAGGATTGTGAGAGAGTCCCTGTGTGAAGAGGACACACCAGCTAAGGTGAGAAAAGGTGTAAAGCTATAGGATCTGTATGACCATAGAATAAATACATAAAACTTCAGTGCTTTAATCAGGTTTCTCTGATACAAAAGAATATTATGGAGGTGGGAGTTATTTTTCCTTTTGCGCTTTTCAGATCTGGCATTTTCAGCATTTTGCTTTAACACCCATTGCTCACATGTGATTTGGAGGTGACAACCTGTGTGTACCATTGAAAACCAGCACAAACGTAGCATCCTAGCATCCCTTTTTGGCTTCTTATGCAAGTGGAAAAGACAGAGTGAGGCTCTTGGCCACTATAATTAAATGCTTTGGGACTGAAGGAATACAGGTGCTTTGTACCTCTAGCTTCAGTTTGTAAGGAGCCTTTGAATCAATTTTAGAAACAGCAACAGGATTGCAAGCAGAGCACTTCATTCTGTGAAATGATTGTTTTAAGCACTGACTAGATCATGGAACATTTTATTATCTCTCCGGAGGAAAGAATAAGTCTTGTTACTCAGAAAAATGTCAACATGTTTGTGATTACTGTTAGTAGAGGTCTCAGATGCTCTCAACTCCCTTAGTCAGAAGAGTGAGAAATCCTATTGCAGGTGGTGGTCCCATGTCTGCACTATTCGTTCGTTGTTTGTGAGCTGCCGTGTGTGGAGAAGTGCAGCATCACCTGACTCTATTTGCTGTTCCAGGAAGCCACATGGAAAGCAAGGAGACTTTTTTGTCAAGTAGGTTGATAGCTGTGGAGTTTCTTGCTGCAATGAGCTGAGGAGATGTTCTAAGTCAATAGAGCAACTTGTGGTCTTGAAAGATTAAGTGCTAGAGAGTCACTAGGATCTCTTCTTTCTTTTTCCTCCCTTATATGTTCACCAAACTGAATGTATTTAACAAACAGAGAGCAAAATTTGAAATATTTCTTTTGGGAGATTTTAATTAAATTCTGGCAATTCCTAATACATATATATATATATATATATATAAAGTTGTTCTGAAACAAAATCACCACTTTTTAAATCACATTAAATGAAATGTTTTGACTCTTCCTTAAAATATTTGCCAGTCATCTCTGGCCAAAACTATTTGCCAAGTCTGAATCATTTTAGTTCTCCAAAACACACTGTTCACTCAAAAGCTTGCCATGTTCTTGGAAGGGCTTGGTAGGTGTATCATGTTCTTATTTATTCTGTGTCTACTCTCAAAGGTCATAAGAATTCCCTCTTCCATGAATAAGCCCTGGCTAAGGGTGTTTAATCTTGTTCACAGGCTTTTTGTGGGGATAGGTCAAGGTAAATCCTTACATTCCTGAAGGAAAAGGAGAAGATTTTGGCCTTGGGATTTTACTTTTTACTTTATCACTGACTCTTAATTTATCCAGAGCCTTTATTCATTCTGCTGTCTTCAAACTGTATCAAGTACAGCGTACTAGGTAACAAAACAGAATGGTGAGATAGCAGGTGTCTGGTGTCTAGTAATGGGTTCTCCACAGTGCTACAACATGTCCTAGGTAGGTGCTAAACTGTCTTTGTTTCTAAGAGTAGTTGAACATACTGCCAGTCACAGTCACAGGTAGTGTGAGGGACCATGTAGATCTCAGATGCTTGTTTTCTGTGCCTTCCTAGAGCTTTAAGTTGGCCTTCTGTGCTGTTTTTGTTTTGGCTTGGTTTTGTTGTTGGTTGGGGTTTTTTGTAGGACTGAGTTTAGACAGTTAAATTATGCTTATACTGCATAATAGGTCCAGGGTTCATAATCGCTTAGGTAAAGTAATGCAAAATCGGTAACAGTAATGTCATACTAAGACACTTGTTAGTACGGGCCCAAAAACTCTCTGGGAAGACCCTTGGTTAGAGGCCAAAGAGACCAGATAGACTGCTAATACAGGAGGCAGAGAAAGCTGCTTTCACAGGAGGTCAGCAGAGTCCTGAGCGCAAGATATGAGAGGGCTATCCAGACTGCTTCACTTTTCTTGGATGCAACGTTTCCCAGTGCAAACGTTCTTGACTTTGAAAAAAACCCAAACCAATAATTAAAAAAAAAAAAAGTGTTATGGCAAATCTGGTGGCATCTGGTGGCAGTACGTTAGAGTTTTCAAATAAATCAGGCTGTACAGTCTGGCAGTGTGTGCAGGTGAGGAAAACTCGGCTTTGTTTCTGCTTCTCTTTTCCTCCTGGACTGCCTCAATTTAATTTGAGTGACAACAGGCTGACCTCAGGCAGGCCAGTCATAGGGATTGCTGCCTTGCCCTGCTTGAACTCAGGAGCAGAGGGAAAAGGAAAGCGGTTTGGTGATGCAGAGCACTGTGTTGCAGTCAGTGCCTGGTTCAAGCCTGTGAGAAAATGATGAAATGCAACTAGACATCCCTTCTCTCTTGCATCTTTGGAGAGAGGAAATAAATTGGAGGAAGAAAAGATTAAAAAATCTAATTCACTGAGCTGCAGCTGAGTCCATTCCTTCAAGAAGAAGGAATCCAAACATGGCATCTGATCTAAACCAATTAAGAAGCTAAAGAGTAAGTGGCATGGCCTGTGTTAATAAGTCCAGCGATGAAGTGTGCCCATTTATGCATAATAAATAGATTTTTGTTGTCTTAGCAACAGCCTGGAGATCTGTTATCCATCAGGGGAACAGTCTGTTTTGATGTTGTCAGGGTGACAAGCTGGCTACCTGTCCATGTTACTGCTGATCTTCTCCAGCTCTGCGGTTCTTTAGCTGACTACCCCGTCCTTATGCGTGAACTGTTTTAAGAGCTATCTCTTGACTGTACACAGAGCATTGCTATCTCCAGCTACGGCATTCATCCCATCAGAAAGCTCCTTGAACCAGTGCTCTGTTGCCCTGAGGACTGACTTGAACTGACTCATCCAGGGCAACGTGGGAGTTCTCACTTCTGCTAGTCCTGCATGCGCTAGGAAAACTGCTCCACAACATGCTCTGCTTTAGATCAGCAAACATAAGAAAACCTTATGAGTGAGGAGAACCTAGGAAAGATAACACAGTGTAAAAAACGTGTGAACTCTGCTTCTGGAGCAAAGCTTCACAGGCCCTGTCGTTAGCCCGGTTCCCACATCAGTGCTCTTGAGTCAGTTCCTGCAGGTGACTATCTGACTTAATGTCCCTCAAGGCAGGCTGAAGTCTTGCGGAATCAGGAGTCTTATGGGCAGGATTTCAGGTGTAAGCCCAGGGGCTCAAAGTAAGGTCAGCTCTAACCTAGAAATACAGAAAACTTTTGCTGCTACGGGAAGTTGCCCTTTAACCCCATCTACAGGCAAAGTCACAGTCCCCTGGCCTGTCTCTGAGCAACTCTGAGAGAAATGATTGTTTCCTCTTGAAACCATATGGAAGCTGGTTTCCAGTGAATTTTCTGTGGTGCTTTTTGGCATTTCCCCAGACAGCAAGGCAGACTCCTTTTAGAACGTGACACTTCTGTCAGCAAGATTTAGCCTCTGGCTCATTAGGCTGTCACTTGGCTATTCTTTAAAACAAACAAACAAGACCCAAAACCAAACAAAACCCTCTTAGTATTGATGAAAGCTGATGTGTCGACAGTACTGGAGACTGTCACTCTCCTACCAAATAAATTTACGCTGGCAGTAGCAAAGCAGACCCCTTCTGCCTTTTGTACCTCATCCCTGGTGTATAGGTTGAGCTGCTCTGGTGTCATGGCTCAGCTGGTCATCCAGCTTCCTACTGTGGCAGCCCACAGGGACCAGTTATGCATGCGGTGGGAGCTTCTGCTGGGCACAGCTGAGCATTAGTGATAGAAACAGAGCTACTAAGTTGGAAGAGCTGTCAAATCCATTTCCAAGTGTGGTGATGGGCAGGTATATAGTTGTGTATTAGTGCAATGAACTGAATTTAAATGGGTGTCCTAGGGCCGAAAGCCACGTTAGTGACCTGGGTTGCCCTTATTCTAATTGTTTGTTTCAGTCTCTCCTGTTCCTGTCATTATGCCAAGATGACGTAGCTTAAGCTGGGGAGAGAGGCAGGGATCAATCAATAAATAAATTCTATATTTCTGCTGGGGAAGAAAAGAAGCAAAATTCACAAGGCTGATGATTATTTCTGTAGCAAATGAACTCACACGGTTAGAAAAGAAAAAAAAATGTTTGATACCATTCTGCGTAAACACTGGATGTTCTTGAGTATTTGAGATCTAGAGGAGTGAAAGTAGATATCTCCTTACTTCAGAGCTTTATCTAATCAGCACGTGAATCTGTGAGACTTCTCATCTCAGAGCAAAATATGAGGCTACGTCCTAAGAGTGGAAAACTGTTTTAATTGGTAACTTAGTTTTTCAGTAATGAATCTTAATGTGTCTGGAAAAGCAATGATAAGGGAAGAAGAAATGCTGTGGTTACAAATGATCTCTAATACATAGGAATGCTTATCTACAGAAGCAAGTGTCAGATGCTAGAAATGCTGAAAGCATTTCAGCCTGTTTACTAAGTGCCTTCAGCATGTGGGTCAACACATGGGTCGAATGCCATGTGACTACTGATAGATCTACATCTCTGGGAGATGGAGGACCTGGCACAGCATAAACTCTGTTGATAACATGGTTTGATGAAGCTTCAACCATGAATCTGTTACTGTGCTTTCCATGCAGTCTTACTGGCTTCTCCATAAGTTAGCTTTCCCTAGGTACACAATATTCTTCTAGACATCTGCTCTTGGCTGATCTGTGTGCCTTGCCCTGTTTGGGACCACTTGGAGCAGGTGATTTTATAATTGCCCTGTATTTGTCATTTCCTCCAGCTCTGGATTAGACTGGTGAATGTGAGAAGTGACAGAAAGAGAGGACCAAGAGGTTAAACATGACACTAATCTGATAAGTCATTACCTCTGTCATTAATCTGCACTCTTGGGTAGTACTTGAGGCAAGAGCCTCAGCAGGTTTCTTCTAACCTCGGGAGAAGAGGCCTAGGTTGTAGGTATTTCCAGGCAGGGCTGAGGTGCTTTCTTAGCAAATCACTTATCTAGAAAATGAAAGGCTCCATTCATCTGCCTAAGCACAGATATCAAGGGCCATTGTAGGCTCTCTGGCTTCCTCTCCGGAAAGGTCCCGGTCTATTCCCTCATGGATCCTGTTTCATAGCTTATCAACTTTGTAGAGATGTCTTGAATATTTTAGGGCATTTGAGATGGCATCACATGCCCTGTTCTGACATGAGTGCTACTTATGTGCTCGGGGAGGATCAGTAGTACTGCATTTGACTTCTACCATCTAGTGTGCTGATGCATCTGGAGTGACAGAGACCTGGTTAAAAGCCCTGAGGGACTCAAACTCAACTGCCCCTTCATGCAGGTCTGCCATAGAAGCAGACAGCAGGAAACCCTGGATTTGGTTGTTCCGTGTCTCTCGTGTCAAAACATTTAGGTTTTGTTTGAAATGCTCAGCGGAAGAGAGGATGTTTCCAGTGGATCCTAGCTATTCCAGGAGGGTGTCCAGGCTGGAGCCAGGCTCTAGTGTTACTCACACTTGTTCTCTGGCCCACTGAGTATGTGTTTTAAATGAAAGGAGTCTTTTCTTTACTTTGTATGAAGAAAACTGTTTCACCACAAAGGACTGTGAAGGCCTGGCTCCAGATACACTATTGAGAGGGTGACCATGCTGCTTCCCTCTGAGGCAGGTGGAGAGCCAAATCCCCTCTGGCAGGCTGAGGTGATTAGAAAGTTGGCCTGGACAAGTGTCTGGACTCCTGGTTATCAGGTACAAGCAGAAAGCACTTGCTTCTCCTGGTAAGTAGAGGCTAACCTTGCTCTTCCCTCTTCCTATTGCTTTGTTTCCATTCAGGGCATTTTTAGACAGTTCTTTTGTTGCCCTGAGAGGATCTCTTCTGCCCTTTCCTCCTTAACTGGCTACCTAACCTGGAGAGTCAATTGTGCAGCCTTTTTTCTGAGTCTGTCCCAGCACTAAGAATACACAGGCTGGTACATCTTTAGAGTCCCTCTGTGATGGAGGCATTGTAGAAAGGTGGGAAGGCAGTGCTGGAGGTTTCCAAATCTGCAGAGGCCAGAGATAAAAATGCATGTCCCGAGCTGAAATCCACCCACCATCTGTCTCCAGATCTAACATTCATTGTTCTTGATTGCAGTGCCATTTGCTGTGCCCTTGTTCACTCTAATTTTTATGGCTGCTCGTTATCCAACACAGCTGGCTGTCTTCTCTTTGGCAGTTCTTTGGGATGTGGAATAGACCTCTTCTATTTTCTGCTGCTGGAGAAGCGTGCCTCACGTGCTTCCTGCTGTGAGAATATTGGGGGCCAATGCGTTGTACTGAATTGGAACAGAACAGATTCATTCCAGTGTAAGCCAAGAAGAAACGGGGGCAAAATAAATGGGTCCATTTCAAGCTCAGGTGTTCTTGGGACCAGAAGAAAGGAAGTACTACAAATCCTTTTTTTCCCTGTGGGTCTCATAATACAAGCAAAAGAGCTGTGACTTCTGCTGAGCAAAAGCCTCTGGAAGGATAAAAAAATGCAAACCACAGGGATCCATGAAAATTTCAGATGTTTTTATTGTCCGAGTCAAATTCTGTCTCCTCCCTTGAGCCGAGTGCTTCTGGCAGGAGATGCTCTGCACCATGGTAGCCAGAGGCCTTGGCAAAGCCAGGCAACCCTTGAGGGGCAAGGGAGGACAGAAAGGCTTTTGTCCCGGAACCCTCTTATTAATTGGATTGGTCATATGTCCCCCTGACTGCTGAGCATATTCTTCTGTCCTTTGTATTCAGGCAGAGCTAATGGGAGGGAACACTTCACCTGAGACCTGAATCGGAAGGCAAGAGAAAAGGGGGATGGGGAGGGAGAGACTCTTTATACTTCTCTCTTTCACAGACTTCAACCTCACAGGATCAACCAGAACTCGGACTTTTTCAACGCTCTTTAAAACAACCTCTGCTTCTGAGAGAAAGGCAAGGAAGCAGGAAGCAAGTTGGAATAAAAGTGACATCCTATCTTCCAAATCCACCACTGCAGTAAAGTTATGCTAGGATCCTCCTAGCATCCATCTGTGGCTTTTTAAGTTCCGCTTGTAACATGCCATGTTATTGAAATGCTTCAAGGATTCCCTTTGTAATGTGTAATTACTCTAAGATATGCAGTTCAGCGCCTATTGCAGCTGCTCTCTTGGATAATCCTGATACAGTTAAAGCTGTTTGCTGGATCAAACAAACTTATGCAGATGGAGATTTTAAAGTTAGCGTAAAGAACAATTTAATAGTCTCTAACACATCAGGTGCTTAAAAATCCTGTACTTGGTACCTCTGAACTTGAATTCTACTTCTCATACCCACGCTTTGAAGCATGTTTCCAGCTGTCTGTTACCTCTCCCGAGGTCTCAGAGGTGTCTCATTAGAGCCGATGTTGAAGCCTATTAAATACATGAATGTAGCTTCTAATGATGAATCTCATTTAGGTGAGTTGTCACCAGGAATTGGCAGGGATCGCTGCTGCTCTGGTCCCCCAGTGGCTAGGATAGTGGAAGCCACCTGGAGAAGTGCAGGATAATACCTTTCTTCTGTGTTGGGGGACAAAAGGCAAAGTGTCTCAAAAAGGCTGCTGACATCCAGGGGCACACCGACCTTGTCACCTTCTTGCCCTACCAGCTCCCCTCCCTCCTTCCTGCAAAGTGCAGCCTCAGCTCCCGGAGGCATCTGTCCTTGGGCTCTTAGTGTCTCCAGCCAGTTAATTATTAATCATCACAATATCCCTTATGTCAAGCATCTGAACTGCCCATGAAGCATGGAGAACTGTTTTATCAGTTGAGTCAGAAACATCTTAGCGCCCTGACACTCATTGTTTGTAAAGTTGTTGTTCTGTCTAAGAACTTAAGCACCCAGAAGTGATATTTATCCCATCCGAGCCCCGCACCAGATGACCTGGTGCTAGCAGGGGCAATAAGTGCGCGAACTGGGGAGACCAGAAGAGAAAGGTTGTACGATGGATCCTGCGACAGAACCAGTGCTGTACCATTGGATATGTTTAGAACTGTGATACTACTGCAGTGTAGGGATATTGCCCATTATGAGCACCTACTAGGAAAAACACCCATATATTTAGCTCCCTTACCATTGCTGCTTACCATTGCTCTAGAAACAGTGAGACACGTGAGCTTGTATGGGGCTCTAGGCCTTGCCTGCTCTCCGTATTCAGGTTGTAGGCTAGTCTGAAAGAGAGAGCTTGAGCAGAGAGTAGGCATGAAAGAAGAAAATCACTCAGCTTGTATCAAGGCACTTTTTACTGTTGGGAGTATTCAGACATGAGAACCTGACCCCCAGCTCCTTCTATCTGGCAGTATTCTAGTGGCAGTGGAATGGCACCGGCACTTTATTTCTGGTTGAGTTTTGATAACATACGTTGAAGCAGATCTGAAAACCAACTAAAATACTGGCTACTTTCCACACATTTCTAGGGCAGTTTTTACAAGGAATAAATTTGTTTTTTTCTGCCTGTCCGCATAAGATACGTTTTAAGTAATGCCATACTCTCAGGACCACCCCAATAAAAAGAAAGGTCCTGAAGCATCTCTTAGCAATGTGGCAGAAGATCCCTTCATTAAACTATCTTGCAAAGCCTGCAGCTGGCACTTGTCGCAGTGGTAGCTCTCACTAAACACTGCCAGCCTCTGTGCACTTTGCAAAAGTTTTCTGGAGTATTCCAAAGGCTCTCTCCAGTAAGAACATGTTTCTGATAAGTTGCTGAAGCTGACAAGTGGAGGGAACATTATACTTTCCTGCCACCATTTAAAAGCCAATGGTGGTAAGTCTTGGGTGATGCAGGTAAGTGAACTCATTAAAACAAGACCATACATATGACTTCAACTGTGCTCTTTAGTGTCCCTGTGACATGATTAGGTGCTCAGGTACTTCTGTGTTCTCTTCCACCCTTCCTTCTATCCCAGGATGCCTTCATGCAGAGTGAAAGAAGTGATGGTGGATCTGACAGAGTGCTTTTTTGTCTCAGTAAATTGATGATAGATCATCACTAATTAGTACAGCAAGGGTCAAGCTTACTCATATTTCATTCTCTACTAAGATAGCATGATTGTAGAAGCCTGACTCTTATTTGCGTGTAATGATAGATGGAGATGTTTTTTTCCTCCTTTCAGTTCAAACATAACATCGTGTTCAATGACACCACGGTGTTTAGTGAAAAGTACAAGTGCTTTGAACATGTGGGAATCAAAAATCTCTAAATAGATTGTGTAATGCTGCCAACAAAGCATGTCCTTGGACCCTAGCCGAGAACAAGCAAACCTTTATTTCAAGTAAAGCACTGGATTTTGGGAAAAAGAAATACCAAAGCCTTAGTCCTAGATCCCAATTCATCTGCAGTTCTAGCAAGCCACTTCAATCTCTTTGCCTTGGGTTGTCCTACGTGTAAGAAGAGAAAGCGTGCTCTTGTTGGGGTGGGAGGAGATGCTTGCGGGATGCTTGGGAGGTTAAAACTAACCGCTTTCTGGCATCTGAGGTGTAACTGCCCGGCTTGACGTGAATCCTGTGGGAACGGGAGGCAGAAGCAGGGTTTCTGGGCGGTGGGCTGAGGGGCAGCCCCCGCCTGTCCTGCGCCCGGCTGAGCGCTTGCCCTGTTGCAGCCTCACCCCTGCTGCCTGGGCGGCTGTCCCTGGCCTTCCTGTCAGTCATGGATGGTCCCCCTCCCTTCCCCACCAGAGCCTGCCTGGGGAGCCGGGTGCGGGGAGGTTCTGCAATCAGTCAGCCCACACACACACCTGCTCCTAGCCTTGGCTTTTACTGCCCTTTGACCGCATAGAGCAGATGAAGTGTTTAGAGGCAGCTGCTATTTCTGTCGTTAGCACCCAGACTTCCTAGGAGAAAACCGCTGGCTTTCTGACAGCTGAAATCTGATTCAGAGGAAGCTTTCTACTTCAGCACGTACAAAAGCAAGGGGAGAGCGAAGTAAGGGGGAGGGAAAGACAGTGCTCAATTTGCTATTCATTTAATTCTGTCAGGAAAGCCTAAGTAACTCGCGACGATGGTGTGCAAATTGCAGGCACGCGTGTTGTAGCGTGGTGGATATTGTTGAAGGGATTGAGGATGCAGAAACAGTGGGTAAGAAAACAGCGCAGCACGAGGGGGCTGTGTGCCATGCTTCTTGCCCAGGTGACATTAGCTCCCGCTGAGCAGTTCTGAGCTCCAGAGCCTGCTGATGGTACTTGCCAGTTTAAAGCAAATGTGAGTATCTCCATGTTGTGCTGCCATTGCAGGTGCTGGAACAGGAGGGTACTCAAGAGATCTGCTTAGCCTTCTCCACTCCAGTGCATGATCCTTTCTCAGTCTTCTCTAGTGTACTTCCTGGTATTTCTCTGGAGAAGGAAAAGGCTGTTATTCCTACTCTGCCCTGGCATGCAGAGAGGCTGACTTGTCTGATTCTAGGACACACGGAAATGGAATGAAGCTGTGTCAGGGGAAGTTCAGATTGGATGTGAGGAAAAAGTTCTTCACTGAGAGGGTGGTCAGTCACTGAAACAGGCTGCCCAGGGAAGTGGTCATGGCACCAAGCTTACCAGAGTTCAAGGAGCATCTGGATGACACTCTTAGTCATTATGGTTTAGTTTTAGGTAGTCCTGTGAGGAGCTGGGACTTGCAGTTGATGATCCTTATGGGTCCCTTCCAATTTGAGACATTCTCTGATTCTATGATTAGGTGCCCTGTTGCTGTGCCATCTCTTGGGTTTTGCTGTGGAGTTGTGTTTGTGAGACTGTTCTTCCTCTTCTCCAGCTGTGGCTGCTGCAAACGTTCTGATTTCTTTTTAGGGACTGCGATAGATGTTTCAAAGCAAAGCATTTTATTGAGGCTTCCTGGTTTACCTGTGCTCTCCTTTGCTGGATTTCGGATAGCTTCCAGCACTGGAGGGAACTGTGGGTCAGAAGCACTCTTCCAGCGCCCAGTCTTTTTAAAATGAAAGTGCAGGCTTTCTGTTGCTATCATGATTATCCATTTGAAAGAAAACTCCTAGGATTTCATGTTGTACTGTGATGCTAACAGGATCAGAGATGGTTCTTCCCAAACCAATTAATTTACAGAGCAGCTCTGGTAATATAATTCAAGGGGCTTTTTGAAAAGATGTCACTTAGTAAACAGGGGTGGACGAGCCACAGCATGAAAGATTAATGTCCCCCTTGTTTCCCATGACTCTGTACGAGACTTGGACTGAGATAGGAAGAGATAAGGGGAAATAGTCAGTCCTAGTTCTGCCCAATGACTTGCCAACAGGTTTGCATGCATGTTGTTAATCTACCAAAACTTATCCTCTGCTTTAGAAATAAAAATGATTGTTCTGGACCAGTCTGAAGTCTTTACGCTGGCCAGTTTACGCAAGTTATCACTTAGTTTGATGGCCAACAGATTTGAAGATCATCTTATGTTTTACTTGGGACTTGTCAAAATAAAATGCTACCTAGATTTTAGGGGGATAAGAACACAGTTACAATACACGCTGGGGTTACAAGGAGGTGATGTGGTTAAACATTGCATGCACATATGTGCTCTGGGGACAGCTTGACAGACTGCAGGCTTTTGGAAAGAACTAGTCTAGCAAAGGAGGGGGGGGAAGCATCTGTCAGTAAATAGATGGATAAAGATGCTCTGTGCTGCTTTTAAGAAGCACCAATCATCTTTATAACTTTGACAGGTGGCAATGGGGCAGGGAGGGGAGGAAGAGATTCAGAGAATTGTGTGGGTGGTGAAGAAATTAATCCTAATGAATTGGAAGAGCAAATCCACAGCGGGCAGAAAGCTTTGGATTTCTGCCCTGCTGGATATGGATAAATGCAAGAGAATCCCTTTTGCATGCAAGAGCTAATTGGGCAATTACAATATAATCTCAAAACCTTTGCTTAAACTGTATCCTGACTATCAAAGCATGAGGCAGATTCTCTTCCAGTGGTTCATAAGGCTTGCCCAGAGTCTTTCAGGCGTGTGTTTGAAACAGGTCCTCTTTTATCTTTCCCTCTCTTCTGGGAAATAAAACCTCTGTTACTTTTTTTTTTTTTTAAATCACTATGTTATGATGGGAGAACTCATTTACAAGCCTTCCTTTCTATGTCTTCATTCTTCACACAGAAGAACACACGAACACAAGAATGGCAAAACTGTCTCAGACCAAGGGTCCATCTAGTCCAATATTATTGGACTTCCCTCAGTGCCTACTTGTGGCCACTACTGGAGACAACGGCACAAGAATATAATCTACAACTTTCACAGCTTCCAAACATTTTCAGCTCTGGGGCTTCCCTGAGCTTGACCTCTGTCTCTTTACTAATCCTTGATGACTCTTATTGCCATTGAGTTCTCTTGAACAAATGTAACCTTTTGTGTCAATATCCCTTGCCAGGGAGTTCGCAGGTCTACCAGCTAGTGGTGAAAAGCCAAGTCTTTTTTTATTTATTTTTATTTTTTTTTATAGCTTCCTTTTGGTAGGTTTAATATCTGACTGAAAAGTCAATTCCTACCTACTTTTTTCACGGCACCTGCAGAACCCCACCATATCTCTTTGTCTCATGACTAGTTACATCCTTAAAGACCTTTTCTGAAGAATGTAATCGAAATTTTTGAAATAAGTTAACTATGCCAATGAGATCACTGATTTCTCCAAATACCAAGAGATGGGTGTCACAGGACCTCCCCTCGCAGAAGTCACATTGACCCTTACCCAAAAGATCACATTTATTGTCTGTTAATGCTATCTTTTTGTTATCACTTCTACTAATTAACGCAGTCTAGATGCCAGCCTTGCAAACTGGTAATTTCCTGTCTCTCATGTTGGACCTCTGTTCTGAAGATTAGCATTACAGTTGCTACCTTCTGTTGCTCCGTTCACAGAGACACTTCACATGAGAGTCTGCCTATGACCAGTAGTAATTCAGCTGTTCTGGCCCTGAGGTTCCTCTGTTACTCTTGGGTAAGTCTTGTCCTGCCCCTGGGATCCTCCAGGGCCAATTCTGTCTGCCTGTATCATACACTCATCCATGTCAACTTTAAACAGAGCTTCTTCTGATTTCCTCACTCTTCCTACTCCTTCTATAAAAATAAAAGTGGGACGATCAGGCATGGGAACCTCACCAGTTTTCTTCTGGTGGAAACATGAAAGCTCTGATGCAAAAATTTAATCTATTTTCTCTGCAACAGCCATGTCAGGTCTGAGCTCTCCTTTTACAGCTTTGCTATCACTTGGCCCCACAGACTTGACTTTCCTGACATATTGGAGGAAAGATTGAAGAAATAACTAAATGTTACTGGAGAGGCTATCCTTATCTTTTTAGGTCTATCTAGTGACAATGTTTTCATCTCCTTTTGAAAGCACAGGGTCCTGAGACAACTTGGATGAGAAACGACCAGTAAGAGAGCTCTCAGTCTGCAGCGCTCTCTGCGAGATACCTTGGGGGTTTTCCCCAAGGTATGTGAATGTGCTTGAACTAAGCTTTGAGTGCTGCAATGCCAAGTGGTTCCACACTCTGAAGAAAAGGAGTGTCTAGGTGCTTCCTGAAGCTTGGGTGCTTTTAAGGCTTTAAAACTCAAGACTGATTCCTGTTTACTTCAACCATCTTCCAAAGGCTCACTTGTGATGTGAAACGTGTTATTCTCTGTCCCGTCTCTCTGCTGAACCTAGTCGGTATTCTTTCTCTCGGAGGGAGTGTTTTTCTTTAGAACTGGCACCAACGCAGCGACTCAGCATCAGGCTGGTCTTGCTCACATCCGTCGTGTGTTGCCATCTCATCAGGCAGATGAAGAAGAGACTGTGCCTTGCTTGGATGGAGTTGGAAGGGAAAGCAAAGAAGGTATTTGTGAGCACAGATGCCTAAACCCCAATAGTATCAGCATTCAAGTGAGGTAGCAACCATGGCTACAAGATTACACAAAATAGAAATGAAGCTCGTGTCACAGTGTGTAGTGGTTTTTTACAAAGAGAGAGAGATGCACTGGGAGCTAGTATAAACCAGCACTGTTTTCACGCTTGGTTACCTGGAAATTGGTGCTGCTGAAGGGTAGCAAACCAAGCTGTGTATTTCTTCTCATGGTTCACAATGTACAAATGCTCTTTGGAGGATAAGGTAAGCTGGGAGAGAGTTTAAAAATTTGCATCTTCTGTAATGAACTTGCTGAAGGAGGCTGTCCTCTGAGCAGGCTGACTACTGCCACAGAAAGCATAGGCATTTCTAGGGATTCGTCAGCACTCCGGTGCAAGTGACCATGTTCTGGAGGAGGATGGTTAGGAGAAAATTGTTCCCATAAGGAGACTGGCCAAGGACAAATCTACAGTGCTGCACCTTTGGTGCAATACTGGCCCTGCTTCTAGGCTTGATTACTAAAATGGTGTGTGTGAAAGGAGGCTGATTTTCAGTCTATCCATGGTTGGCTTTGTATGGACTCTTGGGCATGTTTGTTTATCGCTAGCAGGACACTTCATGTAAGCCAGAGAGTTAAATGCTGCTGTTCTCTTCGTTTTATACATACAGAGTGTATTTATGTTTGCACATGTGATGCATGAGCATGTATATCCTATTTGCTTGTGCAAGTTTTACCCATGTTCTCCTGTGAAATGAGATAACGCTCTCCTGCTTACAGCATGCTGGTGTCTGCTTGTCCTGCTGTTAATGAATTATTTGTGATACCAACTATGAGCACCAGCCATGAACTGGGATTCCACTATATTTCAGGAAGACACTTTATAAAAGAGAACAAGAGAGAGAGTTCTGGCTCCAAAGAGTTTATGAGGTACTTTTCATGTAGATTTGATAGGATGTGTGCAAACAGCAACAGGTTTATTAATTCCATCTGGTGACCCTAACCCTTTCCAGGATGAGATCTCCCACTGATGCAAGCATTCCTTTGGCCATAATGTCCGGTTGACTTTGTTTCCTCTGTGAAGTTTTATACTGACTATTTTTTTTTCTCATTTTGGTCTCTTTCAGTAAGAGAGGCTGAGCAAGATTTTTGAGGTGTTAAAGTGAAGTGCAGTAAAATAAATTATATAAATGGTACTGAACTCATACTTCATAGAGCAAATGGAAGTTTCACGTAACATGAAATATATCAGGCTGGGCTGCTGATCTTATTTGTTTGATGAATCTGTTTACCTCTTGCATGCATCCATCTAACTTGGGAGAAGGCAGATATATGGAGTGGGAACTGAATGGCCTCAGACCTATCCATTCATCACTCGCATGACTTTCATTGCTGGAGTGTCCAGATACTCCCCTGTTATAGGAATAGAAATCTTTCTTTTCTCTTGGTCTGCAGGATAATTAGCTTAATTTATATGTTATGACCATTTGTATTCCCTAACTTGCAAGAGTCAACTTAAAGGAAAGCAACTCAGGAGAACTGAGATCCACATCTCTTGTACATCTCTTGGGGGAGTTGTGCCCATATCTAAGCTGAGCCTGATTGTATGGAGTTCTGCTCTTGTTCTCCTGCCCTATGGATCACTCTGGAAAGACTGTGGTGATTTTTTTAGGTCACTGGTGGGTGAGATTTTTGGGTGAATATGGAATATGACTTACGTGCGTAGTGTCCTGTTATTAGGATCACGGGCTCTTATTTTTGGTACTAATCAAAATGGGGATGTGCTTGGAGTGTGCTGCATCACTCCTAGAAATGAGTTACAACCCGCTCTTGAGAAAGGTGGTGAGCCATTGTCAGCTAGGGCTGAATAAGGCCTTGTTTTCTTACAATAGGTATCTGGGTATCTAGAAGGCTCTTAACAGGGCCAGACCAGGGGGACAGTTTAATCTGAGAGCAGATGTCTTTGATATTAGAGGATGTTGTGAGCTAGATGAAGCATTTACAGTGCTTACCTCTTTCTCCTACATTAGCCTGGCCACAGTTCGGATTAGATGTCTACTCTGCATGCAGGATAATTTTTTGGCAGATCTCTGAGGCATCTGGCAGACAATACCATTTCCATGCCGTGGTACAAATGTACAACCATTTCTCTTTTCACTAAAATAAACAGGAGCCAATATGCAATTGCAGAATCTAATGGATTTTTATAGAAATAAATACAAATGGGGGGGAGGAAGGGGAAGGAATGTTCCCAGTGCAACCTGCTACATAAGGCAAATTTTCCTCCTTGATCTTACTAGTATTTCCTTATCTTTCCTCTTCCCCTTCAAGCCCTGATCTCACTGGGTGCGTTTCAGATGTGGAGATACTGAGATGCATGTCCATGGAGAAAAAGCGGTTGGTAGAATCACTGGGGTCATTTCAGGTCTGTTTCTAGATGTATGCAACACCCAGTGGGCCAGCACGGAAGTTTTGCTTTAGCACAGGTGTAAAATGATTACTGTGCCCAGAGGAAGGGAAATATTTAGGGCAGCCTGGATGATATTCCAATGCTGGCCTCATACATGCTGTGCTGTTTGGAGGGCGGGGGCAAGGAGAAATAGGAAAGGAGAGATCTTGTGTTTTCCAGAGAAGCTGCGCTGGCATGTTTGTGCCTCTCCCTGTGCAGGGATGTGTGTGACCCTTGGGAGAAGCAAGCACAGAGGCTGTCCCTTTGAAGGGACAAACGCCCACATTTTAATCTGAAATGGTTTTCACCCAAAATGGTATCGTAATGGTACTAAATGCTGATGATTTGTTGCCAGACACTGCTGCTAACTGTCATCGCTGTCTTTCAGCAAGGGATGGCTATTAAATGGTGTTTCAGAGCTGCGTGTCCAATGCTGCTCATTAAATAAAGACAGTGGGAATCCTTAGGGAAGGGAAAAATTAATAAAAAAAAAATCCCCTGAAGCCCCCAGACAAACCAGAGAAGAGAACATTACATCAGAGTCATTATGATACTCCTACAGCTTTTTAATTTTTTCCCAGCCATCATGGCATGCTGCATATATTAATCATTCTGTTGCGTTTTCATGGAGCAGGGGGGGAAGTAACCTTAAAGCAGTTTGTCGGCATCCAATAGCTAAATGCTGACAATCAGAAATGATTACTCGTTTCCAAAACTATTAGTGGTTAGTATCTTTGGTCATTTTAAACAGTGCTAAAATCACTCAGTATAGAAGCCCTTGGGTCATGGGTTATAAACGAGTTTCTATCTGAACTTCCCTAATTGCTATTTTTGTATCAGTTTTTTGCTTTGTAGAAGATAATTATTCCAACAACCCAATTTGGCATTGGACTAGGTTATACAGCTACCCCTTCTTTAGACAGTTCCCTTCTCAAGGAAATGATCCTTGCATGACTCTTATTATCTTCTTCAGACCAGCAGAAACTGGGTTTTGGGGAGAAAGTATATTTGAATCTCTACGGCACAACAGTATTTTATCATTGCTGTATGCAAGTCCCTGGCTTTCTGTTTTATCCCTTAAATTCTAATATGGAGACATCACTGCAATGCGATTCTTCAGTAATTGTGCTGGAACAGCAGAGAGAGTGTATGATTATGGCAAAAATGCATTCATGTCCTTTTTCTTGTAGGAAAAGATAATGTAGAGAGATGAAACCCTGTGTGAAATTGGCACTGTATTTGAAGAGTTTTATCCAAGACAGGGAAAAGCACTGTAGGGAAAAAAGAACAAGTCTCTAGCTGAGGGAATCTGTATTTCCCAGTATTTTTCGAAGCTAAGCTGGTTAGGCACACTGCCAGTCAGGCATGGCCCCTGGAAACTCTCCAGGAAAAAAAAATCTCAGCTCACATTGTGAAAGGGTTTCCCCCATCCATGCTGGAGAAAAGATTCCCCTTCTCACAAGCTTAGAGACAAACATTTATTTCTTTGTTTTTGCAGTAGCAAACTAATGTCAATGGCACATGGCCAATTTCTATCATGGGCACCGTGAGGTGTTTTGAACAGGTGCCACCAAAGTCAGCACAAGAGTAGAGATTCCTCAGGTGCAAGCAGACCCTACCCCAATCTCTTCCGATGGTGCTGCTGTTGGCTCACAGGACGGACGCAACTGGGCTTGGCAAGTGAGTGAGAATGAGACAGCAAGCAAGAATTTACATGCCTATATGACATCTAAGTGTTGGACTGGATTTTGGCCTTATATAGCACTTGCATGGGCAGAAGATCTGTGGACTGTTACTTTCTTTTTTATTTCCTGTAGGGATCCAGATTCGCTTGTGCGTAGGTTTAACTCCTGTCTATGGGGTGCTATTGCTGCCATTAGGAACCCCAGGGTAAGGCCTATGTCCATGGACTTCCAGCAGCAAATGGTCAGTGCTGGAAAGTAGAGCTGGGATCTCTGTCTCTATTGGGAATTCTCATTATCTGACCATGGAGCCTACCTGTTCTAGCTGTAGTGGAGGGTGAAGGTCTTGCATTCAGATTGCTGATACTGATGGTTTTGAACACTTCTGGGTAAATGTGAATTTGAAGAATTTGCAGGATCACAGTTTTGAATTTAGAATGTAGTACCATCCTGGGGAAATTTTAGTTTTGGCCTGGTCCGAAGTAAATGTGTTGTATGTCTATAGCAGAGCAGGGACTATGAGCTTCACAAGTCCTTGTTTGATGTCCTAGCTGTGAGATTGTCCTCCATCGGTAGTTTGCCTATGGATGTTTGAACATGCTTCCACCTCCTGTTTGAACCCAAGACTTTTTTCCCTGCCTTCTTTTGTGCAATAATTTTCTTTCCTTTAAAGTCTCTGTGCCTTTCTTTCAGTTTTAATTTTTTTTTTTTCTACTGAAGATGTCAGCTTTTGTCTAACAAATGTAAGCCTGCCAGCCTGCAGATTCCTTTGAAGTAGTCTGCTGTCTCCCCTGGGTCTCTGCACAACAGGTTGAAAACAATATGTTATTGTTCTCTGCATTAACGGGATGGAACAAAAGGACTATTTATTCCATTGCTTGGGATGTTCTTGGTCCTTCTGTGACATCACAAAGGGACTTCTTATCCCTTTGTGACGGCTGTAATTACAATGACTTTGTTGTTACCTCAGTCTTCATGTAGGAACTTGGCAGACGTCAGAAGTTGTTTTAACTAGTTTCTTATACTTTTTTGGTATAAAGAGAGTAAATGTCCCTGCGTTGTGTATCTAGGAGGCTGTTGGCCTTGGTGAAAGCATTGAAGAACTGGGTTGCGATGCAAATATAAGTACAGTGTTGTCAATAAGAGGTTTGACTCTTAAGGCTAGAACTCATCAGGAGACAGTTCAAACTGAAAAATCACCGCTGAAACTTTCAAAAAGCCTTCTCCATATTCTTCTTCTCTAATTCTGTTTGCCAAGTAGGGTGCCAGTTTTTCAGTAGGTTATAGCGTCTTTGACAAAGGAAGCCCCCGTGATATCCCTTTTCAGAAGAGGAGTTGTGGTGGATCAGCCTCACTCCTTTCCACTTCAACAAACCTCGTGACAGTCCTGTAGATCACTTCTTTTTGGTAGGCAGTATGGAAGTGTTGTTGGATTGTTAAACTTTGATCCAGGATGTTGAGCTTATCTCTGCTCCCAAGTTGCTGTGTCTTCATAGTCATGGCACAACCTGTACGCTGGTATTTTCTTCCCCTACCCCTAAAACAAAGAATGTCTCCCTGCTTCACACAAATGCGGTGAGGCTTACCAATATAATGCTTGTAAAGTATTTTGAAATCCTAGGAAGAACTGCAAAGTAGAGAAGCAAAGTCTTGTTGAATCATCTGATCTGAGGACCTTAAAAAAACCCCAAAACAAACCTTTGAGTATATCTTTAAATTTATAGAAAGTGTATACCTCAGTAGTTGCCTTCTTTGCCATAGGAACAATCTTCAGCCTCATGGTTTCCAGAATAGCAATTCCTGAGTGACTTTCCCCTCTAGTATTACACAGAGAGGTTTACTTCTCCAGGCACAGGCAAAAAGCCAGGTGATGATGAACGTGCACACTCTCTCTCTTCTCACACACACACACACGTTGCTTTGTTTCTTTTTGGTTTTTAATTCTTTCATCTTTACAGAAATTTCTAGCTCTGAGTCAAGCTCGATTCCTGGTTCCTTACGCTTGGTAGTCATCTCTCAGAGCTTTTCTCCCCACTCCTGTTCTAACCGCGGCACAGTATGCCTTCAGATGGCAGCACTTAAGGGAATGTTCTTGCCAGAATAAAGTTGAAAGTGACCTGCATGCAGCCGATCAAAATTTTCAAGATCATATCTCTGACAAGACAGACTTTATTGTTAGTCTACTGCATGCCATACCTTCAGGATAGCCTGGCACTTTGGAGATGATTCTCCCTTCCCCTACCACTGACTAGATATGGTTTGGAGGAAAGGCAGACTGATCTTGGCAGGTAAGCAAGCCTTATGATACGAAATGAGGATTGAGTATGTTTGTCTGCATCACCTGGCAGGTCTGAGTAACTGTCAGAGAATAACAGAAAGAAACACCATCCAGGAACAAGAGCAGACACTGCAGTTGACCGAGCCATGGAGCTCTGCTCCTTGTTAACAGGATGAGCAGACAGACTTCTTTTTGTTGTAGGTATTAATTTTCTCCCCCAAAGGCTCTGATGGCTCTACCTCTGAATTAGATCCTGCAGAGCAATACTTTGTTCTCGAGTTACTCATGAATGGAGACAGCATAGTGGAGGGTGTTTCAAACTACTGTGTTTCAAACGATGCTGAAGTTTGAAAGACATTAGAATGTTCTCATTACAAACCTGGGAAGAGATCCCACAAAATCTTCCCTTGGTGGTCAGGCATGGATTATTGATGTGCCTGAGCTGGCAAAAAAGCAGGTATTTGTGTTTGGCCAGGCAGAAGCACCTTAAGAGAGAGCAAGCCAGTGCAGAAGAATCAGTATCATATTAGTATTTTGCTACGATGGGAGAGAAATTGAGGAACGTGAGCAGGGATCTAGATGAGCCCTTGGTAGAAAAGTCTTAACTGCCAGTTTATTTGATGGCATGGATCTCCCTCAATCTCCCCTGCTGGAGCTGTTTAAATGTGCATGCATCACTTTGATGGAGAAGTTATAGATAGTGTTCATCTTCGATATGACAGGCTGAAGTTCAAAACCCTACTACCTATCTGCCAGAGCAGAGAGACGGACTGTGCTTTTTCACACTTCAGGGACATGCTACAGCTGTTAGGCAATCACACCTTCTGTGGAGGGCTTGGGGTGCATGTTACCGCAGCCTGATTCTCTGATGAAAGGCAGATGCTTTGGCCTAGGCAAGATTGGTATGTAGACTGGAGTGCACTTCCAAAGGATGCACAAAATGTCTGTTTTCCCTCTGTAATGCTGGACATCAGGAGAGGGCTAATCTCCTCTTTGGAGAGAACAACTGGTAGTGATCTACAGAAGCCAGCAAGGATCCTTACCATCATGGAGAAGGAGGTGTTAATGTTCCTTTGACAGGAACCCTACTCCCTGAAACGCTTTAAAGACAGGGTTGTGGCTCACAAGGCACATAGGTGCGCAGGGTCTGAAATATGCTCAACCGAGGATGTTAACAGCCTCCTAGACATTAGCAGAGGAAAACATTTCAGACCATTCAATGCTCTGTCCTGCACAGGCACACTAAGGCTTTCTTGATATCTGGCTTTCAGTCATACAAATGTTTTCTTATGCTTTCTTACTGCCGGGAAACTTCTACATACTTATCCAAAGTCTCTCTTCTTTTCAAGCTGAGTATGTTACTCCCACTTGAATCCTTTCGTATTGTTCTTAAGAAGTCTTCTCCCATAATTCATGTCAGCCCTTCAAATGTTTGCAAATTTGTCATCTGTAGTCTTTGCTTTGCCAAGCTATTAACTCTTCTGAATTAATTCTCTTATAAGTCAGTCTCGCCATTTCCCTGATCATTTTGCTGCTGTTCTTTTTGAATACCTCTTAATTTGTCATTGGAAATGTATCTAAGGGAAAGGCATTGGCACTTTGCTAAGTCTATAACACATCCAAGTTTCTCAGGCACATTCCCTGTGTAAGTACACTTCAGTGTAATCCTACAAATGGACACTTATTTTTTCTGGCTCCATATACTTGAGATTAAGATTGTACATGAAGGTTGTCAAAACTAAGGAGATGCAGCATGTGAAGTGGTGTGCAATAGCATGGATGGACCTTCTGCAGGGCTGTTTATGAGACCACTGTCTGGGACAGGCAGTTGCCGCTGGCACACCCTGCTCCCATCTCCAGCAATTCCCCCTCAGTGATTTCTGTTTGATGGCCCCAGTCCCACCCCAGCCCCTTCCGCAGACGCCTTCAGGCACAGTCAGGACTGAGGTTAAAGGAAGCAGGTGGAGGTTGGAAAAATGGCGTATTGCTTTTCATAGGGCACAAGAGGTCTACTGCAAATACCGTGCTATGTACACAGACACTCAAGCTGGGCCATTAGTGTCATGACTGGTGTGACAAACCCTTGGGCTGGTGGATTAACTTGTGCTGGCATCTGTGTGAACTTGACAAGAGAAGAGACTGGGATTCATTCTGCAGGGACAGAAAATAATTGCATAATTTAGCCAGCCAGTTGCCCTGTCTCTCCATTGGTAAGGCAGGTTTCCCACTCAAGCCGTGAAACATAGGTTGGATGAGTGTTCACTCTCCCCAGAAACAGTCAACTGTATTTGATGCAGAGCATTGCCTTCTGAATAGCAGGTCACACAAGCGTTTGGCTCAAGGCAAAAGATACACAGTGATAAACTTCCTCCCTGATGTGGCTGCAGGAAGGAAGCTCTTCTCAGGACAACACCTGCTGATAGTGCAACAGGGCGGAACGGTGATGGAGAAAGAGACCTCAAGTAATACCAGTATATTGACCTAGGACTGTGCCTGCCCTTTTGTGGGATGAGGCACTGGAAACGATGAAGGTATCCCATTCTCACAGCTAAACCTTGTTTATGATTTTTAAATAAAATATTCAGAATACACTCAAAAGTTAACTGCTGAAATGCATACTGTTTGCTTTCTGCAGCATGATTAATATTTTCTTCCGTCCTCCTATTCTTCCAGTAAAATCGCATTGCGTCACAACACTGAAGCATAAGTAGATTTCCAACTCTCCCTCAGCAGCAGCATCAGTTTTTAATCCACATATAGCATTTTAGAAGCCACTGAAATAAGCTCTTTATGCTTCATGATTGCGAAGACTTTAGTGCTGGCTCATGCATCAGGCAATGCAGAAGCATATTATAATGTCTGAAAAGTCACAGCGACCTCCCAAGAAATTCCTTGTGAAGAGGCAGCTGAAGGATGTATTTAGCCCAGCTTGAGAGGAAAAGATCCTTTGCAGAGCAGAACCTGGCTGAAATAGAAGAGCTGCTGAGACAGGGCTGGCTGTTGCAGTCCTACAAAGCTTGGCCCGTCGTTCCACTCAAGGGTGCAGTTGAGCATCTTGCCTTATGTCTCTTCACTTAGCATTTGTGGGTTCACGTCAGGGAATATGTTTAGCAGTATAAGCTGTAAATTTCAGGCTGTCATTGCCAAGGAAATTCCCTGTCTATTAGTGTGTATTAACATGAAGGGTGAAGGGCTGTCCTGGGCAGAAGTTCCTTTCATTCAAAATGCAGTGGAGCAGAGTCAGTTGCATGCCAGGAGATGCCTTGTCTTTTTCTTCTTTCTGTAATGTGACTGTGCTCCTCAGATGTCTATTTTCCAGTCCTGGTCCAAGTTGAAGTGTCCCAGTCCAAATCTGAAGAGGGGCCCCTGACTGGGGTCCTTGTATAGCCCTACATCCCTGCTTCATCAGAGCTACGTCAAGCTCTGGCTGCATTGAACCTGCAGATTCCTCCGTACTTGTGTGCTGTCCTGGAAGAAAACCTGTAGTTTCTCAAGTTTTGATCAGCTCTGCCAGTTGGGTTGTTTGCAAACACGCCAATGCCCACAGTCTGGGAACTGTTTTTCTTGAGGCTTGCAAGTTGTTGCCTAACGCAACTGGAGGTTGAGCCTGTTTGTAAACAGAAACCTGTTTACTGTGGTATTTTGTTTCTTTAATGCTACCTGGCATTTTAAGTGAAAGTTAGCCTACCTGTCTAAATCAGGTGCTTTTGTCTGATTGCATTTGGAGTGGCCTGATGAGCTCTCACACCCTGGTCGGTGACTTGCAGCTTGATAGCTTTTGCCAACAGCAAAGAGGAGCTGGCACAGGAGGCGATGCCCCAGCCAGGAAGAGTTGTGTTCTGCGTGTGCTGGGATGAGCACCACCCAGATAGCTTTTGCCAGGTATGAAGTACCAAAGACAGGCCTGTGTCATCTCTCCTCAGTACTCTGTTAAGCTTCTTTTTCAGTTGCTGTTCTGCCCACATGCATTTAAATCCTTTCCTGCTTAATCTGTATTCACAGTATATTAGAAAAATAGCATTTTAGGCTTGGTTAATGCACAAGCCTTGGACCTCTGGAGAACTGAGTCTAAGAGACACAGGTCACACTGAAATGAGCTTGGGTCTCATCCAATTGCTAAAGAAAACTTACTAATAGCAGCCACGCGGTATAATTTGATGTCATTCCACATGATAGTGAGTTCTTATTACTGGAGCTCCAGGCCAGAAGGGGTGAACAGCAGAAGGACTGAGGCTCATTGGCAGAACTGTGTGTGTGCCTAGGGCTGTGGGACATAAGCGAGCGCTGCTGCAATATGACTGAAGCGCCCTGGCAAAGAACTGCGGGAAGCCCCCTGTCCTGTATGCCTATAGTTGAGGTAATGCTTCCTTCACCCCTGCAGGCATGACTCAGGGAATGAAGTTTGCGATCTGCTTTGTACTCTCTTCTTCCACCACTGTGGGCCCAAGGCTCTGGATCCTAGTTCAGAAACATGTATTGGGGGAAACCGAAACTCTTCTGAAGTTACTGACCATATAGGGCTGGGATTTTACTCTCCGTTTTCCTGAAGTGATGTTCTCTAACTTTCCCTTCTAGTTTTGTCTTTTGTGCTCTCATATTTCACATCTGGATCAACGCATCTCAGAAAATAATGCTGATGTTCCCCTGTTGTTGTGTTGAGCCTTAACATTGCAGAGGATTTTCCTGGTGTTTGAGATGTGATAGATCAGTGCATCTATTAGTACACACACTCCTCTGCGTGTTTTCATGAAGGCTGCCTAGGCAAGCTGACCACAGGGGCCAAGCACTGCTAATCCCAGGACAAAGCCTCTGGGAAAAGACTTTACACGGTATATCTAATAAAGGAAGAGGTGTGAAGAAATACACCTTGCCAGTCTAACTCCTTTCATGGAGCGCACTTGTTAGCAGCTGGAGCCCTGGGTGTCCTCCATTTAGATTCGTTGAACCAAGGGTCTCTTCTGTGGTGAGCCAGCTCCCCTGTCCTACAGAGAGAAGACATCGTCTCTATAAAGGAAAGCTTGGTGATATACTGTGTGTCGTGGCTCTCAAAGAGGAAAGGATTAAAATCAAGTCCAGGTGGTAGGGCAGAGAGTCTGTTAGCGGATCTATGTTGTCAGGAGTGCTCCACGATCTGAAAATTCGCAGAGAGTGAGGTGATTTGGTCATTTCCTTCAGTCCCTTAAATGCTCCTTGCTCACTAGCAACGTCAGAATATCTTCTGACATTGAAAGCTCTCATCCCACTTTTGCTGTTTCTTTCCTTCCTTCTAGAAGTAAAGCTTTGCCAGTTGATCCACGGCGGGAGGAGGGGGGGGGGGAAATAATCCTACTGGTTTATATGCAAATGGTGCTTTGAGAGGAGATATGCTTAATTTAGTCACTGATTTATAATCTGCACCCATCCTTGGTAAAGGTGTCTTGTTCAAAGTAGCGTGTGGTCATACATGGACATCAGAACAACCAGACTAGCTTAGACCAAAGCTCTATCTAGCCTGGTATCCTGGCTCAGATGGTGACTTTGTGGGATACCGAGTGAAGAGCAGAAGAGTACGGCAAGGATCTACGACACCGAGTACTCAGAGTTTGCAGCTATTTTCTGAAATCAGATTTGTTTAGCAACTCTCAGTGGATTTCTTGTCTATATGTTCACACAGACCGTAAGAAAGGATGGGTTAGTGTCTCTTCAGTAATGGATGGATCTGGTGGAGTGGAATATCCAGTCTGTATGGGGGCGATAAACGGAATGTTGTGTAGTGTGCTGACTGCTCAGAGAAAGTAATATCTGAGATAGTCATGGGGGTGGTCTTGTCTCCAGCCTCTAGGGAACTGGTTAGTTAAGCTGCTCAGCACAGTGATGCAGGAAATATTTTGGTGACACACCATGGAAAATAATGGTCAGAAGTAGGGAGGAAAAGAGAAAGTTAGTGACAGAAACTTCAGTGTTACAGTATGGTATTAATTGATGGTAGAAGTTAGTGGTTACATGGATGGGCCTCTCCTGTCTGGAAACCTGTGCTTCTGGTAGGAGTTCCTAGGAACTCATGCTCTGCAAAGTCCCAGGACAATATAATCTGCTAGTATCAATCCATCTGCTTCTCCATCCTAGACCTGCCAGAGGCATATCAATATAATGAAGCTTTTTAGTTTCCTTTCTGGAAAGTTAGGACATAGTTCACTGTCCTGGTGAGACTTTCACTTCTACCTCTGTATGAAAGATGAAGTGAGTAATACAACAACTGGCTCAGAGTATCTCCCAGAATCTAAACTAGCTCACCAGACACTTTGGTCTCTGAATGAAACCAACCAGGAAATCAGGGAAGGCTTGAATGAAAACTGGAAAATTTCAAATTCTACTTCATCAGGGACCTGCATTAAAAGCTTTTAACTGGTACACTATAAACTCTAAATAAGAGGAGGTTC
This sequence comes from Chroicocephalus ridibundus, assembly GCF_963924245.1. NCBI lineage: Eukaryota > Metazoa > Chordata > Aves > Charadriiformes > Laridae > Chroicocephalus > Chroicocephalus ridibundus. The sequence goes on along the minus strand of NC_086287.1, from coordinate 41,911,132 downwards.
CTCTCTGGGTTTGAATTTTGAGTCCTGGGCTATCTGCTGCTTTTGCGAAGCAGCTGCAGTCTGGTTAGCTTTCCTCCCTTCCTCTCTTCACTTCTGAGCTGTTCTCTGTCTCCGTTAAAGATGGAAATGAGACAGAATGCTCCAAGTCCCTCTGTGTAGGGTTTATGGCATGACTTTGCAGGCAGTATGCGATGCAGGCATGAATCACAACTCCCTTTAAGACACTGCTGTATTCGATTCCCTGTCTCTTTCATCTGACTCGGAACAGGCTGCAGATTTTTGTTTTTAATCTAAGCAATAACTAATTTACTCCAGAGATGAGTATTTGCTGACTGTTGCTGCTGTTCTTATGCTCAGAATTGCAAACCCCTTGGAAAATGCGGCCAGCTTGTGCGTGTGTGTACAAACCTGGTTTCAAATCTGGCTTGAACTCTCTCTTCCAGCTCAGCAAATGACTGACATGTTCACTTTAGCATAGCTTCCTCTCGAGACAAGCCGTGGGCTCTGCCAAAGTGCCGTGAGGCGTTCGCTGCGTGTTCAGTCGCACACCGGAGGCAGATTCTGCGGCGCCCTGGAGACAGGGGTGAGATGAGGACAGTAGCAGCCATGATTCAGAGCTGCTTTGCATTTTGGTCTTGCTAGTAGATAATACTGAAAATTTTTATTTGCAGCGAACCAAGATGCAAATCAGATCCCACTTCAATAACACCCTTGTGTTATTGAAGTTATTTGAAAGAAAAGAAAGTACTAAACCAGTACAGCTTGTTCAGTTCAAATTCAGGTATGGCTGAGGTTGTTGCAGTTCAGTTCACGATAATCATTAAAGGGATTCATAGTGAAAAATACACCATTTAAATACAGACATGTTCATGTGATGGTCACAACACCTGGTATCAGCCAGAGAATTACTTTTGCTCATCTCTTCTTTATCTCTGGTGGGGCCTCCTCATCAGTTGTGTTCCCAGAGCTGTCCTGCAGCCTGGCTCTTGGCTCCCTCAGTTGGGCAGGGTGGGCTTTGGGGGCTGTGGCTCTGTGCTGGGAGCCAGAGGGGTGCAGGCGGATGGGGGACAGGGAGGACTTGTGTTCTGACACTGCTGCACACATATGAGGTGAAGGGGTCTCTGTGCATTATTCGAACGTGGTAACGAGGAGAGGTTTAGTTTTCCCTGCTTGTTTGCTTATTTGTTGTTTGGATCCAACCCAAACTTTAACATGGAAGAAGAAAAAGCTATAGCTGAAAGTGGCTTTCAGTTTAAGTTTCTTGTTTGAAGTACAAAGCCTGATGCAGAGCGGCCTCTGCAGAGACCCTGACTTTGATAACTGGCAAGAGCATTTCTAATTTAAAATGTCTCCCTTCTCTTCCTATTAGTTACTCCTCTAAGCAAAGCAACTGGCGTGACCTGGGCATGTTGTGCTTGTATTGTTGCTGTGAGACAATAGCTCAGCCTGAGGGAAGAAGACAACCTACTTACCATATCCTCTGGGAGCTGTTACAGAGGGACTCTGTAGAAACTACTGTTTCTCCGAAGCTTACTGAGACTGTCTGAGAGCCCGAGGAGTTAACCCATGAGATTTGGGAGATCAAAGAACTGAACTGAGGGCTATATATGTCCGTGAGAGACAGGCTTTGGTCTCCTCAGCAGAGGTGGCTGGTGCCATATGGGCTCCTGTATGCAGCCTCCATCTCTGTATCTTCTTCCCTGGTCAAAGTAGGGATATTTCTGCTGCAGAGGACAGGGAACAGAGATCTGTGGAGAAGGGCAGCAGAAGGCAAGGGCACATCATGTCCCTAAAGACCAAGCATGGTGTTCAACAGAGGGTTCACACTAATGTGTGAGCAGAGGTTGAGAACTACCTGACCTAGCTCCAGTCTAGTGGTCTGATGTATCCTAAAAACAAGAGTTTGCGTAATTCAGGTGAAGAGGTAAGTGGAGGTTGTACAAGGTCTGAAGAGAGCAGTGCCCAGGGGTCCAGCTAGGGTCAGGTGGTTTGCTGGCTTCCTGCAGTAATACATCGTTTGTGATACCAAAACTCACACAGAACAAGAAGCATTACAGCATTGTCTGGAGGGAAAGGGAACGGCTGTACTGCCAGAAACAAGCATTTTGGGGTGCACGGTTTAAGGCCGTGCATTAAGTCAGGCTTGGGACTGCACTTTTCGTATCAAAGCTACTGTGTTTTTCCACAGTAGCACTGGTCTCACAGAAAACATTTCTAGGTGATTTACAGAGCTACTGCAGTCATCAAAAATACATAAGCAAGCAGTGTGAGGAAAGTAGATGGAGTATGCCAGACCTCTGGTTACCTGACAGCAGAGGGGTTCTCACCCATATCGTGGCAGCTCAGTGACACCAGACACTAGGGAAGGGAAGGTGCAGCTTACTCTGGCTCCACCAGAAGCAGCTATCAGACCCAGAAGAGAATTTTAGCTGTATCAACCTGTCATGTCATTGTATGGGGAAAAGTGAACAACACTCACTTTTCTTGCGCTGCTTGATTCAAATAAGAATTCAGCTTCTCTGAGTTACTAGAGATGCATCTTCACTGCACAGTAGCCGTAAGTGAACTGTAAATATACCAGGCATGGGCAGTTTCCACTCGCTGCCTGAAAACGTCATTTCTGTAGCAGCACAGCTCTGCAGCTAACCTAATAAATACTGGGGCTGAGCAGGGCTAATTATCTCCAATGCAGCACTGCCCTGGCGTGGCTGTGCAGCTTCCTGCTCCAGAATTAGCTTAGCTGGGACTTGGTTGGGTGTCTGCACTGTCCTTCATGGTATGGTGGAAATAGTGAGCAGTGCTTGCTGGAGGAGTGTCACTTGCGTGCACCAGACTGCAGTATTCCCCTGCTCCAAGTGTACTAGGGAAGTGCTGGACTCCAGAGCGATGAAGTCACTTAACAGCTCCTCTTGAAAATTTTACTTGGCTGAAGTTGTGGTCACCTTGGACCTAATTTTGGAGCAGCAAGCCCTTGTCCCTTCTGAAAACACTGCTTCATAGTATATGGTGTCTCTGAGTAAAATGTTGACTAGCATGCTCAGAGCTTCTTTTTTTTTTTTTCTATAAAGCAGTTACGAATGTCACGTAGATAATTACTTAACGGTGCTCCTCTTGACCTACAGGAGGAATGTATCTCTGTATCTAAGATCTCATTGCCTACAAACAACCTAATGAAAAGTAGATGTTGGGAGGTGATGTAAAACGGTGTGTGGAAAACATATGGAGATTCTGTAACTCAAGATTTTGAAGATCAGAGAAGATGAGTAGATTGGTAAAACTGGCTTAGTGTCAGCTATTTAAATGAGAAGACAGATAATCACACATCCCATAGCAACTGGGTTTATGCAGGTTCGGGTCCAGTTATATCTTAATACAGGGAAATTCCTTACGTGGAAAGGATTAGATGAGCATCTTTTGGAGCCTTAATCCCAGCCATCTGTATAAACACAGTGCCCACTTCTGTTGGTCTATAAGGAGTCTCAATTTGTTTGTCTCAGGGTAATTTCAAAATCACTCTTGTCCTTAAGAGAAGTTGGCCTGAGGACAGGAGATGGGGGATATATCCTAGGCCAAGATCGTGTGTTTCTTTTCCACTAATGCTTCCAAATGTGGCTTTTGTCTTACTGTAGTACTGGATAAATGAATACACCTCCACCTTGGGGATTGGTGTCTTCCACTCTGGCATCGAGATCTACGGCAGAGGTATGAGGTATTTCCTTTTCACTACCTGCAGAATACGGGGACAACTGTATGGCTAGTCTGATATGGAGCAGAACCCCAAACTTATAACTTTTGGCAAGGAACGTTTTTGAGAGTGAAAAACTCAGCCAGTTCTCTTTTAGAGTCCATTGTGGAGCCTAACAGGAACTTCTGCAGTTCTGTCATGAATCATGCAGCCGTTCTTGCTTTCAGTATGTAACTCCAGCTTCTATAACTTGTACAGGTGTGTAGCAGGATGGCAAACAGGAGGGACCAAGCAATGTTGGAAAGCTGTTCTGCAGTGAAGGAGAGGGAGAAAGAAGGGGAGAAAAGGGGGAGGGAGAGGAGAGGTGCCTCAGTGGTTGTCTTGAGACCTACCTATGCATGTTTGTGTTAATTCCCTGTCGGGGTAAATTTGTTTTGCAGTAATTATTTATGAATGTCTATGGTCTAGAAATCTTGGAATCTGGATTTCCAGATCTTGGCAACTGTTCTTTTGAAACAGCAGAGTTACAAGGAAAAGAAAATGTCGTGTGAGACTTTTGAAGTGGTCTGGATGGGGCTGAAGCTGATTAGAGCACCCGTTGCAAAAGGTGCAGTCAAGGCATCTGGGAAAACAGCTGTAGGGCAGTGAAGGACAGACTAGCATCACAGGCTTTCCGTTTCCCTCTTCAACATTAAATGGCAATGACTTGGGATATCTCACTCATGGTATTTTTAGCCAGTGCCATGCAGCAGACAAAACCCCTGGGGTGCCATGTTCCATCTCGAGCACAGGAGCTTTCACAGGCTATGCGAGATGCCCTGTATGACACCATGAGGTCCACGGGCTGTGTTTCACAGGCCGTGCAAGATGGCCTGTATGACACGGAGGGACCTCCTGGCTTGACCTGCATGCTGAGGCAGCGGAGTGCAATCAGCTTGGCTTTCTGCAAAGAATTCCCACTTGTTGCCTGTAAATCCCTCTGGAATAAGATTTGATTTCTCCCTAATCAGAAAAGGCTTCTTCCAGCTCAGCACCACCACTGACAGCGTCTCATAGTTTGTCTAGAGGCCTCCACCACAGAACTTTCCCCTGAGAGGAAGCCACCTGTACAGGCAAAGAGACAGACTCGGGGAGTTTTCCTGGCACTGTGGGAAAGCAGTAGTGTTAGCATGGAGGGAGGCTGTGAGGGCATCCTCAGGCTGATAGGTAACGGGACAGACAAAATGGCTTTCAGTATCTGGCTGAAACAGATTTTGGCAGTAGCCCAGCCCCTGGTGCTGATGCTGAACCGCGCAGACAGCTGCCATAGACTTTTTCCTGCCATTGCGTTCATTCAATTACTCACAGTCTGTTTCTTTTCTTGTCAGAGTTTGCCTATGGAGGGCATCCCTACCCTTTCAGTGGGATTTTCGAGATCACACCTGGCAGCGCGGTAGAACTTGGCGAGACCTTTAAATTCAAGTAAGGGCCCTTTTCTACATCTTCCCCTCTGCCCCTGGTAGCCATCGTTGTAGAGGGAGCAGGGAAGCCCTCTCCTCCGGGTGCCCCTTTCCCTCTCTTTATAAGCGCCCTCACTGCCTCCTTTACATGATCCTGGTTCAAAGGCAGCCCTGCAGGGATTTTGGAGGTGGATAAAAGAGTGTGTACACCAAACAGGGAACAGTGCTGAACTGTGTTTGGCTGGGTTTAAAAGCATACCCACAAGTGAACGCGGTTCTCTTTTCCCATTTTCTTTGTTTTCTGTGCTCCCAGTTTCACTTGTCAGCAAGAATGGGAGTAGCTGTGTGTTACACAGAGCCAGAGCACATGGGGGAAAACCAAACCTGAGTCTTTTTATGAGTATCACCTATTTGTGGATACTACACAGAGTACCAGAAAGCATCTCCTGTGTTTATCGCTACTTTGTCACAAGGGACAGACCAGTTGCTAGAGGTGTCTGAGAGGATGCTGCATGAATGTGTTGTTCGAGGAGCTCAGTCTGTGGGGCTGCGGGTCAAGGAACTGCCCGTGGCAGGTGGGGCTTGGCCTTCCCAGACTGACAGTTTGTGTTGAGGGTTGTTGGAGACTTTCAGAAGAACGAGAAGCAATAGGTTTCTGCATAAAGTTTTCAGTCTGCTCCTTCCTGGCCCGCCCCATGGAAACCCTCTCAATCATGAAAAAACCATCTCCTCTGTCCTACTGGAAATTTCTATTGTGGGATAATGGGCAGAGTGGGAGCAGACCCCCAGAGCTGAGACTTCCCTGGTGGTGAGCAGGAAGCTCTTGGGGCTGTTGTCTGTGCTGTAACCTGCTTTGTGGATGAGCTGGGCATATTACTGTGCCATTTTGCTAGTGAGAGTCTCTGATAGCCCCAGGTATGCATGCACATGTTTTAAGCCTGTCCTTAGAATCATAGAATAGAATTGCCTAGGTTGGAAGGGACCTTTCAGATCATCTAGTCCAACCATCAACCTAAATCTGACAAAAACCATCACTCATCTAAACGATATCTCCAAGCACTATGTCTACCAGTCTTTTAAATACCTCCAGGGATGGTGCCTCAACCACTTTCATGCCAATGTCTGACCATTTCCTTTTCCCTGGGTATGTATCACTCTCTTCACCGTGTCTTTCCATGTTTCCTGTTCTGTTCTCTGTTTTTAACTAGAGAATCCATTGCCTTGGGCACCACAGACTTCACAGAAGAGGACGTGGATAAGATTATGGAAGAGCTGGGGAAGGAGTACAAAGGAAACGCATACCACCTGATGCACAAGAACTGTAATCACTTCTCTGCTGCTCTGGCTGAGGTGGGCACAGCTATCTCTTATTTGTATTTTTTGCTGCTTCAGATCTGTTGTAATGCTCACAGAAATGGAACGGGGGTCAGCACAGCCCGCCAGGCCAGAGCTCATAGCCAAATCTCCTGTCTCTGCTCTTAATATTTATGGGAGCCCTTTGCTGTCAAAAGGGCTGGGATCAGGAGGTATGGATGCAGCAGGTTTACCACACATTTGGTCTAAACTGTGTGGGAAATTTGGAGTGCCTGCATTTTGATTCACTGAATAGGCTTCCTGTGGCAGTAATTGGAAGGACAGACCTGGCTAGCATGCAAATGCGTATCATCTTAATAACAAGCACAAATAACCCTATATGGTCTGCAAAGGAATAAAAATGGCTTATCGGTGTTATGCAAACAAACATTTGCAGTATTTAAGAAGTGGATGTCCCTTTTCCTTATTTAGTGTGCACCATCCAAAACCCGTTTTAAAAAAGTATTGATTTTCTCACAGACGTATTTCTTTGGTGCTTACTCATTTTCATGTTCACAAAAATACTGTGAGTTATAACAGAGGCGTTATTTCTCTTCAGAGAGAATTGAAGCACAGAGAAGCACAACTTTATCTCGAGTATCTGCTAATTTGGGATGTTTGATTTTCAGTTCCCAAAGATTTGATTATCTGGGGGAAGCTGCCTTCCCCCTCATCCCCTAGATGACACGTTTAAAGGGTGTTTCAATTAAGGTGTGAGTATTCAGCACTTGTGGAAATCTGAATTCAGGATCTTGACTCAGTGCCAGAAAAAGATATGAAAAGCGCAAAATTGAAGTGACCTTCCATAAAAACTGTTTCTGTGTTTTCAAAAGGTGTTTTATGGGAAACGTGAGGAGAGAATCCCATCCTTCACAATAGATTTCAACTGCTTTAACAGTGAAAGTTTCATTTCTCTTTCTGGAGTCCTCATCCTCTTTCATTACACATCTCTCATCTTTCTTCATCATATGTGGTAAGAGTCCTATGCAAATAACCTCTTTTGCCAGAAGGGTCCATTCATTCCCCAAATAGGCCTATTGGGGATCTTGAGTGAGGTGAAATCCTGTAGAAATAATACTGTATGATTTTGTAAGAAAAATGTCAAGTGAATCTGTGAACCAGCAATTAATTTACAAGGGACCTGCTTAGGCTCTTAGGATAGCCAGTTCTCTACTGGTTTCATCCTTGCTAATTAAAGAAAGAGAAAATGACTGATTCCTTTCTGTAAATGTTATCAAATAAAAATAAACAGGAAGGAATTGTATTGGTACAAACAGAGAATGAAGTTTCAAGCAGTACAGTAATCAGATCAATGTTAGCCACACTACTGTTTTGGAGTCAAATAATCAAATTACTACAGCAGAAAATGGGGAACTTCACAAATTATGAAGGAAACCCAGGAGAAAGCTATGTGATTATTAGCAAATGCTAAAAAAAACACCCTTTACCTGCAGCAATGAAATAAGGTCATTGCTTATTACATTCTTTGATATGTAAAATTTCTGTCTCATGTCCAAGCCATAAGCTCAAAGCCGTTTTTCCTTCATCCTGCTGCTAGATATCTCTGAAACCCTCACTGCCCTTTCCTTGTCCAACCTTACAAACACAAGTCAAATAAGATAGATCTCAATAAAAACCTACTAACATATTTGAAATTTTGCTTTCAGTACACCTTCACTGAAGATCTTTACGGGAATTGAATTTAGGGTTGCATTTTCCTTCAAGAGCTTTTTTTGTGGATTCTATGTGCTCCTTCACTGCCCCGTAACCTGTCCAGATAATAAAACAAAAGCCTAAATGGCTAGTTCTGACACTTCAGCTCCCAGGAGCAGCATTTACTCAGGATTTAGGTCACTTTAAATAAACCTTTCATAGTCAAGCAGGATTTCCTGTTGTTTCTCTTCACGTATGCCTGTGTTTATTGCCCCTCTCTAAAGTATTAAAAATGCAAAACCGGAGAAGGTGCACTTCAAATTCAGGAGCAGAAGGCCCTGGATGGTCTCTAGCATCAAGACACAGAAAATAGGAGTTGAAATTCTTAAAGAAATAGCTGGTGTTGAGACACTAAGCAAACATCCTAGCCATTCAACACGCCTCAGTCAGCAACACGGGAAATACATGTGTCAGGGACATGGGAAATACATGCGTCAGGACACAGAACTGCTGGAGAGGGTACAGCAAAGAGCTACCAAGATGATTAGGGGACTCGAACACCTCTCTTACGAAGAGAGGCTGAGGGATTTGGGTCTCTTCAGTCTGGAAAAAAGATGGCTGAGGGGGGATCTTATCAACACTTATAAATACTTAAAGGGTGGGTGTCAGGAGGATGGGGCCAGGCTCTTCTCAGTGGTGCCCAGCGACAGGACAAGAGGTAATGGACACAAGCTTGAACATCGGAAGTTCCACCTAAACATGAGGAGGAACTTCTTTACTTTGAGGGTGGCAGAGCACTGGAACAGGCTGCCCAGAGAGGTGGTGGAGTCTGCATCTCTGGAGACATTCAAAACCCGCCTGGACACGTTCCTGTGCAGCCTGCTCTAGGTGACCCTGCTCTGGCAGGGGGGTTGGACTAGATCATCTCCAGAGGTCCCTTCCAACCCCTGCCAGTCTGTGATTCTGTGTCTGCCCTATGGCAATCACTGTGTATCAGAGCTGGGTGAGAAGTAGCACAACTTATCTTGGGATGCTTCTGACCTCTTGGAGGAAAGATGGCTTGAAATCTCTTGAGACAGAACCTGCTTGAATGGAAAGCAATTAAATTTTTTATTCTCATTTCCCAACATCTGAATGCTTGTTTAACTTTACAGCTTTAGTTTTTGTTTTTTTTCCCTTGCTGTAGTTCCCATTAAAACAAAACAAAGCAAAAATCACCACATTAGGAAGCTCCAGGTGTAGGGTTATAAGGTGCAGCTTTATAGCACGCAGAACGTGCTGACTACGTGATGAGTGGCTCTCAAGACCGTGTAGATATGTCACCACAGAGGGCAGAAAACAACTGATTTTTGTGCCCTAAAACCAATTCTGAGATGAGTCTGCTTAGTGTTTATACTGCCCTTTCCTTTATGTGTGAAGCAGCAATAATAATACTGACTAGCCTCTGTTTAAGCATAGCCATGTTATGTGGCAGTTAAAGACAGGAAACTGGAAAAAATATTCAAAGAATTAAAAGAAAAGGCGTAAAAATTTTGTTCAACAGAATAAAATTGCTCACTGGAACTGGGATTTAACTCCAGCCACACCAAAAGCAGCCAAGGATTTTCAGTGAGTATAAATTCTTGGTCTCTGTTGCTGTAGCCCAGCTGAAAGGTGATGCTATAAGTACTGCACCACAGAGAAGGGTCAGGTTGGAGGCTAACTTTTAGCATGAAAGACGGAATTACCAGCTTTGCTTCCTGCAGCCCTTTAGGTCTTTCTGATCACGGGCATAAGCAGATGTGGTGAGTTCAGGAGATGGTTGTTCTGAGCCTCCTGGGTAATGCCAGGCAAGTCACATCCCTGCTCTGTGCCTAAGTATCCCTCCTTGTATGCTGGATTATTTTTTTCCTTCAAAAAAGGCTCTGAAATCTTTTGATGAAAGCTCTCTCATCTGCCAAGGTTAATTAGCTGGTTTATGGCTTGTATTGTTCTGTATCAGCATGCAAAACCAGAGCTAGAGCTTTATAGCCATGTGGTGATGTATCAGTTAATGTGTGTTTACACAAATCTGACTGTCAGGCCTTGAGATTTGGTTGTACGGCCATGTGCTAGGTACCTCTGTTTGGCTGCCTTAATTTCCTCATCTGGCTGTGGGCTTGCTGGTTAGTATCCATTCAGATGTTGCCCTGATGGCTGGCCCATGGGTTGGGAAGATACCATCTGGTCACACAGAGTGAGGGCAGATGCAGCGACGTGTCCTGCTGTCTGAGGTCACGATTCTGCAGAGGGAATGGGAAGGAAGTATAAGGCTGGCTCTCCCTCACAGATCAGCTTTCTCAGCGTCACACTGTGAGACAATGTCCACGTTTCCCATTGCCAGGACCTGAGAGCCAGGTTCCCCATCCTCAGAAGGACTGCTGAAGCCACAGGACTTTACTTTCAAAGTTTTGTTTTCTTGTCCTTTACCAGTGTTTTCTCAGCAAATAGAACATCCATCCAGAAATATTCCATCTACATCTGTTTATGAATGATTTTTCTGTCAAATTCATGTTTAATGACTCAGGTCCCACCACGGTAACTGGTAACTGTTATCTTTAATAGTTATAAAATTTGTGGTCCAAGTAGCTGATGCAGCCTGACTGCTAATGGTTAGGGGCATGTCCAGACCTACATTCACGACTGTGCCACTTGGCCATGCATCTTGAAAAATCCATGGACTGCAGCAAGTCCAGCACAGGCAGATAAGCTCTAGGCAACCACTGGGCATGCCTGTGACCTGCTATCTACCTCTGAAAGAACTCACTTTGCAGTGCTGTTGCAGACTAATTGTGTGCTGCTGTGGCATTGAGCCTCTCGCCACAATGCCACGCATCTCTTCTGAGTTTTCTGATCTTCCTGCCCACATTCACTTGTAAGCTGCCAGGGGCTGTTATTCTCGCACTGGCACTTACCTTTGAATTTTCCTTACTCCCTGCTGCAGACTGCCAAGCGTATTCATACTTGCTCAAGACTTAGATCTCTCCCTGCTTTTCCAGTTCCCTGTGGGCTTCTAACGAGCAGCTACTGGATCAAAGAGGCATGGCTGGGTCTACTCACAAATCAGCTCCTGTGGAAAGGAAACAGAAGGCTGCAGTTTCAGCAGCAGTTCAGACTTCATCTTCTCCAATGCCACTTCACGGCAGCTTTCTTAGTGGGCAATTTCAGTGAATGTGCTGCATGATCAGGAATCTCTTCCTGTGGATTTCCTGAGAAATTCTTCTTCATCGGGGAACTCTGGGTTATTTAAGAAGTGAAGAACTACCAGAGAGCATAAGTCTCTGCCTAGAAAGAGCTGCACACCATCTTCATTACAGTTTTGAAGGAAATTCTGATGTAAAGCAGGGCAGAATTTCCTAGTGGATAGTCACTAGAGAGAAATCAGATGCACTCCGTGTGCATGTGCCCAGCTTCAATTTAAGGTAGCGGGTACATGCACCACTTAAGACCTCTTTGCGGTTGCCATTCACCCTCACAATCTACATCAGTGTGGGAAGGTGAAGGGAGCTTGATTTAAGCAGTGAAAATCTAGTTAGGGTTGCCTCAGCCACTCTGACTACTGCAACACGGTCCCCTGGTACCTATATATATAAACCACTTAAGCAAATTGTTTGTGGGTTAAAATGAAGAGGTACATCAAACTGGGATTAGCAATTTGCCTACAAGAAGCTTATTACTTTCACGTTGCTTATGTTGACTGTCCCCAAAATCAAGTACTATCAGTACCATGCTCTCTGAATAAACTGCCTAGGAGGATGGACAATCCTTTTGGGGGACTTACGCCTGCAATTTCTGCAAAGAAAAATCATTCAGGCCATCAGCAGCACAGCCTAAACTTCCCTTCCTCTTCTGAGCTTTTGTGCCTTTCTGTGTGTCGGTACTGCAGGCAGGTAATGCTGCTGGCACACAGCAGGGTTTTTGGCATTCTGATAAGGTTATGCATGGGCGGGGAATTCAGTTAGGACCACATCGATACCATGTGAAGTCCTTCTGTTTGATTATCTGTTGTTAAGTCACTAAGTTCCTAACAATCCCCCATGTATACTTACAGCAATACGTTCAAATGGGCCTTCAAGGAATTGCAAAATATTTATCTTCTTTTTGAGTTGTCCTGGCTGATGAAAGAGACATTCTTTCCATCTCCCAGATGGACAAAATATTGGCTTTTGACCATTAGAAAAACCCTTTTAAAACAAAAGGAAAGGCTAAAATAATTAGTTCTTTCCATAATGTGATCTGTTGAATTTCCTGATTTTTCAGAACAATGAGATGTGAGATCACAAAACTACAGAATTTTACAAATTGCTGTAAAGCAGACAAAAAGGAAGAGGAATACATTTGTGCTTTCAGGAAAAAGCCAAACTCGTAGTAATTCCTGGGCTGTAAGTGCCCCTGTGAGGGCTTTGCAGGAGCACTTGTCACTGCAGCAGTGGGCCACAGGCAAGTATGCCATGAGGTGCCAAGAAAGACATGTAGTTATATTACCAAGACTGTTCTTTGAGCATAGGTAAGGGTAGGCACATGCAGATACAGGGAATTGTGAAACTGCTGTCAGAGGGCTCTTTTCAATGCAAGAGCATGGCTCATGATTGTCCTGCAAGTCTATAATACAACTGGGACTTGTGGAAGGCAGATGCTTGGCACAACTTGTACCCCCTAAACGTGCATAAAGGTGAAAGGTTGACTGCCAGGAGTTCAAATATGGGCATATAAGAATATAAACCCTGCTGATGTGTAGGCGTATGGTGAGTGTACAGTGGCTGAGGACAGCTTCTTTAGAGAAGATAGCAGTAAATAGAGGATCAGAGGGAGGATGAAGTTTTTCTGCTTCCAGGTTCTTCTCCAGTCTGGCAATGTTCTTCAGTATTGAATGTAAGGATCACACCATGTCACTGCAGCTTAAAGACTCTTGACAAAGCTTTTGTTGCCTAGCCTCTTCACAAACAGAAGATGACTCATTTGACTTCCCACCAGCAATTTCCCATGCTTCTGAAGTTTCCTGCCTAAGATAAGCTATGGAGCTGTGTTCTTACCAGAGTGATGACAGTTTCTACAGCGTGTCCCAGAAAAGGGCAAACCACCATGGGAAGGGAGAAAAACACCTTTGAATCAGCACCAGAACTGGAAGATAAGTGGAGTGACTCAAGGAAGCCAGTCCTTCTCCCTTCGTCAATGTGATTACTGCCAAGCAACTGGAATGATCCCTATTTTAGGAAACTCTTCAGCACCTCGCTATAGGACACATGACACACAATTATGAACGAAGTGTGGCTTCTGAGCACCAGGGAAGATAGCCCCCTCTATTTCCCAATAGCCTTACCAGTGGTGCAATAACAATAAAGTCGGTGGGTCTTATGGGTCCTTTTGATAAGATATGAAGTTAATGCTCATCATAATTACGAAATGAATTGAGAGGCACTGATTGATTCACCTTAAAAATTGTTGATGTTGGAACGTTACCTGAGGAGAGCAGTGACAGAAGGTTTTATTCTTTTATCATGTCTTTCCTCCCTCTTCTTGAAATGGGAATGATTTCTTTCTGATTTGTACGCACAATTTATCTGAAGTACCAGAAAAGGTCAAAACCCTCCGTATTTTGTAGCAGTTTCCCAGTCTGGAGTTATTTATCTGTCTTGCAGCTGCTCTAAAACTGCCCTACTATTTTTGTTTTTTTAAAGGAGAAGGCAGGCAGGAGAAGGCTGAGAAGGCTGTTACTCTAGGACCTGTCTGGATCTCTAAGAGCATGGTCAGAGAATCTGCAGCAGCCCCTGGGACAAACCTGGCTCAGAAACACTTGAGTGATCTGGTATGAATTCTCCTACAGTCAGTGAAAGTACAATTTGGCTGCAGGACTGAGGGAAGGTGAAGCACAGTGAAACATCCCTATTTGCTTCCTAAATTATCACAACTTTCTTTTATACCCAGAAAAATCTATTAAAAAAGACTAGAACCAACTCCGAAGTTAGTGTGCATGGTTCACATCCATGTGATCATTCTCCAGAAGGCTCTTTAAGGTCATTTGGATTTGAAGGATTAAAAACCCTTGAGGAAAACAGATTGGTATCTCATTATCCAGCTTCCTTTTGTACCCACTGATCCTTTTCACCCCTTTATTCCTTTAAATATTGAAGGATCGGCTTCTTTATTGCTCAGCATTTCTTGATCCAAAGGACTGTATCCAGAGGACAGTGCTCAGAGACGCCATCTGGGTAAATGGCTAAAATTTGAAGTAATTACTAGAGCTGAACTAGGATTTCTGGAGTAAACCAAGTCATCAAAAGCAGAGTCTTTTAGAGGGATCTGACAGTTTTATTGAGACTCTCGCTAGGACACTTTGTGGGTTCGAACAGAGCTTTTAGCTGGTGAGACATATTCATCAGCAAGTAACTGAGAGCTTCCTGGATAGAAAGAAGCTTGCTCAGATGTGGGAGAGCAAGTTGGACTAGAGGTCCATTTACCTTTTCTCCTATATTTCAGCAAAAATTCTTCTGAATATCAGCCACAAGATGTTCTGGAGCAGGGAGTACTTCAGCCTCTCCTGTGGGAACTGTCCTACTTTAATTATTTACATAAACAGGGAGATAACACATTTCAGCAGAAGAGGAAGGCCTAAACCAGAATTTATGTGCTTGTGGTTTTAGAAACTCATCTTGAAGCTGTAGAATTTGCAGAAGTCTCCAGAAAGAGAAAAATATTTTGGGTAACTGGGGGGTTCTTGTTCTTGGGCTTAAGAGACCTGGAAAATAGACCTGGAGGTTAGTGAAGTGAGCTTGGCTCATTTTTTGTTGACAGAGGAGGAGAAGAAAGTCTTTTAACCATCTGAGGTGGCTTAGGTCAGCCTTAGAAAACTCTCGAGCATTCTAGATGAGACTGGCTCCAACAGGGCAGGGACTATGGACCCTGTCACAATCAAATGTTTTGCAGCCAGAGCCTTAGAGCTGCAGCACTGCAATGCTCAACCTGGGAGGTAAATAGCTCCCAGTCTCCCAAAGTCACTAGGACTCTCTCCAATCAGCCTAAAAGGATGCGCTCCAATAGGAAATACCTTGAAGATTAACGGATGCAGTCTGCACAGTGAATCCTGCAATCTGATGGTTACAGAGGGCTGAAATAGGCATGTAGCATACCCACTACTGATGCTGACACCACAGTGATATTATTAAACCCGCATGCCAGATTGGATGGAAACGCTTGATGAAGCCACACAATCTGAATCTCCTTGGGAGGCAGGGGATGATCTTGGTGCAATCAGGCTTGCTTGCGTGTGGATCACATCTAGGCTGGATGCTAGGGCTTCTTTCCCCTTTTCTTTGTATTATTGGTAAAGATCTGTTCTATTGATAGTAGCAGAGAGAGGTTTTATCATTGTGTATCAGAGTGATAGCAGGAAATGCGCATCTCTCATAACTGAAGCGCAGCATAAGATATCTTGGTGATTGGCTTTAGAGCTATATCTGATGTGTACTTCCCTGATGGCGTGGCTGCCTTGGTTGTCCTTTGTCAATGTGGCTGGAGCTTTGGTAGAAGCAAGGAATCTTACTTTACTGATAGAGGGTGTGGAGCTGTGCTGAAGTGACAGCAGATGGTAGCCAGCACATATTCTTTTCTCTCTGGCTATTCACCTGTCCTTTTTCAGCCAAGGCAAAGCTGACAGCATATAACAAACTTACATCAGAATTCTGCTTTCTTTAGAGGAGCTTGACTTTCAGCAAATGCTCTGAAAAAGGCGGATTTGCTGAATCAAGGACTAAATGAGGGCAGTTTTTTAATCATCAGTGAATAATTCCAGCCTAAAGCTTTTCAGGTCCATCCCCAGGCACACGTGAGTTCTCATCATAATGTTATTAAAAACTAGGAAGCTCTCCTTAGCCTGAAAGCTATCAGAGAGAAAGGATTGAACACCAGAGAAGGGAGCTTCAGGTGGCATTTGAGTCACAGTTAAAAGCGGCAGAAGCGTTTATAAACCAGTCTTCAGCTGATCCTAAGTAGACAAGTAATACCCATGTTTTCCTTAGTCGACAATTGCTTTCCAATTGCCTCCGTTGCAGAGGAGGAGATAGGTGTTTTGTTGCATAAAAGCCTACGTGCAATTCTGTAAATGGCTGGGGACACATTGCTCCCAACACACAGAAAGCAGAAAGGAAATGAACAAATCAACAAACAAACAAAAAAACAACGACAGGGCATGAAAGAACATTAGGAAAGCTTTAATTCCTGATGCCTGAGCCACTCCTCACTGAAGCTGATGGAAAGGCTTTCTTCATTGCAGCAGCCTTTGGATGTTGTTAGCTCCATGGGGAACAGGCTGTGTTTGTTTTCTGGCTTTTAACTGACATGTACATTTAGAAGAAGCTTATTAATAAAGACGTCCTGCACCCATAAATTATCCTCATGGTTTCAGATGGATGCCATTTTTTCTCTTGTTTTTGCCTATAAATATGCACAATTTTGACTGCATGCAGTTAATAAATTGCTATATTGCATTATGTGGCTTCTCTGCTGAGGCAAAATGAGATTTCTAGGTGTAGTTTCTGTATTATTTAAAATTTATGAAGTATTCGGGAAGTCCTTGGATTAAAGGCTACTATAAAAATATAAATTACTTTTTCCATGATTAACCTTTCTAGCCTTGCTATCCTGAATGAGCCTTATAGCCCAACAAAAACGATTAGTGGAGTAACTCTTACATGGTCCTTTCAGCTTTCTCAGTCTATCCTATTTTCCCTTTCTGTCTACGTGTGCTGGAGAATAGTATGAGGTGGCAAGTAATTTGAAACAATCATCTCACACGCACCCACCCCGGGGCAAGTTTTAGCACATCATTTCAATCTTTTGAAAATGGTCTGATATTACTACATGTGCTTCCGCAGTTATTTTAGGGTTTCCCTTTAAAGTGATCCATCTAGCAACAAAGATTAAATATGAAGAGTGAATTTGAAAAAAAACAAACCACCTCATCTCAAGCTTTTTGGGGCTGTTGTAAATGTGGGTGGTTTGTACCGTCTATTTTATCTGATTTTGCATCCCTCTTCCCAAACCAAAAGCCCTGTGTCCTTATCTGTTACAAAAAGAGCATAATACCTTGGAGCTAAGTTAGTTCATGCTGTCTGGGGAATTCATCTCCAGTCACACCATCATGGAGCCTTTGATCCTTTGTGTGTGCAAATGCCTGAGAATAGATGCCTCCTTTCCACGAATGAAGATGGTAAGGAAAAACCTTGTCCTTTTCACCAGCTGCCTGTTGATAAGTGGAAAGTGTCAGGAGTGTAAATGAACTGCCTAAGTGTGTTCATAGGCTTTTGAGACTGGAACGTTTTGCTTAGGAGTCCTGCCAACACTGCCAGATAGAAGGTCTTTCCCTCTTCCTATGAGTCCATGTGCTCTCTCTGCTCACTGTATCTCCATTTGCAGTAACCTGCTGCTCGCTTACATTAGGAAACAAAGCTTGAGACTGAAACACAGGATTTTCTTGGTTAGCTACCCAGGAACAAATAGATGCTCTTGATGTCCATCCCTCTATGCATATGGGTTGGCCTGGTCAAGTTCAGCATGTCTATAACACTTGAAAGGACAACCCTATTAGGCAACAGCCATTGTCAGCCACTGGACTTGAAACAGCACCTGCTAGGAGAAGGCAGTTCCTCTGCACGCTGCCATGATAATATGAATGAATTGCAGTTGTTCATTAATTTGGTGGGAGAGTCATTATTTTAAATGTCACCAATGAGACCAGACTTAATTATACTTAGTATTCCCCAAATGGTCATCTCTTATGAGGCCACTTGTGCCTACTTTGTCATCCTGCAGCTGCTGGCTGTACGTATAAGTGGTGGTTACAAGGAACTTCATGCTCAAAGAGGGTATTGCCATGTTCCAGTGTTGGTACATAACTAATCAGTGATGCCACTCAGAATTCAGCTCTGAATGTGGTTCATTAAGATGTCACATTTGCAGCCACCGTGCCTCTCTGCTGGTGGCCTGGCCACTGAAGCTGAAACAATGCTGTAGTGCTATAAGCCAGCTGTCTCGTTTAACCCAGAGCTATCTACTCCCTCGTCTCTGTTCTTGGCATCTCTCTGCATGCAGACTCCTGCATAGAGGCAACTCTGTCCTTCTACCACAGGACCACAGAGGTAACCGACACGTTCTGACTAGCATCATAAGGAGAGCAAGTCCGGAGGTATTACTCCTTGCTTTCAGTGCTTTCCCTTTCCCTCGCTCCTGGCTACTCTCAGGTGGATGGTGCAGATGCTGCTTCTGCTTTGCATGGGACAAACACCTGCAGTCCTGGAGAGGACCAATAGGAGTAGCAGTGCCCTGCCTGCTGTGGGACAAAAAGGGATTGCATATGAGAATGGGGGCATTTTAAACAGTTGCTTTAATTAATTTAAAAGTTTTTTCCCTTCTTCCCTTTGACTTGGGATGCTACCTCCCAGAATATAGCCTCATTACTGGGCTCACTCAGCCTCATCTACAGTTTCTCAGCTGTACCCTTTCCTCTGCAAGGCACGGGCCACTCCTGGCTCTGCTGGATGTGTGCTGCATGCAGCTTCACAGCCCAGGGCCACCTCCTCTATTCTATTCATCCCCACAGGACAGTCGTATTCCCTAGAGTAGAAACTGTCATTTTTACACAGTAACTATGCAATAAATCTGTTTCAAGCAATTGATCCTGGCATGCCAGCTCCACCAAGGTGTGACTGTGCTTTCAGGTGCGTTGCGAAGGCTGCGTGTCAGTTCTCTTTCAGGAATGCTATTTTCAACGTAAACGCCATGTGCATTGGCTGACCAGGAGTGCAGAGCTAGAGGTATGCCCCTCACTGACACACTCAGACACCCTGATCTCTGCCAGCACTGTGCAGTTCAGTTTTTGCAAGGTGGTAAAAAAGACGTCCCTGTGCCTTGGGTTAATGTTTAATTCCAGATGTGTCCAAGTACTAATTTCATCACGTTGCCATGCTTCTCTTTCTACGTATGTTTTTTGGCTGCCCTAGCAGAGCCTGCAAGCTTTGACTGTCCAGATGTGCTGGTTTGTATCTAATGGCCTTATTCTGAAAATCTGATAAGCATCATCTATGCTATATTGTCTAGGCCTCATCGGAGCCACCTCATGCAAAAACTGGAAAGATTCCCCTTGGGCTCTAACGGCTTTGTTCTAAAAGTGCTACGGGGTGTGTGTTAGACTCCTCAGGCACCAATAAAAGCCCTTTGCATTTGCTAAGACACATCAAGGGGAATACTGTACAGTAGCTTAAATGGATACCTTCCCCATGTGGATGTCACCTCATTTTTAGCAAGGCTGCTAAGTGGAAGTGGCAGTGGGTAGTTCAGCAGATGTTCAGTGCTGAACTCTCCGAGCCTCAGTCTGAAGACAAGAATTGAAGTAATTAGCTTGTATTGTTTGAGGAACGTAATGTTGCCTCTGCTCATCTTGATTGTCATGGATTGGAGCACTACATGGTGCCTTTGGGAGGGCTCACTTAAAAAAAAATAAATCCTAAGTGCCTTGAGTTATATTTCTGTGTGTGGCCTGAATTGCCCCAATTGCATCATCCAGCACAGTGCAGTACCTATTGCATTTAAGAGCTTTCTCTTAGGTTCTACAACTAATCAGCCCTTCACTTTATTTTGGAAGTGGCTCAGCCTTTTAGACTACAACAGCATATGCCCATAGGTGCAAAGGCTTCACAAAATGCAACGCATCGATAGTGTTGTCCTCTAGAAGGCAGGAGACTCGGCTTCTTCCATTGCTGGACAGCATTTAAACCCATGTTTCCCAGGTGCTAAGCTGCTCCCCTGCCCAGGGCAAAGCTTTGCAGGGAGTTTTAAGGCCTTGCTGAGCACTGAAGCTTTGTTCTTAGGGCACTTAGGGGAGCGAAGAGTGATGGGGGGTGCAGTCCTTACTCCCTGGGCAGTTTGTACAGTTTAACCAGTGACTGTTCAGTGCAAAATGACACAGCGTAAGAGGCTCAGAGGATCTTTTTGTATCGCAAATTAGTTGTTTCTTGATGAGTTGAAATCCTGGTGTGGATCTGACAGCTGCCCAGAAACAGTACCCAAACTGTCAGGTCCCATTTCTCCCTTGCATTTGGCTTCAGCCACAGATGTCTGAACTGCTATTTCCACTGGACTCCGCAGATGCCAGCTGGGTCATTTGTAGTTCTTACACAGAGGCCCCAGAAGAAGCTGCAGCTATGGGAGACTTGGCTCTCTATCACGAGGTGCCGCTCAGTGGAAGCTGCAAGTACATGCAGCCTCCGCTGAAGTTTCTGCCTGAAACAGGGACAGGTCTCTTGGTGGTGCTATCTGAAATGCTGGATTTCGGTCTGTGGCAGGGACTGGCTGGCTCTGTGGGGTAAGAATAACTCACGCCTTCATGGACCTGACAGAGACAGAAAGATGAGGAAGAGCTATGCTCAGCAATGGTAGCTCATCAAGTAGAGTACTCACAGGAGGTTTGCAAAGCTTAGGGAAGACCTACGTGGGCTGAGGTGTGCCAGGCTTTGCTGCTAGTAGTCCAGCCTCTCATGTACTCTACTGGGTTTCCCATCCCAAACACTTTTTCTGCCTTGGAGAAGCTATATCTTCCCGCTTATATCTTACACAGGCTTAGCCCTTCTGTGACTGTTCATTCCTTTAAAGTTGCTTCTCCAGTCAGCTTAAGAGGCTCGGCTGCTTTCTTGTCAAGTGTCAAGCTCCAGCTCTGCTACAGGTATGTTAAGTTCCTGAAGGGATGGTAGCAGGATAATCCTATATGATGGTCAGGACCAGTGATTTCTAATCCGTAACAGTGTATCTGCCAAGGCTGACAGGACAAGTACATGACCCATCACAGAGAAGTTTACCCCTTTAAAAAGAGAAAACCCTATTTGTTTGGCAAACAAGGAAAAAAAACCCTAAAATCCTAACCTCTACAAACCTCTAAAAAAAGACTTCTGCTGGTGGAAACAATGGATGGTAACAGGCTTCTGTGAGTTTATTGTTCCAGTGTGAGGTTTTCAGTTGAGAATTGCCCTGAAGAGCTGCAGTAGGTAGATTTTTCTGTGTCTTCATATGCAATTAGAAAACACCCACTTCATCTTGCTTGCACTGCTTTATTTAAACTCAGCTGGCTTAATCCCATTGCAGTCAGCTTTATTTGATGTTTCTCCATTAGCTAAGTACTGCTGGATGCTCCAACACAATATGCTTTATGGCAAGGAGTGAGAAACACAGGAGCAGGCTGTAGAGTTAGTGGCATTCCCTGCCATTGCCCTTTTGCTCCTGTTGACCATTGTGTTTTGCTGTGGAATAAAAACAAGGCTTCCCTGACAAGAGGCGAGGACAAGCATGACTGAGGAAAGGGAAACCCCTTTGACTTCATCATTATCCTTAAGCTCCACAAACTGCCCTTTTGTGATTGATGGCCAGATGCCCACACATCTCCATTCTTTTTCTGGCTCTTCGTTGCCTCGCTGATTCATTCTGGGTGAAGAAGCTCCCATAAACAAAAGGCAAACATCTCAGCATTGCTTCCACATTGGGAAGTGCTATTTTAGTTGCTAGGGGATCTGCTTAGAAAAGAAAGCCAACTCTTAAAAACAGTATTTCCATTTCGGGCAGTCTTACCTTGTGCTGTTCGATTGTTTCAGCTAATTTTCTGAAGAATCATACCCTGGTTTTGTTTTCCTATTAGTATCTGGGGGGAAGTCTTTATTAGGACTTACCACTGCTTGAGAACTAAACTCACATGCACGCATACATCACAAGGAGCCTAAACTGAGTCACTTTCTACACTGGCAATATGTTGCCTAAGTTCCTAGAGGGGAAGAAAGAGAAATGCTACAAAATGCAGAGACAATTGTGCTGCATTTTTTTGGCTTTGGCTCAGGTTCAACATTCGAGTAGAACATACTGAATACAATTTAAAAAAAATCAGCTGTATTCTTGTGAAAATGATCAGATATGTCTGGTGAGAAAATCAAATGGATCAGCGAAGTTTCTATGAATGAGTCTTAAATGCAGGTGGAGAGGTCATCTGCTTATAAGATCAGGCAACAGCTCTAGCAATGGAAACCGGGGATCTGAATGGAGGTAAAGAATTGGTAATAAAGTAATTGTCCGCAGACTAAAAATTTAAAAAATACAGATTCATGGAGCTGTATCTGAGGTTAAGTAGAATGCAGCACTGGTAAGAACTGAAATAAAAGTCCTTGGGGTGTTATTAGGTAAAGAACAGTCTATGCTTGCAAGTAATTTTAGCAGCTAAATGTCTCTGCTTATTCGCTGATACCTATGTCTTCATGATAATGTCTTCAATTTCACGCATTGATTTTTAAACAATGCATGTCAAAATAAAGTGAGTTCCGTAGTCAAATTAGCACGGTCACAGGTTTGCCACTTTCTCCGCACCTCATTGGAAACTCCACGCTCTTGGAGCAAGCTAATTCCCTTATCCTCAAGGTGACTGTTGGAATGGGGCTTAGATCGTTCTGCCCAGGCCATATGCATGAAAGACCAGCTGGTCATCAGCTGTAACAACCATAAAGCGGCACAGACCATCCTTTAGCAACTGCTCCAGTCGTGCTCCCTGAAAATCTCTTGAAACCTCTAAGCACTGCATTTCCACTATCAATAATAGACATCTTGCCAAATAATCTCCTTAGTGGATTACAGACAAACACCCTCTTAGTTTTTGCCGTAGTTGGTATTAAATTAAGTGTAGTTTTAGACAGGAAGAGGGTGGGAGGAAGACCGAAGGAATTTAGTATTGGCAGAAGGTGCATTATGGACAACCCTGGCCAGAACCATTAATCCATGTATATTGTGGGACAAGGTCTGCGGGGTGGGGTTTCCATGGTAGCACTGGTAAGGAAGGCGAATTCCGGTATTACGACTACTGTACCTGCCACAGACTTGAGGCTCTAGTGTACTGGTGTAGGGCCACACAGGCAGTATATTTTCTAAAGACAGGCTCTTGAGGCACCCTGGCTGATCAGTTCCACAGGCCTCTTCTGTATCTGGTAAGGGAAATGCTAAAATGTAAAGGGAAACTTTCCTTATGTGGCCTAAACTAGATACGGTTACTAAAATCTGGCACCTGTATGTATGTGTGGTCAAATGCTACAGAAGAAAGGAGCTGCTGTATGCAGCAAGTTGTAGTTGTTTCATTGTGCTGAGTAAGAGATGACTTTGGAAAACAATATCTCTGCTAACAGGGTGTAACCCAAATCAGTGCCAGAAGCATCTATGATGAAAAACAGGCCTACTGAGATGCTAATGTTCTTCTGTCTGTTGCTTTCTTTCCCACATTTAGGAAATACCGTATGAGGAGAAATTAAAGGGTGATGTGCTAGGATAGGAAAAGGACCCCTAGATACTGTAACTTGACTGACCCAGTGTGTGACTGACCCGAGGAAGAAAAGTGAGCGGCAAGAACGTCTTCTCAGGCATCTCCATCCACCTAGTCAGGTTCAGCTTCTGTGTCCCTCAAGGTGTGGTCAGTAACAGCCTAAATATTTTTCCAAAATTTTTGAGCTACCTGGAAAATGAGCATCATTGTCTTGGCTGAGAAGCACCAGAAGGCCTGTCCTTTTACCCGTGGACTGCCTGGGGAACAGAGCGGCCAAAGCCTTTGAGGGTCGTGAACTGTCTTCCCTGGTCTCTTCTATGAGAAGGTAGCCCTTGTCTATGCTGACAAGGGCTACAGCTGGCAGGATTCTCTGTGTGTGTTGAGCAGTTGTGTAGCATTTGCATTTAGAGCTGTTCCTGACTTGCAGAAGATGCTTCAACATTTCAAACAGCTCTCTTTGGAGCAACGGTGAATTCACCCTGCTGAGGTGGTGGTGTGGATGGAGATGGCATTGCCACCATGCATGTGTTTTGGTACTATTAACCATGCTTCTTTTTGGTTTGCTCCACAGATACTATGTGGGAAAGAGATCCCCCGCTGGGTGAACCGCCTGGCCTACTTCAGCTCGTGCATCCCCTTCCTCCAGAGCTGCCTCCCCAAGGAGTGGCTGACCCCAGCAGCCCTGCAGAGCCACATCAGCCTCGGCCTCCACAAGGAGGAGCAAGGGGACACAACGGATGAGGAGTCCCCCTCCACCTCCGCAGCCCCCTCAGCCTCAGGCACATCGCGAACCTGTAGACATACTCGGGTCTAAACTGTGCCCAGTATGCCTCAAATAACATCTCCCTCTCTCTTGTACTATTTCTTTCTCAAACCCTTTCGCACACCTTGGTTTCTCTCTTCTCTCCTTCAATGGACAACACAGGGGAGGGAAGACCCTTTCTACTAAGGAGGTGAAGCTTCAGTCCCTTTTCCAAGGGCTGCCACTACAGTTGCTTGGCAAAATGACTGTGAACCCCAATGCTGAACTGAGGAGCGTGGCGACTAAACTGGATTCTCCTCCCAGGCCCCCCATGCTCCTCGATCCACAGAGAACTGCCGTCTCTCTCGTGCAGGAGAGCACACGTATGGGAAGGGGGGCACCATACTGTGATGTTCCTTCTCTGGAACCGTTTTATCTTTTTATCTCTTCCTCCACCCATGTGAGCCCAGCAGGCTCCTCTCTATTTTGGCTGGGTTTGCCATTCCCCTATGACAAATCTCCTGCCCACACCCAGTGAAGGAAGCAGAGCCACAACTCAGCCTTCTCATCTCTTAGACCAGCAACAAGCTCCCCTCAGCCCCATCCCTTTTGTAATTATCAGGTTTCTAACTCATATGAAGGACAAATGAAAGGTGCTGCTGTTCTAAACCCACCAGTTTTCGATACTCAAATTTAAGAGCTCGAATGACTGTCCTGCTCTTGAAAATAATAACAAAGAACCTAGAAAATGAATGTGTTACAGTGGCTTTTCTTTGGGGTCAAAAAGAGCATGGGGCTAGCACTTAGAGGCAGCTACCAAGTAGGTGCAGAGATGACTGTTGACGATATTGGTGCTTTTTGGCACAGACCCCTCTCAGTTTCCCTAATTGTAGGCAGCATTCCTTGTTTCCTTTTCTCCCTGGGTTCACTGGGGAATCTCTCTCCTAGCTAACATTTGCTGGCTATCTTTGGGGGAATGGCCCTCCTGAGCACAAGGAGGAAGAGAGTGAATCTGTTGGGAAGGTCAGTATTCCCTTCAGCTTTTCCTCCTGCACTCACAGACCTAAAACGTGGCTCCAGAGCCAGCCTTCCCCAGCCTATTTTTGAGCCAACCCAAGAAGGTTAAAATAAGTGGTGAACCCAAAGAATGTCAGCCTGTTTTCTTCTCCTCCCTTTTTGGAGGTGGAGGGGGAAACTTAGGGCCACATCTGGAAAGCATGGATGACCCTTCCAATGCATGGGCCACCATGGTGCCTTCCATTGTGTGCACTGTTTCAGTGGCATGAAAAATAGGCACAGTTGGCTCACTGGCCTCTCCAGGCAGGCTCTTGACAAGAATCTAGTCCTTGGATGTATTTATGCTCATTCTGACAACTAATGAGAAAGCAGAGGAGGAAGAAAGGACAAGTACACCAACACTTCCACTCAATTACCTCACTAGGACTTCTACTCAGAAGATGTAGGAGAGAATCAAAGGGGAAATCCAGGCCCCCTCTCTCCCTTGCAACTCCTCTTGGGTACACAAAGGAGGATGAAAAAGGAACAGGCACAATCTTGAGAGGGGGTTGCCGTTTTAGAAATGCTGTTCCCAACAGCTACTACCTAGTCAGGACTTCTACCCTCCACCCAGAAAGAACTACAAGCCCTTAAGATGGGTGGTTGTTTCCTTTTATTGGTCGCAATAGCATGCTAAGTCCAACCAGCTGTTTCTTTAGCTCAGGAATACAGAAGTGTGTGCTTTCAGGGCTGAAGGTCTTGGCTACGATGTACATCACGTCTGCATAGACAGCGCTTAATGGTTTGTTACATGTGCATGCTCTTAGAGAAGCAGGAGGCTTTGGAGAGATCTATTGGATGGAAATAGAACTCCCAGGATGGTCTCACTCCACTGCCTCCTGAAGTGATGCATGCTTAGGCAACAAACCTTTACCACGTGCCTCTCATTTTCATCCTCCGAACAAATTGCTACAAGTTCTGTACTGAACTAAAGTCATGTTCCATATTAACCTTGGCTACTCACAGCCAATACTGCATTGTGAGCAATTCTGCAGCTCCTGGTATCCAGTCCAGCACCAATCTTGATTACCCTGGCTTGTCCAGGAATGTTTAATAAGATTTCCATCCTGTTCTCCATCACGCTGCCCAGAAACCTCATTACACAATGTACTGTTGCACTCTCTATTTCCCTGCAGTCATGGCCATTGCAGCCTAAACCAGCAGTGCAAGCTCCATTTGTCTGAAGTTCCCAGTGTGCCTGCCAATAGCCAGCAGCACATTATGTGCAGTGAATTTTAAAATCTCTTTTTAGGTCATTCTCTGGAGGAAAGTGAGAAGAGGCCTTCCCAGAGCTTTTGCCTAGGCCAGGGAAACTGCAGTCAGAAACACGTAGTTCCTGATGTGACAAAAGCCAGCCAGCCATCACCCTCGTGTTTCTGCTCTGCACCCGAGCTCCAGATGAAGCACCATGTATACATCTAGGAGAGAACTAGGGCTCCAGAGGCATGTTTCACACACAAAAACCCTCTCACAGTATTTCACAAAATAAAAAACGCTTAACTGGCTGTATGGTAACCCAGACAAGAAAGTTACATTCAGCCTCCTTGGGGACATGAATATGTGCTTGAAGTATTGGGAACAACACTCGGGGTTAGCTGGCAATATCATAAAAAACAGATGTTTGTTTATCTACTTTTATGTTTGTCTGTCTGTTTATGGCAGTAGGGGTCACATCGAGGAGGGATCAAACCTCTGTTGTAAATCAAAACCAGAATATATTCCAGTCTTCAAAAGCGTTTCTCCCTACCTGTCTCTGTTCAAGGTGACCGACCAACAATGACAAGAACAAAGGGACACTGTGGAAATAAAATATATATTGATGATAGCTTTACCTCTGTGATTTAATAGCATTTTAGATTATTAAACATGAAGACATTTTAAAAGTCTAATTTACTGTTCATCTCTGGTACAGCATGTTTGTTTTAGGCACTTTTCTTATCCTTCCTATTATTACAAAATTACCATTGTTATTATATAATTATATCATATTTGTTTTTAGTTACACATTTGCTTTCTCTTGCTGTTTCAGAGCATAACACCAGGGGAACAGATACCAACAGTTATCAATGAAAACAGAAGAACAGCTTATGAATCTTAACCAGAGCACCCCAAGGCACTGGCACAAACTCTTAGACCCTCTTCTTACTGCCAGGACTTTTGGTGGCCTTTTAAAAGTTGGAATGAGAGGGCACCAACTCTGCACATGGGCATCAGCAGCTGTGGGTTCTGTCTCTAGCAGAGAGCTAATAGTACTCAGGTGGGACAGTAAGACTGAAGGCGAGGTTAGCCTAGTGCTGGAATATTACAATACAAACTGTTCCCAGGGAAAGTTAGGGTGCAAGGAAAGAGGTTAAATAGTAACCTCTGTTCTCATCTCATCTGTATCTGTAACTGTAACTCTCTTAATTTCAGGAGATTATTCCTACTGATTTTTTTTTTGTCAGTTGGCTTCCTCTTCCCAAGTCTGTCATTTGAGGCCTATATCTCAAACTTTTATGAAGTTTTAAAAGGGACATCTGTGTTTTCAGAGGCCCTGGGTGAGTTGGTCCCCCAGCACTGAGCCTGTATTCTGCGATGGGTTCATCCCAGTCTCAGCACAGCGCAGGACTGGACACAGACCTCTTGTCTTGCTCTCATCGCTTCCAGCTGAGAGTTCGCATTTCTGGAATTCTGTCTTTGTGTTATTGAGGTACACAAGAAGCAGTCATTTCCCGCTATGTTATTTTTTTTATTCTTCAGTTCTGTTCATTTGTCCCTAGGCTGCAGAGGCTCTCAGAACAAGTTAGCGGCCACTGGATTGCAATTATGTTAGCTTCTCTTCCTATGTGTTTGATTTTCTTTTTGTTTTAGTTGTGCAGATGTGATGGCTTATTGACATGTTCAGAAAACTTAAGTAAAGTACCTCCACCAATTCCTTGATGTGATAAATGGAGAAGAACAAAGGAAGCCATCACTAATGTTTCATTTTTCAAATGTTTTTAAATTAGTCTTTGAGTTGAGGCAGCAGGTGCCCTGTTCCACTTTGACCCTGCTGTGCTTACTATCAGGCAATGATTTGTGTAGTGACTCTGGAGGAGGAACTTCCATTATGCCAGCTCTGCTCTACCATTGCCACAAGCTACCAGAACATGGCAGAGCCTCTGGCTGCAGTAATATATAACATTTAATTACTACCAGCAAGGAACGACTAATGGCTCTAAATCTCAGAGTAAGACTGTCTCTTAGCCCTGTTGTAGCCAGCTTTGTTTTGAAAAGGCTGTAAAAGTTTCTGGGCGTCCAATGTGATTGGAATAAGGGATAACAAGTCAGCAAAACAGATGGTATGATCATGGCAATCTTATTCCCTTAGGAAACCAGGCTACAGAATGAAAGACATGGATAGTGTCCAGATCTTGACAACTACTTTACTCAATGAGCTTTGACGGAAAGTTCAAAATTACAAAAGGCAGGCCTCAGTATGTGCGTTCACCTACAAAAGCTAGCGGGGACTGCGTGTGTGGCTTAACAGTGTTGAGCTGGCTTGTCTCTTGTTACAAGTAAAAGATTCAGCTGGGTAAGTTCTGGTCATCCACTCGTGAATTACTATTCACACAGCCTTCAGCTCTCACTGGAGATGGCAGAGGCTGCATCTGTTTCTCTCCAGCAGTGCCCTCCATGATAAGTGATCCTGAATGGCAATGTTTCCTGCTTTTCCAGCCCTGTTCTCCCTCCCACTCTGACAAGGTATCCCAGGTGTAAGCTGCAATTAGTCTCTCCATGCCACTTGCTTTCCTGAAATGTCCCTGACCTCAGTTCTGCAGGCTGGCTTTTCTGATGTGTGTGGGGAGGTGAAATCCCTAGTTCTGTTGAGATTCGGTGAACTAGTCATTTGAACTAGCCATCATTTGATTGTGATTTTGCAAAGTGGCAGAGTTTTGCCTTTGAGGTCCACTTTACCCAAGCCAAGTCCTTTTACCAAATAGCCCCCAGAAGCACAAAAGGAAGTTCAGAACTCATAAAAATGTCAGGAACCTGAGTCAAGTCCTCTCACTTGAAAGTCTCTGTAAATGTTCAGCACAAAACAGATAGGTGTGCTCAGAGGCTAGTAACCCTACATATGTGAAATATATCTCTTACAAAGTAGGTATATGCAGTGCTAAAACTTCTCTAGGCTCCATATTGCAATACCTAGAACATTTCAAGCAAGAAAAGGCAATCCTCACCTTGCATACAGGTGGAAGAACACTCTCTTCACTCCTGGGAATGCTGCGGCAGCTATGGATGCTCACATGGATTTTCTTCATTGTGCCCAGCATGAGCCTTCATTTCTTCCCAAACTATTTGTGGCAGGCTTTTCCTCTGTCTGCTGGAATGGACTTGTCTGGGGGAAAATGTTCTTTCTTTTGCCTTTGAGGTTCTTGAAGGGAACTTCTCCTGAGGGGCTTCCTGGGGCAAACCACCCAGACATACGGTAGCACTGAGCTCCTCATTAGCCTCAGGGTTATCTTCAGTCTTCTCTGTAGTCTTTTGTTGTTTTCTCATTTCTGTGACTTCAGAGGTGATCTTACTGAAGGTGAACTCCTCTTCCCCATATACAGCCAAAGGGAATTTTATCTTAACAGGATAATTCAGGGTTACTGCAGTTTTGTGGATGGTGCTTTCATCTCACCCTTAAGAACTAGGCTATAGTGGCTAACTTTGAATCTTCAGTCCTGGCATACACACAGACTGAACTGCCACTCATGGATGTAAATACCTTAATATAATAGCACAGGATACTTGTACAATGTTCTGTGATATTAGTGAATGGGCATTCATAGGTACCAAGAGTAACAAACAGCAAGAATAAGAGCATGATGTGTAGCAGCCCTAATCAAAAAATAAGAATACCAGTGTGCTAGGTGTGGTAGAAACACCTAACAAAAATAGTACATTTGCACAAAAAGGTTTCCAGGAGATGGTGATTCTGCCCCTCTACTCTGCTCTCATGAGACCCCACCTGGAGTACTGCATCCAGCTCTGGGGCTCCTAACGTAAGAAGGACATGAACCTGTTGTAACGGGTCCAGAGGAGGGCCACGAAGATGATCAGAGGGCTGGAGAATCTCTCCTGTGGGGACAGTCTGAGAGAGTTGGGGTTGTTCAGCCTGGAGAAGAGAAGGCTCTGGGGAGACCTTATAGCAGCCTTCCAGTACCTAAAGGGGGTCTACAGGAAAGCTGGGGAGGGAGTCTTTATCAGGGAGTGGAGTGATAGGATGAGGGGTAATGGTTTTAAATTGAAAGAGGGGAGATTTAGATTAGATATTAGGAAGAAATTATTTACTGTGAGGGTGGTGAGACACTGGAACAGGTTGCCCAGAGAAGCTGTGGATGCCCCATCCCTGGAAGTGTTCAAGACCAGGCTGGACGGGGCTTTGAGCAGCCTGGTCTAGTGGGAGGTGTGCCCAGGGC
Organism: Chroicocephalus ridibundus; assembly: GCF_963924245.1. Classification (NCBI taxonomy): domain Eukaryota; kingdom Metazoa; phylum Chordata; class Aves; order Charadriiformes; family Laridae; genus Chroicocephalus; species Chroicocephalus ridibundus. The sequence goes on along the minus strand of NC_086287.1, from coordinate 41,880,426 downwards.
AGGGGGGCTGGAACTAGGTGATCTTTAAGGTCCCTTCCAACCCAAACCATTCTATGATGCTATGATTCTCTGAATAAAACGTGGGGAGATTTCATTCCACGTGCCATTAGGTGGCAGATGAAAAAAAAAAAGGGTAGAAACCTCAGAGGAGCTTCAGGACGGTCCAGGTTTGGCAGACATGGAGACAAATCGTTTGAAGCCTCAACTCCCCTCTCAGCACACACGTGCTGTTACTGGCACCCGCTGGCCTTAAACCCAGGCTGCACACTTGTCCGGCTGACAGCATGGCTCCAGCCCCGTCCTTTCCTTCCCATAGATACGGTGGAAGCGATATAAGATCCGAACAACTTGGCCGCAGCCGGGACACGGGGGGAAGCGCTCCCCAGCAAACATTTCTCCTCAGGAAAGCCAGTGGGGTGGATGAAGCCATCCAGCAGGCCAGCCTGGTACCAGCGTACCGGTTGTGTATGTTCATCAAACGTCTGTTAATTCAAAGAGCTTCTGCGATACGCATGTGTGTGTGTGAACGTGTAGAACCTAGAAGTACCCTGTGGCTTTGTAACTAGTCACTTGGCCTCAGCGGCCATGTCAGGGAAAGCGCCGAACGGGCCCAAACGCCCCGTTTCGCCATCACGACTTCAACAAGCGATCAGCCATGGCTGGGGAGAGGCGGGTACCCGCTCGCTAAGCTCGGCCGCCCTCCACAGGCGGCGGCCTCCTTCTGCCAAACACCCCAGGGCGGCGCGGAAGGCAGCACCGGGCCCGGAACCCAGCGTCCCGGGGCGCGTTGCCGCGGCGGAGGGGGCCGCTGTGGCGGGGGGACCGGCGCCCAGCCGGAAGCGGGGAGGCCGGGCCGGAGGTGGGGGTGGTGCCGGTCGCGGCCTGTGGGGCGGGAGGGGGGATGGAGCGGCTCCGCAAGCTGTGGAGGGGCCGCACGATGACCTTCGGGGTCCCCCTGTTGGTGAGCAGCGCGGGGGGGGGGGCGCACCGGCAGGTGGATTCATGCTGGCAGGGAGGAGGGAGGGGGGTTTGTGTGAAGTGGTGCCTCTGGGGGACCGGCGTGTGGCCGGAGGGGAGCTGACGCGGGGGGGAAGGAAGGAGCAGCCCCCAGGGTCAGCGGCGGCCTCTGGAGGACAGGGAGAGGGTGTGAAGCGTATTCTTAAAGATACTCCTAACTAAAAAGTGAGGAAAATGCATAGAATCATAGAACTGCTGAGGTTGGAAGGGACCTTTAAGCTCATCAAGTCCAACCTTTAACCTACCCTGACAAGAGCCACTTCTAAACCATGTCCCTCAGTGCCCCATCTACCCTTTTTTTAAACACCTCCAGGGATGGTGAATCCACCACCTCCCTGGGCAGCCTATTCCAATGTTTAATAACCCTTTCAGTGAAGAAATGTTTTCTAATATCCAATCTAAACCTGCCCTGACATAACTTGAACCCGTTGCCTCTCGTCCTATCACTTGTCACCAGGGAGAAGAGGTCAGCCCCCATCTCTCTACAACCTCCTTTCAGGTAGTTGTAGAGGGTGATAAGGTCTCCCCTCAGCCTCCTCTTCTCCAAGCTAAACATGCCCAGCTCCCTCAGTCGTTCTTCATAAGGTTTGTCCTCCAGACCCCTCACCAGCTTTGTAGCCCTTCTCTGGACACGCTCCAACACCTCAATGTCCCTCTTGTAGCGAGGGGCCCAAAACTTGGTTTTGGTTTTTTTTTGGGTGGTTTTTGGTTTTTTTTTTAAACACTACTTATGCATTTGTCAGACTTTCATTAGCTTTTTGATGGATTTTTAAACCGCAGTGGTGGTGTTGGTCTGCAAATTTGTACATCTGCATAAGCAGAATTTGAGTTAAATGAGGTTGATAGGTTATAGTTACAGTTATGCGCAAAGTGATAGGTGAGACATAGCCATTTAGAGTAGTGGCGATTAGAAAGTAACTCAATAGGCTCAAAGGAATAAACCAAAATTATAGGACAGACAACACAATAGATTGCACTTGCCCATCCTGAGTACTTGTGTGCGTTAGAGGAAAAATTAAACAACTCAGATGCGCTTATGGGTAAAAACTCAGGAAGGAAGAAAAAAGCAGTAGACAGGACTGTGTAGTTTCTATTTATGCAATTCACATCTTATTTTCCATGTATTCATTTGGTTTAGAATAACTAAACTGATTTCTAGATGGATAAAGAGTAGCGCGAAGGATAATTCCAACATTTTTACAATACTGCTAGAGAAATTACTGTCATCCTTCTCATATCTTCAGCAGCATGCCTGAGGAAAACGGAGTGGTCTAAAGAAGGACAACAACACTGTTAGAGTTAAAAAAGTTTAAGGCCGTTTATTTTAAAGTGACAACAGAGTGCAAATATTCATGCAGTTGTATACGCTGAAGTATCTTTTATCAAAATATTGATGAAAGCATTTGTAAGAAGTGGAAACAGATTTTTAAAAAAACAAACAAACCAACAAACTAGTGTGATGATACCACAACTGTATGCATCATTTGCATGGGTAGCTCCGCTCCCTGATATCGCAGACAATCTCCTCATGTAACATTTTTCAGAAAGTGATCAAGCATAGCGTTACAGCTGTTTCCATATCATGCTGCATGCATGTGTACCTAAAAGGCTGTCCACAGAACTTTGCTGCTCTCATGCTTAGCCTGAATTTATTTCACTTTCTAATTTTTCGTGTCATTCTTTGAGTACTCTGATATTATTCTTTAGTTTAATAATACTTTTCTTAGATGTTTAAGGTTGGATATAGTTTTAGGGCACAGTCCTATTTTTTTTTATGTAATTATTTGAGGTTTGTAACTTGTCTTTCAAAATGAGGGTAACCCAGGATGTTTAGGACTCCTCAGCTCAATTTTAACTCCCTAAAAGATTTGGGGAAAATTTTACATGATTACATCATAGATACTTGTGGTGGGTTGATGCTGGCGCCAGGTGCTCACCAAAGCCACTCTATCACTCCCCTCTTCAGTTGGAGAGGGGAGAGAGAATATAATAGAATACTTCTGGGTTCAGATAAGGACAGGGAGAGGTCATTCTGTCACGGGCAAACCAGACTCGGCTTGGGGAAAATTAATTTAATTTATTACCAATCAAATCAGAGGAGGATAATGATAAATAAACCCCAAATCTTAAAACACCTTCCTGCCACCCAACCCTTCTTCCAGGGCTCAACTTCACTCCCAGTTTTCTCTACCTCCTCCCCCCAAGTGGCACAAGGGGGATGGGGAATGGAAGTTGTGATCAGTTCATCACACGCTGCCTCTGCCGCTCCATCCTTGGGGGGACGACTCCTCACACTCTTCCCCTGCTCCAGCATGGGGTCCCCTCCCGCAGGAGACAGTTCTCCATGAACTTCTTCAGTGTGAGTTCCTCCCACGGGCTGCAGTTCTTCACAAACTGCTCCAGCGTGGGTCCCTTCCATGGGTTCACAAGTCCTGCCAGCAAACCTGCTCTGGCATGGGCTCCTCTCTCCATGGGGTCATGGGTCCTGCCAGAAGCCTGTTCCAGCATCGGCTTTCCATGGGGTCACAGCCTCCTTTGGACATCCACCTGCTCCAGCATTGGGTCCTCCACGGGCTGGAGGTGGATATCTGCTCCACCGTTAATCTCCATGGGCTGCAGGGGGACAGCCTGCCTCACCATGGTCTTCACCAGGGGCTGCAGGAGAATCTCTGCTCTGGTGCCTGGAGCACCTCCTCCCCCTGCTTCTTCACTGACCTCGGTGTCTGCAGAGTGTTGCTCTCACATATTCTCACTCCTCTCTCCAGCTGCAATTGCTGTTGTGCAGTAACTTTTTCCCCTTCTTAACTATGTTCTCACAGAGATGCTACCACCATTGCTGATGGGCTCTGCCTCAGCCAGCATTGGGTCCCTCTTGGAGCTGGCTGGTGTTGGCTCTGTTGGACATGGGGGAAGCTTCTAGCAGCTGCTCACAGAAGCCACTCCTGTAGCTTCTCTGCTACCAAAACCTGGCCACGCAAACCCAATGCAGTACTTAGAGGTGGTGACCTGGTGGAGAAAAAAGTCACCATGGATTTTTAATGATAAATACACCAGATTTGATAGGTTAACTGGTATAGTAGTTGAGGAGATGCAACTAATTGATCCACAAGATCTTGACTTTGATAAAGCTTTCTATGTTACCCTCCCTATGAGAATTGCACATTAGAGAAGGTATGGCAAAGATATGCTTCTTATCATTTGTGTTCTCAAAGGACTGAAAAAAATGCTCTAAAATGCTGTTATCAGGTGCCTTCCATGTTGAAAGGTATCTTATGTGCGGTGGGTCCTGCGATAATAATGGCGGCTGTGATATTGTGCAAAAACAGAAATGTCATTATAAGACACAGAACCTTGTCAAAAGTAAAATAAAAGCCCTCAGCTGGAGCAGTTTTCAGCTTTGTGCTGCCATTGTAGAGATGTAGACAAACTGTAAAGTCTAGAGGAGAGCAACATAAAAGATGCAGCAGACATTCCACTGTTAAGGAAAGCTTAAAGGAATTTACCTAGTTTATTTTAGAAAAGTCTGAGAAGTTCTGTACATCATATATTGAGAGTGGTGGTTGCTTTTCATAGCTTCGGAAAGAAGTACCAAAATAAACGAGCTTTAGATCAGATGTTAGCAAAATACTACTCTTTGTTAGGATAGGGCACTTGTGAGACATACTTAGGGTTTTTAAGGAGAGGTTAAACAACCATCTGGCAGCGATGGCGTAAATTTTCTCAGTTCTGCTTCAGTGCTGGAGGTAGGACTTCAGCTTCCCAGGCCAAGGTAGAGCTGTGATCGTCCTTTTGGCCCTCATAGTGTTTTTGCATGATTTGCCATGGGTCATAGCAGAAATTTTTGCGACTGGTTTCTTTGACTTTATACTGCCTAATTTCATTCCATCTCTGTTAACTGCAGAGCTTTTTCCTCCAGAGACAATATTATATAGAGAAGTACTCCATTATATTTCTTTCCAGGGTTTCATGTCTCCCTGCCTTAAAATTATTCTCCCCTGTGAATACTTCACAATGTTTCTGTGTTGCTGCCCAAAGGCTTCCCAAGGAGTAAGAAAAAGGAAAATTCATGCAATTCTTGTCAGTTCCCTAGCTGTCTATTGAACCCTGAAAGCATCTCTGAAGCTGAACAGAATTGTGCTAAAAGATCAATTACAGCAAGAAAGACACTGAATCTATGCACAGATTGGAAGGAGCATGCCTTTGTAACCCTTTATATTCTGCTGAATTTGTTAATAATACTGAAACCAAAGGTTTCTTTTACGTTCTTGCATCCCGTACATCATTTTTTCACTAGACAAGTACAGGACTTTATTCTTCAACACTGCTAGACTTGTCATCTGTACCATATTTGCTTTTTTTATTAAAAAAAATATCAAATGGCTTTCACATCTTCCCTTCTTACACTGCATATTTGAATGAAAAATACCTCTGCCCCTTTTTTTAAAGGCTCCAAGGTTAAAGAGATTGTAATTCAAAGACAGGTGAGTGTCTCATACACGTACATGACATACACATATGTAAAATATTTAATAGGTTTTAGTGTAAATTATCTTGATCTTTTTTTCTTTGTTCTTTTGGGCTTGGGGCTGTTAGAAGATTTCAGCGCAGAAGGGATTTTTGTGGTTGATCTTTATACCTCAAACTGACAACAGCTTTTGGATTAAGGTGTGTAAATCACAGTTTTCAGTCATACTTTCTCAGAAGATAAGAGTGTTTCTTTGTAAGCACCAACAAGACTATTGGGGTGAGGAATTAAACCTGCAGGAAACCTTGATTTGTGAATGTTTCCTTTTAACTCTGTAAACTTTGCAGATTAAGATACCTCTGCATGGCATAAAACAGTAAGCATGCGGAAGAGAGTGATGTAATCTGGCGTGGGATGTTTTAACAGCTTGGGTGCTACAGGGTGAGTAGTCCTAAAGCATTGGTAAAGATGGTAACATCTGTGTAGATGTTGGGATGAGCTCCAGTGAGTTTACAGATGTATCTGTAAAATCTGCTGTTACGATGGAGGGCTGTGACACCTGTGTGGTAGCTTAAACATCTTTGTCAGCTGTATTGACATTTCCGTTTCCTATCATGATAATGGGAACTCTTTCCTTACCACATGAAGCTTAACTTCCAAGTCTTCAGGATGCTTGGTTCTGTTATAGAAGAGGAGCTTCAGTCACTGCTGCTTTATATTCCACAATCAACTGTACCTGACCAAAAGGGATCTGTCTGTCAATGTCCTGCTGCTGCTGTGATGCTTCTGTGAGATCTTGAGAGAACAAGGCTCTTTGATATTACAGCTGGTGTGTCCAGTGTCATATCTTTCTTATGAGACACTGAACGTGTAAGGCTACATCTCTAGTGCGGTTAGAATGTTTGAAGGTTGCTGGAAGCTGTTTTTTCAGATAAATATAAATGGTGATTCTAGATCGTTGAGGAAATGTGTTTGGATTTCAAAATTGCAAAGCAGTAACAGTTTTAAAACACATGTTAAAAAAAATTATTTCATATGCTCACACCACTTTCCAAAACTTGTGTTTGTGTTTGTCTCTGTCCCACTCTAGATAAAGATCTTTCATAGTATCTAAATTGCAAAATGAATATATAGATGCTCTTCCAGCTCTGCTGTCAACATGTTAAAAGGGAAAAAGGAAATTCTGAGGATCTGAAGTGGCATCTTAGCAGACAGAAAGTGTAATCTGTGGCTCATTTGGTGATTTTACTGCACACTTAAAATAAGTATATTGCACTATGTATGTAGTGCTGCAAATTTCAAATTTGCAGTATGTTGCAACATTCTCCATATCTATAGCTGTATATTTTGACTTCTTTTCATTTTTCTGGTTTGTTGTTGTTTTTTTTTCCTGTAAATGACTGTACTTTTACAAGTACTTTGCTTCTCCTTCTGGATGTTGTCTTTGGTGGTTTACGTGCTGTGCCTAGTGTTGCCAAAAGAGAAGATGGGGTAACTTGGAATAGTGAAAGATTTTTCTGTGAATAAACATGTTTCTACAATCTATTTCCATCAGTGTTTATGCACACAGGCTGTACTACAATGCCATCTATGTTGCTGCCTTGAACAGTGCAAGTTTACTTTGATAAACACTTCGTCAAGAGACGCCAAGAATGCATGTCATGTAAAGGACAATAAAAAAGGTCAGATTAGAGAGAATCCCTAACAGTGCTGCAGCAATGTGGTCAGTGCTTCCAGGCACCATTAGGGAAGGTCAGTGGCATCTCAGGCCCTTCTTAATGAACCAGTTGTCTCTCAAGCTTTTTGACAAACAAAACAAAACAAAAAACTTTCGCAGACAATAGGACATGAAAGTAGATGTCTGTGGATTAGTTTTGTTCACTGGTGAAGTCAGGGTCATCTGGAAGCCATGACACACTCAGAGATGTTTTGCAAATATTGTGAAGTGGTATTTTATTGTGCTGTGAGTCACTGAAAGTTTTACAGGGTTAATGGTTAGGGAAACTATATTTTTATCATTTAAATGTACTTAAATAATTGAGTTTACAAAGATTTCTTTAAATAAAACATTCCTAATTCATTTCATAAAAAGCTGCTTAATTCTGAGTCCTGGGCTATTCTGAATACAAGGCATGCTTTTTCCCACGGATTCTGGAGGATCTGCCCATAAAAGATGATATGAACGCTGAGAAATATCGAAAATTCTTCTTGGGAGTAATTATGTTTCTGAGATCTATTGTTGCTATCAGTGTCTATATGTAGAAACTGTTATTACATTATCTCCTGGTATTTGAAAAAAGATTACTACAATCAGCATTTTTAACTTTTAGATATGTCAGTGTTATTGTTAACATCATTCACATTATCGCCTTGAACAATTCATAATATTGAATTGCAGGACTTTTATTAATATCTATTACTTCATCTAACTTTACAATAAAATTTGACATATGCAGAACAGTTGATTTAAATGTTAATATGCTTTTGAGAGATGAATAGAAGGTAACATTTACCCATGAGAAGAGAATTCTGACTTCTAATATTTGTAGATAAATTGCGATTGTCTGTAAAAGTCACAAGTATTACACTTGTAGCCTGGAAAAGCAATAAATACAAAACTGTTTTTAGAATTTTAAAATGGTTGCTCCCAATCAGGGAATCAGAGAGTGTTGCTTTTATGCTTCAGTGACTTGTATTATAAATATTGGGTCTCTAAGCTTATGATGAGATATGTCTTTGACTTCTGCTGCGCTTCTGCTTGGCATCTCCTGTTTGTCTGTGTGTGTTTGAATCCACAGCGGAGTGTGGAGCTGTTCCAGACAAAACTACCCCTTGGAACTGTTTGTGCCGGAGTGGAAGCCAGCGTGTTCAAGCTGAATGGGCTTCTGTGGACTCCAGTTTGTGCAACCTGAATTAGCCGACTTCCATCTTTCAGTTGACTGTCAAACCTTAGAATCTCTGAGCTCATCTTTTGAATCAACACCTTAAACTTTTCTTTTGATTCTTAATCTTCGAGTGCTATTTTCCAGATAAATGTTAGACAAACAAATAGGCACTCTTTAGTACTCTGTATTTTCCTTCCGTTTAATTTTAAAACATTAAGAGTGTATTTGTACTGTTTAATGCTGTTAGAAGGGACTAATGGGGTATTCAGGGTAACTGAGGTTCTGTGTTGAGCCTCAGAACAGGAACATAAGTACAGACTCGCCTGTTTTCACTTTGTGTGTTTAGTCCTGCTCTAAGTCTCCACCTTCTTCAAGGGGGTATGAAGGTAAAGGTATAAGATTAACGTTTACTCTGTAATACATTTCATCTTCATCCTCTGTCCAGCATTGTCAACAGGGAAGTATTACTTGACAGTAGTCGTTTCTTTTTATGTTCTTTACTGCAGGTTTCAGTTTATTGTTGTTTTGAGCTGGACGTAACGCATCACAAGAACACCAGGCTGCCATGAGATATGAACAGTTTCTCATTGTAGTGTACCGTGGCTAGATTTGAACCTGTGAGTAACGGGAATGATAATTTTGATAAGGAATTGAAATTTTGGCTTTAGAAGCTTCTGAGGAAAGAGAAGGTGGTGTTCAGAAAGTGTAGCTTGATCACCATGGCAAACTTGGTTTGCAGAGAGCTGCAGCTGCTGAGTGAAATTCCCTTATGATCTGACCAGCCCAAGCAATGTGTGTAATGCAAAATGACAATGCTGTGTCTGAAAATGCCCTTTTTTGATAACGCTTATGCTGAGGAACATATGGGTTTCTGTCTCTTCTGCATTGTTCTTAGATTGGTTTCTATTAAATGCATTTTCTGTGCTTTCCAACCTGTTATGAAATGGACATGTTAATAAAAAAAGGTTTTGTTTTCTTCGCAAGACATAGAATAGGAGCACTGAAAGGGTATGAGCAATTTTTGTTGTACTCTGGCCTGTGCCATTCATATTTGCCATCTTCAAAATCGCTGCCTTGAACATACTGTATATTGAGCCAATTAGCCTGATACCTTGAGTCAAGTTTAATACTCTGCACAGAGTTCTACATGGTGTGAAAACTACATTCTTCTGCTTTGTCAGTCAGTTAGGATTGGCTCTGGTTTATACCAGCTGCTGTCCCGGGTTGACAGCATGGTATCCATGCCGTCATCTACTGGCATATTTCATCTGTTTTTGAATGTAATGCAGTTCTTTATGCAATTTGTGAATTCTAGTATATGTATTAAGTCAGTACTTTCTCCTACTTTGTTGTGCTTTTGAATGAAATAACTGCTAAGGGATGTATAGTTTTGGTTTTTATTTTCCCCCAAAGGAGGCCTCTGATCTGAACTAAAAATGATTTCCATTTGTTGCTTCCATCGAGGGTGGGGAGAGGACTTAGTAAGTTTCTGAGAAGACTTTGCACCGTTTTCCTCTCTTCTCAGCATTACAGTCAAGTGCTGGAATGGCTGTAGGAAATAAAATCTTGAGAATTAGAGCTGGCAGAGGGGGGCGCTTCAGGTTAAGATGACTTGCCTGGGTCTTTTCTGGGACTGGCAGTTTGCCCTGCTACTTTATTTAGGGAACAAAAATGAGACTTCAGTCTTCTGGGCTGTCAAATTGTCGTCTTTCACCAGTCTTGCACTGTACGTACGACAGTTCTTTAAAAAGGAAACCCCCAAACCCTTTTTACTGTGATCACTGCAAACTAAGATAAAATAATTCACATGACAGTTTAGTTTTGAAGCTCCTGATTAATAGCTGGAGGGTTTTGCAGCAGGAGTCTTGAAGAAGAGTTTAGAAAATTGCCATTTTCCTTCTCTAGTGATATGTATCATAACATTTTCCACCACTGCATAATCTGTGTTGCCAGCACTAAATATTGTGATTTGGTTAATTTAGGGATTTATGACAAATGTAATTTTGTAATCTGGCTTTCACAATTGGTACTAGAGCAGGAATGGCTTTCTCTGACAACAGGGACGCAGGTTGCTGGTGCTGCCAGATAAATAGTTTCTTGTTATTTTCTTAACCCAAGGAACTGAAGATAGCTCCTGTAGATTATGCAGGAAACTATACTGCTGTAAGTCCCAAGTTCTTCTGTTGTTTTGAGTCCTCAGTGACCATCTCACTGTAGATGGTGACAAATACAAGTATTTCCCATCTTAATATGTGGTTCAAGGGATCAATCTGATGCCGTCCATAACTGATTGCATAACATGCTTCCCAATGGAGAAGTGAACAAATAGAATTTTTAAAAGAATGTTATTAAAGAGAATTTTCTGTCATTTTTTTGCATAAAACATTTATTGAGGTTGCTGAGTGTATGTGACAGATGGTGCTCTTATGTCACATCCTATCTTTCATTTTGTTTTGGAACATGCAAGTCTTCCATGCATGCATAATTGCATTACAACATTGTAGGGTTTTTTTTTGTGTACTCAGTGAAACATAAAGGAATAATCCACGATGAGATCTTTAATGGGGGGTTGTGCTAGCAGTGCTGTTAAGCTGTTTGTTTTGGTGTTAAGTGCTGGCTGAGTAGTATGTTTTATGATTTTTGCCTTCTTAAGGTAAACTTCAGATGTAAAGGAAAAAGTGAGAAGTTACTATTTCCTCAATCTGCTGAATGCATTCAAGTAACTAGACAGATGATGTTCACTACATAATAACGTTTTTTGCTCCGTATTCTAAAGCATATAAAATGAATGGTTCCCTCACTGTGAAAGAATGCAGGTATATTTGAACTTCCCAGCTTTAGTACTCTTCAGATGCCCAATGTCTTAACATTTTATGATGTAAGTTAGGTATCTGTATGATTCTAAAATTGGAATGAAGAAAAATATATCTTAAGTTTTATTATATGTGGCATTACTTTTCCCCTTGCAGTTAACTGGAGAGTGAACTTGAGCTTAACTTCATTAGAATGTTGCGAACCTAACTTTTATTTATATGGCATCCTGAATAGCTTCTACTGTCTCTTTTATGTATGGGCCAGTGGATGGAACATTCTGGACTTTGCTGTTGCCCTCAGCTTACATTGAACAAATTTGTCCATGGTTTTTTAATTGAAGAGCATTTTGCAAGGAATGTAGAGGGTATCTCTGTTTTAGAAATTATGAAACTAGAAATGTATGGGAGACATACAGAATATGCAAAGCCAAAAGCTGATGATAATGTTGAAATTTTTAACTTCAGTCTTATCCCACTTTTAATTATTTGACTTGATGCTTTCTTATTGTTTGTATGTATGCATTCTTCTCTTTAAATACAGTGAACGTAAATGAAGGTAGTGAGGACAGCTTCCCTCATAATGCAAAAAAGGGAAAGGAAACACTTAAACCAAGACTAATATTTCCACGCAGTGCATTGTCAGTCACTGAGTCCATTACTACCTTTAATGCTATTATAGTTGCATAAGTTCATTTATACCTTCTTTTATTGGCTTTTGAACACAGTTTTCAAAAATCTAATTGACTGAATAGCTGTCCATTCCTGCTCTGCCTTGTGTAGATCAAGGCAATTCATGCTCAGGGCTGTCAGCTAACTGTATTGACGTGCTCTTGGTTGATTAAATAAGTGCTGAATATGACTGATTCTGCTCTGGCTTTGCAATGAAATCTTAGACATTGTGTTTAGTTCTTTAGAACATTGGTCAAGTAAACTTGTAAACATATTATTTATATCTTTGTGTGTGTTCTGTGTTTTTGAAAATTATTTAATCTTCCAGCATTACACTGTAAAATTTCAGTGGCATTTGTAATTTCTTACAGCATCAATGTGCTTTGACTCTGATGCAGCCTAACTGATGTTTCATCATAAGACAAATCAACCGTTGCAGTATTGGAAGTGTAAAGGCAACTATACTGGTAACGTCTGATAAGCAAAATGTGCCAACTTGCCAGGCTAGTTACACAGCTGATGCTGTATGAAGAGCTAAAGTACATCAGAAACCAAGTGGGTTTTTTTCCCTTTAGGAGTATAAAGGTAATGTGAGTAAAATTACAGTCTCAGGCCAAAACCTGTCTAAAGGAACTGAGAGGTGTGTGTGTATCAACTTCTTTGTTATGTGTATAGCTGCAAATATAAAATGCGCTGTGTAATAGGTGGTTGCTCTCAAACAAGCGATAGGATGTGATGATACAAAATGAGTAGCACATGACTTATTTCATGTAACAACCTTGTACTTTATTTCCTGTAGTTACAGTGTACATTACAAAGTTTTACATGATCAAAGCTCAAGAATGTAGTATTTCTTTTTTAGAGCATGACTTTGTAAGCCACAGTGTACCTTGTCGTTATGTTGAATAATAGTTGGGTTAAGAGGAACAGGCCAGTTAAAGGTCTTCCACTTATTCATATTGCATCTCGTAACGGTATATACTTCATGCAAGTTTGTTGTTGGGCAAACTAATTTTTAATTGATATCACGAGTAATTCCTACTTTCTGTCTGGTTTAACAAGTGTGTACTGAACCATTTCCAGTGGAGTTGCTTTTGCTGAGCCATAGCCACTCTTTGACAATGTACTAATATACACAAAGGCAAGAAAGTGTGGCTTGTAACAGGCTTGTTACAACTAAACTGGTCTATAGCCCTTCTGGTTTCTGTTCATTAGGACTCAAAGTTTGTTGAATTAACTCATTGTCTGTTAATTAACATAATACTTGTTAGGAGTTAAAGAAGATCAGCTAATGAAAATTTATGCTGAAGTGTCAACCATATTAAAATTCAATTATAGTCTGATCCTTGAGACTTTCAGCATTATGTGTTACCATATTTTCAGCTGACAAATCTGCTTTGATTAAATAAATTTTGAATAATGTTCAGTTTCTTTGTAACCATTTTGAATACTTTATTTTCTGTTTCTTGTTATTCTTTCTTACCCAAATATACGAGGAAGATGTTCCCTCCCCCCTTTATAGGAACACCTTCTTTTCTGTTGTGTATTTTGATGATTCAGTATTTGCAAGAGCATCGTTAATTACTTGAACAGTTACAATACAAGTATGGTGCCATCCAATTTCTTGGTAGGTCAAATTTCTAGTCGCCAAAAGTTAACTTGCTACCACGTGATGATTTTCTCATTAGCTTTCTGGACTCAGACTTCTGTGGCCTAGCAGCTGGATGTTGCTATCACAAAATTTTCGTCTATTTGTTTCTAATTGTCAGCTAGATTATTAGGCTTATCAAAAGGGCCAGGCCAGAAAGAGACTGTGGAGCCTGTAACTCCTGGCTACTGGTGAAGGGTTCCCTGTTCTGTGAACAGAGTATATTAGTTCCTGGGTACCAGTCTGTAACTTAGCAGCATCTAAGCGTGCGTGTGGAGTGCGTTCACATGGTCATAAGTAGTTTTACCTTTGTGATGCGAAGTCACGTACTCCTGCAACTTTTAGAGGGAATAAATGTAGGGGGAACAAATTGTTTTGTTTTGTTTTGGTTTTTTTACTTGAAATTGAATGAATGTGACTTTGTGGCCTCAATGACCTGAACTTTGGATAGCATCCTTTTTGGAGAGAACAAGCATTTTGACTACCTGTGTGGCAGCATTATAACAATTCTTGGACACAGGACATTGCTGCAAACCTAATATGTAGCAAGAAATCAGCCAGTGTTGTGTAGAAAACAGTTACCAGTGCAGCAACAGTCTGTAAAGAAGTAACAGCAATGTGGTGTGATAAAATAGGGTGGTGTTGGGTTTTTTTTCTTTTTTTCACTCGGGTCCTTAGAGCTTCCTCATGCTTCCACCTTCCTTAGATATGCGTCTCTAGATCTGAAGCCTTTTGGCTTCCTGTGCATCTGCCTTGACAGAGAACAGCAGACGGAGTCTGTCAGGTCAGAGCAGGAGCAATAGACCTGATTCTTCTAGAGAGTAGCTATATTTCTAAGCTAATTTTCATGGTGTTTGTTAACAATACTCGATTTTTTTGGTTGGTCTGTCCATTTCTAATGTAAAAATACATAGACAGTTTTATGATATCCCTCTGTCTTAAGAAATAATAATGTAACGATTTCTTTATGTGGATATGAAGGGTTTTCCCCCAGTTTCCTCCTTTACTATTCTTATTCATAAGCGTCACAGGTGTGGAGGGAATTACAAGACAGCTAAGGAGGCAATAATGAAAGTGCAAATGTGCTGGATATGATTTCTTAGCATATGTGATAATGTATTATTGAACCACAGCTCTAGTCAGCTCGTCTGTTCAGAAGCTTAATTAGATCTCTTACCCACAGATATCAGGGTAAGTCAGTGTGGCATTGTTACTTCCCCATAGAGCTTGAAAATGATGAGAATAAATCCTGTGGTGGTGAGGTAAAGGTTCCTTTGCTGCAGTTATGTCAGGAAGCCATATGGGGAGGGAAAAGAAGGGGCAAGAGGAGAGGAAGTCCCTAGAAAATGTGACTCATGAAGCAGCTGTCTTTGTATGAAGGAGGAAAGGTGTGAAATTCAGGCCCAGAGAGTGGAAGAAGGTTCTGACTTTACATACACTCCCTCTTCTCCTATACGTATCTTCCAATTGATTATTTTCTTCAGTTCCTGGTGTTCCTGTTGGAAGAACAGTAGGGTCCCTTGATAAATGACTTGCGTCAGTATGCAAAATGTTCTTTGTAAGTATGCAAAGTGTTCTTTAATAGTTCGTAATAGTCCTAACACATCTGCTTTCATTTTGTTGTTTTTCAGCTGTATCTTGTTGGAGGATCTTTTGGACTGCGTGAATTTGCTCAAATAAGATACGATGTCCACAAACTACATGGCAAGGTAGTTGAAATGGTTTTCTTTTCTTTTCCATTTCGTTTTGTATATGTTGTATATGTACTGTCTTCTAAAGGATTGCTAGGACGAGCAAACTATTGGTATTGGGGATTTGCCTTTCACCACTGGTCCCTGGGCTACATCTGATGCTCTTAGACAGTGAGTAGCGTGGGTAACAATAAAGGGGATGACATGATGCTGAATCCTTTTACTGGCTGCGAAATAGATCAACATAAATAAGAGAAAAATTTTGTTCCTTTGGTTGATTATAAGTGGCAATTCTGAATCCTGAGAAAGAAGTGTAGCAAATCTAGGAGGAGGTTATTACAAAGATACTGTATCTGGTTTAGACTAAGAAAACGGATGTTTTAAAAGTTTCTGTATTCAAACAGTATTTGGCATTGAGTATATAATGTTAGATAGGACTCTTGTTGTGGGCCATCTAAATTGCTTTAATCATTCCTCATTGTTGAAGCGTTCCTCATTGTTTAGTCATTCCTCCCTGTTGAAGCACCACGTTGCCCACCCCTGCTCAGTCCCATACTTGACATCGCCTATAGACAGGGGAGAGAAATCTTACAAATCTTTCTCCAGTGCTGTCTTCTGGGTAGTTATTTTCTGTCAGTCCTGGGCTTTTAGGACGAGTTGGAGCCTTTAAGTCTTTGTCCAACCAGATGGGGATCACAACAGGGGCAAGAATTTGCCTGTTGTGTTTCTGTCAGTTTTTTGGTCAGATTCATACTTGGTGAATTACATTTGAGCTCCATGAACTGCACTGTGACCTCAGCCCAGGAAAAAAAAGCCGGTAATAGTTGTGTTCGTTCAGATCTATGAGGCTCCTTGTCCCAGCATTTATAATCAAGGGAAGCATCATTGAATTAGACAGTAGTACATGAAAGCTCTGAGGGGAAGCTACTACATCCTGGAGTTCTTAAGCTCTGAAAAGCTAAAAGAGGACATCTGGATTCTGCTCTAACTGGTATTACTTAAGGCTGCAGCATCTCTGTTGTGTTTTCTTTTTCTTTTCATTACAATTTTATTTAGGAATAGATGAAATTTAAATAAAGAACAATGCAGTATTGGCTGAGAACTAGCACACCAACTATGGGCTCGTTTGTAGACAGACAAATCAAAGCAATGTGTCCCATTAATTTCTGGTTTTATGTCCATAAAAATAGGGTTAAGAACCACTCTAATTCATTAAATAAGACAGTAAAAGTGATTAGAATGTATTTTAAATGATAAAGAGAAACAAACCTAGTTTAAAAGGTACATGAAACTCAGGAAAAGAACATTAATATAAGTAATTTAAAAATGCTATTAAAGATCCTGATGGTCAAAACATATGTTTAATTTGTCGCTGGTTAAAATGTTTTTGTGTTGGAGCAGAATATGCTTTTCTCATATAACACGCTTGGACTAGCATAAGTCTTTATCAGAACAGGGATGAGTGCTCCTTTTTGGGGGCTGGGCAGTTATATGCAAATTGCAATAGGCAATAAAATAAACAGGATTATTTTGGTACAGTTGCTCCTTTGGAATAATAGCAATGTTTAATTAAATAACACTTTTCAGACAAGGAGCTCAAAAGACTTTCACAGAATTTAAATGAATTAAGCTTCATAGCCTTACTGTCAGGAAAGGTAGGATTATTATTTCCATTTTACTGCTGAAAGTTAAGCAACCCATCCAAAAGTAGCTAGGATTTGTAATACCTGACTGCTTATCTTTTTTGATCATGTTTTAAGGATGTGCAAACTACAGTATGCCCCCTTTTGTAAGCGTGACTCCTAAACTTGTTTTCTTCCTAATTCAGCAGCTAGGTAGACAGAATTTAGACAATCCTTTTGTGCTATATCTCTACTAAATTTCAAATGCTAAGCTATGATCCCTTCCCTTCAAACGTATTTGTCTTTTTCCTTTTTCAGTCCAACCATTCTCATTGTGCTGAGAGGGAAACCACATTAGTAGGCAAGTTCTCAGGTGACAGTGATATTTTGAAGGAAGTGTAATAGTAGAACTAGTGTCTGTGTTTCAGTGCCTAAGGGGTTAGCTGTGACTTTCTCTTTGTGTTCTTGTGGCGTGAGGAGCAAAAGCTGCATTAGTGATAATGCCTATGATACTAACGTCAGACTGGCTTTTGAAGATCGTTCCTTGATAAAGGAATTAAAATTCAAGAGAAAATGGTGGTTTGGATTTTTGAGGGAGCATGGTTTGGTGGTGATGCATTGGGCTGGAGCTGGGATTAGGACTTGGGAGAGAGACAGAGCCTAGAGCTGTAGCCAGAGTGGGGCTGGGAAGGGGCAGCAAAAGGAATTCTGTCTGCTTGTTCATTTGGGCCGTGGCTTGGGATCTTGGGCTGAAGCTCAGTTGATGTGTAGGACAGAGAGACAGAGCCTAGAGCTGCAGTTAAAGAGGGGCTATTAGCATCTTAACAGCAGATATTTAATCCATTTAGTATAGCATCTCTGAACATCAGGGCTTTGTATATGCCCACTTCTTGCAAAAGCAGAAAACCATTTTGGGTACACCTTAATTTACTCAGGATACCTAGATCAGTCATATCCCCTCAGCACACTGAATATTCTGCGTTTAAAGTGAACTTACGCTGAGACTCTTATTGATGTAAATGCCTGTTTATGCTAGTCAGAATTCTCCTGAAACTAATCAAGGATTTCTCCATTATCTATTGTTGCCAAAATGTCGATTAATGGAGAAATCATTAGGTTAGGTAATTGTTTGTTTTCTGGGAAGAATTTATGCAAATCAAAATTCGTTCTAGAAAACCAGGTATGCTTACGGGAAAATCACGTGGAATTAATGGAGAAGAAATTAATAGGTTTGTATAGGCATCATTCCAAACACCTTCATTGTCAAATGGAAAACTAAGCCCTTTCTTTGTCTTGCTTCTCGTTGTGTGTGTAATTGAATAGAGATGCTTATTTAAGGAGTTTTTTTTATAGAAAATGTGATTTCTATTAAATATACAGAAAATGTTTCCTTTCAACTACATAATAATAAATTATTTTTATTTACCATTGTTGTCATTTAAGCCATGGTAGAGACTTGCTGATTCAGATCTAATTTTGGATATAAGAATCTTGGACATTTGGAATGGTCTGTGCTATTAGCTGGTAGTTACTATAGAGGGTTGAAGAGAATCAACATATTAACTACCTGGGAAAATCTAGGATTTCAGCCCATCAGCAAACCATTTAGACTAGTAAAATAGCGTTTGTAATCTCCAAACCCTCTTTGTTGAAGAAGTATTATTTTGAGGCAGGTTCTCAGTGTATGGGGAGGGGGACAGGACTGAGCAAGTCCTTCCAGAGTAACATGCAGCAGAAGCACTTCTAGGAAAGTTAGATTCTCTAGCTCATTTTGTCAGGAAACAAAACATCAGTTAGCTTTTGAAGTCTGCAGGTAGTTCCTGCTGTGGATTATGTATGACAATATTACTATGCTGACCTCTATAGTGTTTACAAACTGTGTAGATCCTGTTCACTTTTCCTTTATCCTATGCAAAGCGAGTACACCCCAAAAGTAGAATGCTAAGTAATTAGAATAATAATGTTTTCTGTCTTTCTGATGCAGAAAATAGAAGCAGTGAAGAGTCAAAATGACAGAAGTTCAATCTTTTCTCCTAGATGAGTTTCACCCTTGAATCAGCAGTTGTGTATTAAAATATGTATGACCATTGCGTGGTACTCCAGGAGTTAAAATCCAAGTGAAATTGGAAATACCTGACCTGTTCTTGCGGAGCACCATATGCTTTTTATGAGCAATAAACTGTAAACCCAGAAAGAGTATCAGAGGAGTGATGGTGGTGGTGTGAAACATACTCACTAGTAAGTGTGCTAGGAGCGTAAAGCTTGCTTTATGCAGACTGAACAGATTGTCTTTAAAATTTCTGTAAAGAGAATGGCAGTGTTTTGAGCTCCTTAGGTAACCTTTTAGACCAATTGACTGGCACGTAATCGTGTCTCACCCGTGAGACATTGCTTATAGACACCTGCAAGGTGTTAGTATTGCCATTGTCAATTCTCATTTATTGCATTTACTTGATGTCTTGAAGTCCTAACTCATGAAATGTAACTGTGAGGATCTCAGCTTTAACATTATAATCCTAGACTTCGGAGTTGGGAAGAAGAGCACATATGATGCATACAGATTATCCTGGAAGCTTTGCTTTCCTTTGAAAAAGAAAAGAATGAGGGGTGAAAGAGAAAAGAAGGCTAATATGATCACTTATGACACTCTGACATTTTACTGGTTTACAGCTATTCTCATAATTGGGCTTGATAGTGGTATAAGTGTGTTGGCTGTCTGGTTGGTTTTGCTCAGTATTACAGTTTTAGAATATTGTTTGTGGGTCCCTAGTGTTGTCCTTTAACATTGCATCTTGAAGCTCATGAATGGGTGTCAGGGGACCCACAGCAGCATGAGATTTAAATAACTTCCACTGATCTCATTGGAAATTTTATTTCCATCTTGTTCAAGTTCTTGCTTCAGTTCCCTCCTCTACCACAGAGCTCCTCTCTGCCTATGAGCAAGTCACTGAATTTTAGTATGTCTCACTTTCTCAGTCTGTAAAAGGGGGATAATTAATGCTGCTCTACTTCACGTAGGGAACAGGAAAGTTAATTAATTCAAATAGAAGTAGTTATTTAAATTCAAATGAGTATTTTAAAAAAATATTTCCTCAGGTGATATCCATTAATTCAAGTGTTTTGGGTCAGGGTGAAATAGTTTAGGAGGGAACAGGAGCAGAGGACTGACCGCTTTCCATGAGGCCTTTATATCAGGGGAGAACATAGCTGGCATTTGCCTCAGGAAGGTCCAGGAAATCAGTCCAGCATTTTCTCATTATTATAAGTGGATAGTTGAGAAGTACGTGGTATCTGTCTATTACAATGCTTTTGTATTGCAGTCGAAACATTACTCTGGTTCACAGACATGCTGCAGGTTTTTTTAAACTGTTGAGTTGCGATGGTGACAACTGCAGCAGCACAGTGTTTAAATGAGGTTGCAACATCCACCCAAAAAGGCGGTGGCTTCTGAACAGTCTGTCATGTTTCTATATGTCACATCATTTGCTTCTTGTAAATAATATATTTCACATGAGGTGAAGATTTTAAAAGAAAATCACCTAAACCTCTTGAATATGTCTGTAGCATTGAAAATTACACAAATAGTGCTGGTTTTTACGTATAGTCATAGAATGTCAGCAGATTGTCCCCATCATTAAACATACTGTGAGCTACTAATGCTGGATAGAGGTACTTTACTGCAAGCTGGCTTGTTTATCTTACTTGAGGACCTGCATCTGTGTTAGAAAACGGTATTTGCTCTATTTGCAAAGCTATCAAAGGTACTAAGAATTTCACTGAGATAGCAGACAGTATTGTAGCAGGATGTAAAGGTGTTTTTTTCACTTTCTTCCCCCAAATTGTTCAATTGACTGAAAATTGCAAGGTGTTTTTATTGCAGTTCTTAATGGATAAGCATCCATGCTTGAAATCATGCTGCACCTTGGTGTTCCCAAAGATCATAAGTCTGACCAAAACTTGACTGACTTCACCATTTCAAGGAGTAATCTGGATAGGCCAAGTCTTTGTGATTGGACTGGACTGGCAAAGCCCGTGGTGGTGTAGTTTGTTCCCACGACAACTAATAGGCTTAATGCTGCCAGCCCAGGTTGTTCCATGCACTCAGTTATCTTCTGTGTTCTGCAGGCTTTCTGCTTGATTTTGTTCCAGATGGATTTAGACTCATCCTCTAGACTTCCTGGTGTGCCAACACTCCCTACCAATGCTAAGGTCAATGTAAATTAACACTGTTAGTACTCAAAAATACTCTAAATGGTTTATTTGTATTAATAGAGTTAGGGAAGTAAAATTTAAACACCCAGTATCTGCTTGGCTAAATCTAAATGTATGTTTGTGGTGCTATGCGCTGTCAGGAATTCATCTTGGTCATGTTTCGATTTTTCTTAAATGAAATGCCTAGTCTGAGATAGCTAACCAGGCAGCCCATATAGGTGGATTGAGAGAGAAATGGCCCCATAATATGTTTCATTCAGTTTTAAAAAAGATGCTTGAGAAATAGGTTATTCTCTTTTGACTGAAAAGTAGAGAGATTGAGCTCAACACTTTATTATTACCACATTTCAGTGAGCTGAGTACCATCCTTAGTGTATGAATATATTTATATTCAATATGACTAGTGAATGGAGGGTGGGATAAACCTCTGCCTAACTCCATGTGCAGATGAGTTAGGTTTTTGGACACATGTCTTAAAGTGGGATTTATTTTCTCTAGAAATGTCCATCTCTATTCAGGTGACTGCAGGAAGAGCCTAAACAGAGATTTTATGCTTAAAGTCAAAAGTTTAGACGGATAAAATTAGGTAAGATGAAGCCTGCCCTAAATATTCTTTCCCTGGAGCTTCATTGGCAAACTAGCAAATGGCTTGAAGGTAAAGGAACTCTTACTTAATCCGTTGTTTGTGTCTGGGGTATTCTGTGATTCTGGAGAGTTTCCTCCATGATTTCGTAGGAGGTTGTATTAAAAACATACTGTTTGATTTGAGTGTGAACAAAATCAGAGCATCCTTAATTGTTGTCTGGTGGAATTTTTTGGATGGGAGAGATAACCTTTCTAAACTTGGCAGCAAGGGAATGTGGAATCATTTTAGCATCTGTCACTGAACTTGGAAGAATAATTAAGTCTTCTCATCTAGCATTTTAGCATTTATTTATTTATAAATGCATCTTCATGCATCTAATTGGTTTCAGTAAGCTAAGTACACGAGCACAGTGTGGCAAAGGATTGATGTTGGTGATTATTTTTTTTCTGTTTTTTTCCTTAAGCAGGTCAGGTTGGCCTGAGTCTGAAGTCTAATGAAGACAAACTTTGGCTAATTTCCTTATATAAGTAGATTTAGTTGATTTTCAAAGACTAAATTCATTAATGAGCTTGGCCTTAGGTCCTCCAAAAATTAAGAAAATAATACACTGAAGTGTTGTTTGGTGCTTTAGAGAATGTGAGAGGCATACGTTTATGATTGCTTATAGGAGAAGAAAAAGATCTTTGTCAGTCATTTATCTTTATGTAACGAAGTGCATTTTACTAAATTAAAGCAGACCTTGCTTCCAAGCATTGCCTGCTTAGTGGAGGGTTTTAGAATTGGATGTTAAGTGGAGGCAGCCTGGCTCCTGATTGATGGCTAAGCAGGTGCCCTTACAGTGTCTTTGTTTCTGTTGGCAGGGGGAATTTGGAACTTGTTACATCTTTTGACCGTGGTTCAGAATCATCCAAGGTAGTAATTTCAAGTCCTGCAATATGGCACAGAAATGAAAGGGTAGCAAGAGCTTTTCAGACTCTGTATTGTGGTGGTACCAGATGTTCAGACTTCAGTTTTCTTTCTTGTTTCAGTTCAGTCCAGAGGGATTATATGGAAATGAGCTCTTTATCTGTGCTATTCTTCCAACCCAACACATTCTATGATTCTGTGATTTTGAGGTTCAGCTGCTAGTGTTGGGTTCATGTTTTTGCATCGATTTCAATAAAAACTAATCCATTCTACTTGTGCTCAGATGACTTCCCTGCTTTGTCTCTAAACAGCTGCTTACTGAGTTTGCTACGATACCAGACAGAGGTGTATGTTTTCATTTTTCAGACATCCTTTCAGTTTAGCATATTAAACACTGTTTTTCTGTAAAAGACAGATGCAGAGTCAGTCTGGGATTCAGTAAGATATTGGTTTTTGCCCCATTCTGAAGCTGACACTGTGTGTGTGCTTTTTAGTGGTTTGCAGTGATTGGATCCACCTAGACCCACTGCCTATTGTCACCACAAACAGCTTAAAGCACTGTAGGACAACCTGGAGATAAGATATCGCCCATACCCGCCCTTTCATACCGTCTTGTATCAAGTTGAAAAAATGAGACCGAGGCCATCTAGCCTGTTCTGATGAAACCAGGAGACCCGTCAATGCCAGCAGACTTCTGTTAATAACTGGAAACAAACTGATGGTTGTTAAAAGCTGGGACAGTCTCATTTAATCTGGATGTGATTATGTTAATAATAGTAATACAGAGATTATTTTGGTAATATGTGTGTTCACTGATGAAGAATTAAAGCTGTACTAATTTTTAACTTTGAAATATCTGTTTTTTAAGTTAATATTTAGTTTCAGTCTAGTAATACTGTCCCAGCATAATTTTTTGGCAAAGAATATGAAAATGTACTGTTAATGATACTGAGTTTGGCCAGAGACCATTAATAAATATTCAGGGTTTCCATGGTAAAGCGTTTAACCGAATCCTTATCAAGCTTTCTGTATGCAGTGGTTACTACTGCTGTAGAAATTGCAGCGGATTTCTGCCATTCATGCTAGGATGTCATGCTATATCCTATGTGTAAGGATACATTCATAAACATTGAATCAAAAATGTCCTGTCTCTGAGAGGCAGAGAGGTCTTGTGCCTTTTATAAAGATTGGAAAAATTGGCTTAAAGTTTCATGGGCTTAATACCTGTCTAGATCTAAAGTTTTGACTTCTTAAAACTTCCATTCTGCGGCTACCTGGATGTGTATCACTTTTGGACTGAAGATCCTTTACGTACCTAAATTTCTGCTTTTGGCCAAGCTCTCTAGTACCATAGTTTTCATGGTACCACATAGCTTGTCATCTATTAAATACATAGAAAATCATTTAGGCTCCATTAAATACATGGTCCTCAATCTGTGTTAGCTGGGATGTGAGCTCCGCTGTTGAATGCAATTTGCGAGGCTTCACACAAAATGGCTGTAGAAGTAGGAATGCTGCTCCCTGTGACCTGCTGGTTCAGCCAGAGGGCAGGTGCGCAGGACAGGCACATCTCCTTTCTCTGGGAAACATGCACTAACCATAAATTTGTAGATTGCAGGCATTATCAGCTTTCCTTTTTAAAATTAATCTCTGTATGGAATAGTAAAGAAACTAGAAGAATGTGGGAGAAAAAGTGATTGTGACCTAGTGGTTAGATTATATATATGAAGTAGGGGAGATCTGTTTTTTAATTCCTATGGTATTTAGAATTTCTGTATTTTTATCAAATGAATATTCGATATTAAACATCTTGAAGCTGGACCACCTTTTGTCAGGGCATTGTTCATTCTCTCAAATAAGGGATTTGTTCTTTTCCTTTAAATCAAAAAAACCAAAACCTGGTCCACCTCACTCTGAGATGGCTAAAGACTATGAATCCTAACTGGAAGGAGGTATCTTCTCAAATCTCAGGATAAGTTGTCTAGTACTTCCAAACTCTTCAGCCGTTCCTCATGTCTGTCTGTAGTTACTGCTGCTCAGTGTGTATCCCCTTTCAAAGTATCTAAATCTTCTCTTGCTTTTTGTATTTTTTTAATTTTTTATTCCAGAAGTCTAATTCAGGCTGTGGATTTTGCTACACAACCACGTGCTAGGTCCCTGTAAATCTAGTTCTGAATCTTCAGATGTGTGTACTAACGTGTATGTGCCCATTGCTATTTACCTCTCTTGAACTAGTAGATCACCTTGGTGACCCTATGCGTTGTTCCAGCTTTCTTATATGCATATGCAAGTTATGGATGCACTTAGAAGATTGCCTTGGAGTGAGTGCTTCAGGTGAGGGCTCTCATATTTATGTCCAGGAAATTCAGGACAGAATTTGGATCCTGTCTGGCATGTCTTACTCGGGAGTACTCAGTAAAGGGAGTATGCTACGGTATAGTATGTTCCTCACACGAGGTAGCTCTTTGTTCGGATATACTAAAATCCCGGTGGGTATACGTTGTCCAGGATTTCCAAGGATCAAGCAGCCATGTTAGAGCTACCACCTGACTGTGCTGCCCAGGATCCGGAAATTCCAGGCAAATGGCCAAATATGTTTTTTTTTTTTGCCAGGACAGGATTTCTGTGTTGAAAAAAAAAGGGCTGTGTCTGGAGAAACCTGGACATCTGGCAGCTTTAACTCAGATTATTGAGTTTCTCTATGATGAAATACAAAATAGAGTGCAAGTATTAAGAGTTCCTTGTTTTAAACAGAAGCCATTTTTCCATTTCATAGTTCTTGATGTTGTTTCTGTTGTCAAGATTAGATTCAGATGAAGAGAAGGTTGTTAACTGGAGGAACTCATTCTGATGCCATTGCAAGTGGAACTAATTTCAGTATGTAAAATGTTGATAGCTTTCAGATTTTTACATTTTGTATACTACCAAGAATTCTGTTTGGTTGCTTTAAATCCTGTCACATTGACACTATTAATTACTAGCATTTTTGCCTTGCAATTGAAGTGATTACAAGTATATAATTTAGGTTCAGTCAGCTTTTAGCAAAAACATAATTTAATATCCAGCTGTTTTTCCCCTCACCTCCCTCAAGTGCCAGAAAACATCTAGCTTTCCAGACTTGTCTTGTGAAGCCAATAGCCTTGGTGTCAGCACATTAAAGCTCAAACAGAAGTACTGGGCCAGGCCAGTCCCAGTCCCAGGTCCTAGATCAGGATTTTTTGCACTGCTAGACTTGTAGATCCCTACAGTTTTTATAAAGAAAGTGTTGAAAACCCTTTGCCCAGGAATGTTTCCATTTTAAGTGCAATCTCTGTCTAAATGGACCTTCCCTTTTTATCTCCTTTGTGTTTTGAGGCTAGAAAGACTCAAGTCAATCGGTTCTTTTGGAAACTACAGCTATGCGGCAGTCTGAAAAAGCAGATCCCAAACTGATATCTGGAGTGCAATCACTAATGAGAGGGGGAAATGCATAATCTGTCTCTCTTCAAATATCTGTCACTGCAGAAAGCATTTATAGGTTTGCTTGTGATTCAGTAGGTGATACATTTTCCCCAGAGTCAGCACTGAACCTCCTGTATGTTGTGTCAGGCAGTGCTTAACTGCCTTTTTTTGATGAGGCATAAAAATGAGACTTTGCCTTCAGAACCTTAATGAGTGCTGAAATTAATGTTGTAGCTGGTATAACATTTTGTCTTGCCTCCCTGGAGCGCAGCTCGAGGAGGGTGGAAGAGATCTGAGGCTGTATGTTGTCCCTGCGCGAGTAGGACAGGCAGCTGTGGGGTCAAGAATTCACAAGCTCTCCCTAACAGTCCCTCCTCTTCTGCATCCTCAAAGACTACGTGTGCTGTTAATAAAGCCTACCAAGTGTAAGGTCGGATGATTCAGAGCAGGAGACTAATTTAGGTGTTCCCAGAGGAACGTCTCTTTCTTCGTTGATTACGGAGAGAGTGTAGGAGTACAGGCTTTCTGGATACTGCTTAGGGAAGAGAGGTGACTTGTCTTATTAATATCTAAAATGTATGAATTAAAATATTTTGCATTCATAATTCCCACTGAATTTAGTAGAATTATTTTGTTAATGTTGGATGTTTAGCCCTTGTAAGTACATCTGGCATAATAGGAAAACAGTAACTTTGCTACTCATGTTTTAAATTTAATTACACCAGATCTTACCATTATAACTTTCTCTAATGTACCCTTCAGAATGTCTGAGCCTTTGGCAGGTAAACGTGTTATCTATTAAAAATAGTGGCAAAATATCTTTCAAAAGAAAACAGCGCATGATGTACAAATACGTTGCAAATTCTAGTAATCTAAAACATAGGTAATTTGGAAGATGAAAAACTTTATGTAAGTGCAAAGTATTAGAATAGGCTTTCCCTTCTTACTGTAAAACTTCACTAGATGTCAGTGTGGAAAGTATTTTTACTTAAATGCTATGTGAACTGTAGAATGAGAAGTGTTAATTCCTTTAACACATGCAGATTTAGGATGACAGTTACTAGAATTTGGCAGTTGGGGGGTTTCTCAACACGTAATTTATTTGTAGAAATGCCACTTCAAAACAAGGAAAGCAATTTTGATAAGTTCACACTGAATTCTGAAAATTGTTTCTGTTCAAATAGGCATAACGAAGTCAAAATTTGTTTCAGTACTTACGAAAAGTTTTGAGATTTGCATTATAAATCAAAATGACATTTTAAAACATAATTAAAAACAATTTTTAGGGTTAAAAAGGCAGACTTTTTGGTTTTGTTTTATATTGTTCATTGTTTTATATTGTTGATTATTTTGAGTCAGTACAAATTTTAATGTGTATTTTCTTGTTGTTTGTTTGTGAAAACTGGACTTGTTTGTATGATGGTAGCAGGTGTATTTCCACATGGCTCAAGACAAGGTTTAGGCATTAACTTACGCATTTAGAAAAGAAAAAAATGCATATGTATTTATATACATTTAAGTTTGGTTAAGGAAAGCATTCTTAATCTGTAAGTGCGCTTCTGCATTCTTTTAACTGTATCGTGTGCTTATATGACATTTGAACAATGTCACGAGGAGGAACTTCTTTACTTGGAGGGTGGCAGAGCACTGGAACAGGCTGCCCAGAGAGGTGGTGGAGTCTCCGTCTCTGGAGACATTCAAAACCCGCCTGGACGCGTTCCTGTGTAACCTGCTCTAGGTGACCCTGCTCTGGCAGGAGGGTTGGACTAGATGATCTCCAGAGGTCCCTTCCAACCCTATGATTCCATGATTCTATGATTCTATGAAGCAGACTATCTCTGTTCCTACATGAGAATGTTGTTTGGTTTGGTTTTTTTTTTTTTATTTTGGGTTTTGGGGCATTTTTTGTTGTTTTATTGAAGCTTCAGTGCTTTTATTGAAGCTTTAAGGTTTGGTCTCCTGTGAGATAGTTAGACTTTTTCCTTTAAATTAATTCTTTTATGTTTCTGAACTGATACACCAAGCAAAGGGTAGTGGTTTAGATATTGTATGGTGCCTTTTGTTTTGCCATATTGTTAAAGTAAGCTGCCACCAGGACTAGTTTACCAGGACGAGCCTAATTGAACAGTGGGTGAACACCTGAACACAGGTATTTTTGCTGAAGTACAGAACTAAAGAGGACACCCTCTCCAGTCCTGTTCTCTCTGCTAGTACAGTAATGAAAAGATTAGTATGAGGCGGGGACAGACTGCTTGCATGCTGGCTTCAACTGACAATTCACAATTTCTCTCTTGAAGTTACTTGCCTTTAACAGAAACTGAAGTGACCTTTCTGGTTTTTTGGAGTTACCAGAAAGAGGTTGATTCTGTCCAGAATGAGGAGATGACTGAGGGAGCAATAAGGAAAAACTTAAGCTGTGTTTGCGCTCGTTTTCCAGCTTTAACTTGCATAGTAGGTACGTAGCCATTGAAAAGCAGTCTTTTTAAAATACAATAAAAAATGTTGACTCTGCGGGAGTTGCATCCAGATGTTGTATTTTGTCTTTATTATTTCTAGCTATTAACTGTCTTCCATTTAGAGGCAAAAAGGGGTTTTTTTTGCCTAAATACTGGTGTTGCAAACTCGTACTTACATATACCTTAGGTGTGCTTTCCATAGCATGTCCATTACTCTCAGAAAATTGGAAATGAACCAATTAATCCTATAATTTGGATACAGCAAATCCTTCTTTAGTAAATATTCAAGAACTCTTATTAAATTCCTTTTGTATTTGTGCAACTTTTATTCAAAGTGAAAGCTTTTGCTTTTTCCAATAAAGATCACATGATTCTGAATGCAGTTCAACATTCTTCATATTAGAACTGGCCTTTCCTTTTGCATACATTGGTTAATGCTGTGTTAATAGTAACTAAATAACTGGGTTAACTGAAATATGAAGAAAATGCATTTGAAAATGTAAACGAGAAATATATATATATATTAACAGTTGATGCATTGTAAGGAATTTTGAGAGGTTTGTTAAAACGTTGCAAAGAGCTTGCATGTAAGTTAAGGTATGATGAAACCGATATTTAAGAACTTAAAATCTTTTAATAGATTTCATTAATTTTTTATAAATTATTCCCACATACTGCGGAGAAGAAAAGGAATTTTTTAACTACAGATTTATGTAACGTTTCCTTTTTCTGAACTGATACCTTAAGGGTGTTTAGTTTATGTCCTTCACGATGTTTAAGTGGCTGTAGCAGGACAGGTATAGCATACTAAAGAGACTTTACAAAGGCACCTTGAGAAACAGTCTTTTAATGTTTTTAAAATAGGTGACTTTTTTTGTGGTTTTCTCTGTCAATGGTTTGTGATGGCTGACTCAGCAAATTCTACAACTCTTGTTCCAGGCTAAGAATCTTTTTTTGTGACCAGTGGTCCTCATTTTGGCCCACAGAAAACAACATGCTGTTGCCTTACTTTCCACCCCCTTCTGTCATGATAAATACATGCATTAACTCCTCTGATAGTAAATCAGGCTGAACCAGTTCTTGCCTTTCTTGCATAGTTTACAGCATGGATCTTCAGCATGTTCTATCCATTTCACCTGGGTGGTCTTACACTTTTGTTTCTTGTTTGGAAGAAAGTAAAAGGAAAATTTGGGAAAAACTGCACAGGATACTTAGCAAGTCCCTCCCTTTGTACTATTGGATTGCAGGGAAACCAAGTTATAGCAAAGCCCAGGGATTCCAGCTTTGAGATCCTGTATTGGAGAGCTCTGCCATTCTGACTTTAAGGTGAGAGGTGTGATTTGGTCTATGCTTAGAACTGGTTCATCTTCAGGCATACAGCAAAATTTGCTTTTCCTTGCAGGGACCTTTCAAAAACACCAGGGGTCTTGCTGTTAGTTCTGGACTTGTGGGTTTTTTTTGCTGTTGGAATATCTTATTTTATACTGGAAGGAACAGTTTTTGCACTGAATTTTAGTGTGAAATGAAATTTGTGCTAGCATAGTCAGAGCCAAGGTTTAAGGCACTAATTTATGTTTTATAAATCAAATAAATAAATGCGCACCTGCAATCAAGCTGGATGCAAAAGCATACAAATCATTGATTAAATGCTTGAGTACTTTCTTCTCGGAACTGAAACCTATAGAACCCTTGTTAGTTTTGATGGCCTTAAATATGAGAAATCTAGATATGCTTAAGTGCTTGCTGAAATATGGGATGGTTTCGTCATCGTATTATCCTTTAACTTAATTTCATTTCCCATGGCATTATCATGTGAAAATGTATATCCAGAGTTTGGGATTGTAGGTCTTTTTTTGATCCATTTGGAAGCAAGTAGAAGATTGGGATTTTGAGAGATCGCTGGTGCAACATGTACTGTAACTCTGGGAACTGCTGCTGTAATAAGATTTTATATGGCTCCTTTGGAAATGTCTGCATTGATTTCTGTCACAGGCGGGATGAAATATTTTTAACTGTCTGTATTCTATGCAGGTCTTAGGAAAGAATCAAAGGACACAAAGCCAGGTTTTGCATCTAGTCTCAGCTGTCTCCCCAGTGTTCAGAAGTATTCCTATCCAAGCGTATACAGTAGCCTTACCTAAGTGTTTTTCATGTATTAAATATTATAAATAATGTAGCTAAAGGTTGTTGTGAATGAAGTTACACAAAATGGTATGTTTTGCCTTGCCCTTCTCTGTTACCAAAGACTGTATGCCAACGAGTTTGGCATAAGTACAACCTTTATTGTACTTTACAACCTTTACAAGCTTAGTTCCTTTAATTCCTTAAGTAGAAGGACACTCAGCTTGGCTGTAGTTTACACTGCACTTCCTGAGTCCTGGGATTTATCCTGTCTTGTCTACAGCTTCTCACTCTGCTCATAAACCACAATTTGGAGTATTTATGACAAAGACTTTTGTAACAATTTGTGGGAGTCTTTTATTCTCAAGGAAGATTAAAGTTGACTGATCCATGCGAGATTGCTGATTTTCCATTTAAAAGAGTTAAGCATATGATAAGTGTTTTCAAAGAAGATATTCTATTGGGAGACCCAGAACTGGTGGTTCTGGTTGAATCTAAGTTTAAAAAATGGGTGGGGAGAACAAAATGAAGAACTGCATATAAATAGTCGTTTTGTGGGCTCTCTGTGTTGTGGGTACTGCAGGAGAATTGTGTCCTATCTATTTATGCTGGTGCGAGCAGATAAAAAAAAAAAAAAAGCTTAATTCATGTTCATTACATTCAAGCCATCATCCTTGCCCATTTCCAAAGTAAAAGCAGAAATCTTTCTCAGTGGGATATTATTTTGTGGAGGATAGGGTAGGGTAGGAAAGAACACTCATTTTTTAGTAAAAATAACTAACTAGTTTTAGGTTAGAAACATCTACTGCCTTCTGGAAATGCTTGCTACAGGGAAAGTTTTGTAAGACTTTGGCACACAAATATTTGGGCGGTACATGCCCATCTCTAGACACAAGTATACAACTTACTGCACTGAACTTATGTGAGAGGAGACTGTTAAAAGCACAGTCCTCTTCTCACGACGTGGTTGTCTCCTGACAGTTTTCTTGTGTAGTAATTGAACCCTTAATTTTAGAAGATGTAATATATTCAAGACTTGGTTTGTGCTAAAACCCATGGCCACAAATAGTAAGTGGAAAAGTAATAATGGTTATAGCCGAGAGAGAGACTGCTTATGAAAGTGGGCTATTTAAATTACAGATCCAGGGATGCACGTATTGTGGGTGACTGGGATGCTACCCTGAAGATTTGACCATGAATGAACTTGCTCCTTCACTTTCAATGCTGAGCAGGAGTGACACTGTTAATCTGCTTTGTATTCCTGTGTTTCATAGAATCACAGAATGATTTGGGTTGGAAGGGACCTTTAAAGGTCATCTAGTCCAATCCCCCTGCAATGAGCAGGGTCATCTTCAACCAGATCAGATTGCTCAGTGCCCCGTCCAACCTGACCTTGAATGTTTTGTGGGATGGGGCATCTGCCACCTCTCTGGGCAACTTGTTCCAGGGTTTCATCACCCTCATGGTAAAAAATTCTTCCTCATATTTAGTCTAAATCTTCCCTCTTTTAGCTTAAAACCATTAGCCCTCATCCTATCACAACAGGCTCTGCTAAAATGTTTGTCCCCATCGTTCCTGTAGGCTCCCTTTAAGTATTGAAAGGCCCCAGTGAGGTCACCCCGGAGCCTTCTCATCTCCAGGCTGAACAACCCCAACTCTCTCAGTCTGTCCTTACAGGAGAGGTGCTCCAGCCCTCTGAACATCAAAAGAGGATAGTGATGGTGTTCTTTGGATTCCTTTGTGGAAGAGCTGTCCCTTCCATATCCTTGAGGTAAACTTAGTGACACTGACAAATTTCAGAGTGTCTCTCTCTCTGCATTGTTTGCTTCTGAACCGAAACAAACTGTGGTCACTGAGGATCAGCGTTAAATCGTTAGCTAGAGAATTTTTTAGTAGCAGCACATTTAGGTTTATAACCGTACCAGAAATATTTGTGTCTCAAACAAAAATTTCCCTTTACTGAGAAGAGTGTATCGAGGCCAGCAGTTTATCACAGGGCACTGCAGGAGGCCCTGGTTCGGTAGAGGCTGGCAGCAGCAGGTATTCCTGCTTTGCTCTGAAGTGGTGCCCCTTGTCTGCACCCTGAGGTGCACCTTTTTTTACCACCCAGAAATTCTGTCCAGGTTCTAATTGAAAAACTGAAATGTCAACCTGAAAAAGAGAAGTGGCAGCCTGGTTTTAAAAGGATTTTAGGTACTTACAGCCTCAAATAGCTAC
Organism: Chroicocephalus ridibundus; assembly: GCF_963924245.1. Classification (NCBI taxonomy): domain Eukaryota; kingdom Metazoa; phylum Chordata; class Aves; order Charadriiformes; family Laridae; genus Chroicocephalus; species Chroicocephalus ridibundus. Next base: position 41,847,677 of record NC_086287.1, on the reverse strand, counting down.
CTATGAAGATTTCTAAGAATAATTTTCTGCTTAACCCCTATTGCTTTTAGCCACCTAAGAATAGTTTTTCAGTCTTTATCTTTGGGAACCTTTTGAAGTTTAGTAAGGGTAAATCTGAAGGAACAGTGGAGTGTGAAATGGGACAAAATTCTAATTTGAAAACTTTAAACCTTTTTTGAGATTTTTCTATGTACATGCCCTTGTACTTTGAATTGATTTAATATGCAAGAAGCCTGTATAGTGCAAAATACTCTGAGAATGTTTCATTCATTTTTGCTGCAAGTGCTACATAGGGGGAAAAAAAAAAACACCAATGCCCCAGAATAAAAAATAGTAAAGCCTTGAAAGATCATATTTACAGTATTGATTTTGAAGCCTTGCAGAGAGCTTCTCCTGAAAGCTGTCTGAATACTCGCATCAAATATTTCAATAGTTTTTCAGTAAGAATTTAATATGAAGTTGTGCTGTAATTAAAAGTCCACACATCTTTGAATTCCATATTTAGAGACAAAGCTTGAATTTAAATGGAGCTTAAATCTGTGATTTTGCCTGATAAGGAGGAGTCCTCTGGTGTAGAGGGATATTGTCTTCTGTTCCTTCCTGCCTCCTAAATAGTGGTGCAGAGGACACTGCCAAGCTGTTATGGCATTTGGGCTTTGTCTGCTTCCCCCATCATATTTACTAATAGGGATTTGTATTCATAATTTAGCTGATGATTCATTTGCCAGTACATAGCTGAATACTTTTAGCTCATTTGGCAGTATGTGTGTTGGCACAGAAGTCATCATGGAAGCAAAATGCATGTGTTTGTATTTGGATCTTGTGGCAGATGTGTAATACAAAGGAGCTACCACTTTGGCAGGGCCACTTTCCTGGCTCTGCCTGCGTTTTGAGTGTTCCCTGGTTATGATCTGTGATCATGGCTCACATTGATGTTTATCTACCTTTTCAGAATGAAAATAGCATGTTCTGTTTTCCCTTTTTTTTGTTCTTGTGGTGTTGCAAAGATAGTGCAGCATGATACAAACACTGTGGAAGCAGAACTTTTAGAATACCCTTTTTCTCAACTGCCATATTGGTTCTGAAAACAATTTGTAACCTGTCTGTTTCCATTTGGCAACTGAAAAGCACGGATTTGCAATGAAGGCTTTTGAAAGTGCAGATGACTCAATTTCTGTGTGGAGTCAAGTACGTTTAAATTATTCTACGTGGGTAAATGCGTAGGGAACAAAAAAGGGAAATAGATGATGAAATACAAACTTGCTCACTTTTTTGTGTGTGTAACTGAGCAAAGTAACATGTTCTGCAGAGTGAACTTAAGTCTTTCATGTGCCTTTATGTTAAATGCTAAGAGATTGACAAGATGTGTGTATAGTTTACCCTCAAAACAGGGTTTTCGTAGTCTTTTTTGGTAAGTTAATTTGCTGCATAAAACTACTGCTTATAAAGAAGAGGGAGCTTGTATTAGGTTTGCATGGCAGGGTTTCAGTAGCTGAGAAGCTACAGGGGTGACTTCTGTGAGCAGCTGCTAGAGGCTTCCCCCATATCCAACAGAGCCAATGCCAGCCAGCTCCAAGAGGGACCCACCAGTAGCCAAGGCTGAGCCCATCAGCAATGGTGGTAGCATCTCTGTGAGAACATAGTTAAGAAGGAGGGAAAGTTACTGTGCAACAGCAATTGCAGCTGGAGAGAGGAGTGAGAATATGTGAGAGCAACACTCTGCAGACACCGAGGTCAGTGAAGAAGCAGGGGGAGGAGGTGCTCCAGGCACCAGAGCAGAGATTCTCCTGCAGCCCCTGGTGAAGACCATGGTGAGGCAGGCTGTCCCCCTGCAGCCCATGGAGATTAACGGTGGAGCAGATATCCACCTCCAGCCCGTGGAGGACCCAATGCTGGAGCAGGTGGATGTCCAAAAGAGGCTGTGACCCCATGGAAAGCCCGTGCTGGAACAGGCTTCCGGCAGGACCCATGACCCCCTGGAGAGAGGAGGCCATGCCAGAGCAGGTTTGCTGGCAGGACTTGTGAACCCATGGAAGGGACCCACGCTGGAGCAGTTTGTGAAGAACTGCAGCCCGTGGGAGGGACTCACACTGAAGAAGTTCATGGAGAACTGTCTCCTGCGGGAGGGGACCCCATGCTGGAGCAGGGGAAGAGTGTGAGGAGTCGTCCCCCCAAGAAGGATGGAGCGGCAGAGGCAGCGTGTGATGAACTGATCACAACTTCCATTCCCCATCCCCCTTGCGCCACTTGTGGGGAGGAGGTAGAGAAAACTGGGAGTGAAGTTGAGCCCTGGAAGAAGGGTTGGGTGGCGGGAAGGTGTTTTAAATTTTTTTTTTATTTTCTCATTACCCTACGCTGTTTTGATAGGCAATAAATTAAATTATTTTTTCCCTGAGTCGAGCCTGGTTTTGCCCATGATGGTGAGTGGTGAGTGATCTCCCTTTCCTTATCTTGGCCCACGAGCCTTTTCTTATGTTTTCTCTCCCCTGTCCAGCTGAGGAGGGGGAGTGATAGAGTGGCTTTGGTGGGCACCTGTTGTCCAGCTAGGGTCAACCCACCACAGAATTTCTCTTCGTTTATCATCTACAGGATAACTTTTTTCCTGATAAGTTTCCACTAGCCTCCTTCATTTCAGCATTTTTGTCAATAGTAAATGTAGAGCATCAGACAGTTATGAGTGATGGGATGCTGTGTCTCAGTTTTAGCCAGCCTTCTCCCTTTGCGCAGGCAGAGCAGAATGAATACACAAGGAAGTCTGAGGACAGAAGGGCCTGAAAGGGAGGAGAAGGAGCTGTAACTTCACTGCTTGTTTCCGTTTACCTTACACAAATGTGGCCATGCAAATACTACACATTAAAATAATACACTAAAGATTGCTAAAATAAAACTTGATAATGGGAATATTGAGCTGTCTTTGTAAGTTGATTTCTAGTTGTGGTTAACTAAGTAAAAATGCTGCTCCAACCGTGTTGTCTTGGGTCTCTCATTATTAAATGAAGGGAAGACATAGGAGGAAATAAAACTCTCTTGCTTCTTTACTTACTGGAGCATTTATTTCCCCTTGTCCATAAGCGTATTGCGAGAACACCACGCATAACGAATAGTGTTTGCACTTAGTTCTGAATATAGTGAGGTCCATGATCACTCTTATCTCTGTGAAAGCAAGCTCCAAAGTCTGTCTGGCTGCCCAGAGAGGTTGCATTTCTGCACGTGTGATGGATGGGTTCATTTTTCTAATGAAGCATGGCTGCTGTTGGAGGTCGTAGTCACAGAAGGAGAGAGGTGATCCATCTTTAATGAGGGGCAGTTCTATGGAGGCCTTGAATGCCAAGGCAGAGATGTAGCATTTCATTTATTGTTTGACGTAGAGGGCCAGTGCAGAGACAGTACCTTGTTTTACAAGGTTGTTTTTTTTTTTTATTGCAAAAAGGTGGGAGCTGTATCCTGTACAAACTTTAACCATTTAAGATGTTTTGGCTTAGTTCCCAAGTGTAATGAGTCTGGAGGTTGCAAATACATGTATTTCTATGGCCAGATCTCTGATTAGATAGGGAAATCTGTCCATGCAGAGATGGTGTTAGAGTTGCCTGTCTGAGCATCCTTAGGAACTGAGGTCTCAGAAGCTGCGTACTGACTAGCGGACAGTGCCTGTAATCAAAGGGAACATTATGGCCTGGGAAAATTCTTCAGAGCAATTCCCATCAATACAGATAGTAGGTGTGTATTTTAAGTACCTCTGAGGATCAGGAGCTTGTTGGGGCAGAATCTGAAGGTGGATCTTCTCATCGACCAGGCAAATTCTGTAATTCCCTCCTTTTTCTTTTCTAGACTGCTTATAGACATTTGAGGTTGGTTGTGATGAGAATAACCGAGCCCTTTTCATTCAGATCAAGAAGCAGCAAATTAAGAATAACAACTTTTCTTCACTGAACTAGTCATAGTTGGACTAGTGTACCAAGGATGTAGAACTAAACACATTACCAGTCTCCTTGCACATCTGTTTGTTTAACACTGGTTGTATTTAAGGTCTAAAAATGAGAATGTTTTCTCATGGTAGATTTATTTGATATTTTAATTGATTAGCCTAAAGACTGTGTCTGAATACTGCGTATGTGGCTGATGTCTATTTGAGGAGAACATAAAACACTTTCTCTAAGCATGAAAAATGCTAATTATCTTTTTCCCCTTTACTTCTACTCTTAGGCCTGTGGGAGACAGATGCAAAGGGAGGGATGAACATAACTTCTTCTGGGCTCAGAAGTTAAAACGTGGAACACATTCGCTGTGATTGACTGACATTTCTGTTCTTAGATTTGTTCTTTGAACAAACTTCTCTGGAAGGTGGCAGGAATCACCAGCATTGTCAGTACAGAATCAAAACTAGGAAAGAGCTGTGTTCACCAGAAAATTGGAAGTTTGACTCACCCTTAGACTTTGAAAACCAGAACATATTGTATACCTATTCACTGAACACAACATTCAGCAGTAAAATATGTAATGTGGTCACAGTTTTCTCTTTCTTGATCTTTTGTGTTTAATTGTTTAAAGCTTTGTTTAGTTTTACAATTTCAAACTAACCAGTTACAGATTTAAGTACCTAAGGCAATGCAAATGCAGGGCTAGTTACAAATGTGCTTCCTTTTTGATTTGAAAAGTTTGGGTGTTGAACTGTCTCAGCCCAGTTCTTGTATTGTCCTGGTATCTGAACAAACAGCACATAAACTCATTTAGAGGAGAGGAGGGTTTGCATGTACCAATATTTAGCTTATTTGAGGTTAAGATTTCTTTTTAAAAATAATTCTTAAAAGCAAACATTTTTGCTGTATTTTTGTTTGTCTTGCAGGTTGATCCAGCTTTGAAAGAAAAATTAAAACAGAACACTGTGACACTGGAATCTGAATATGAGGTAAAATAAATTTGTTGCCTGGGGCTCATAACCTTGGTTACCCTTGATTACCATGGCCGCTGGTGGGTTATATCTGTCCCTAACTAAAATTAGACCAGCCATCTGCCTTTGACTCATTGATGTCCAATAAAAACAAGGTTTTATGTAAAGAAAGGTTTTTGAACATAGAGTGCTTCTTTCTGAAAACAGCTTTACTTTGATGTCCAGGTGCCAGGTACAGTGGTACAAATAAATTCCACTATTTCTGTGGTTAACCTAGTCTATAAATGTAGAGCTGATGTTGGCCTCAAACAGAACGTGTATATGTATATGTCAACACTTCTACTGCATGAGTTTTGATGATCTTCAGACCAAAGTACAGAACAATGTGCTTGACGTGCTTTCTGCTATTTCTTGCTACTGAAACTTAATGTGTGTCTTTCAAACAACTGTCATTCTGTTTTTGCTATTGCGGAAAATTTTATAGAGAAATAGTTCACTCTTCCCTCAACGATGCATTTTCTTCAAACATTACTGAGCTCCAAGATAGCTGGTTTGGCCAGTTTAATATCCAGAGTTTCATAAATCTTTAGGCTTGCAAAAAGCCATGTTAGGACAACTGGAAAAAGCCTCCCTGTATCCAGAAACAAAGGATAAAGGTATTTAAGATAATTTTTAGTGTTTTAAAAATACTTGGATCAAAGGTCCAGCTAACCCTTTACCTATCTCTGTGGTCTTTATGTTTTCTTTTTCTTCTCATACCACATTTCTGTCACAACAAGCCTTTGAAGAGTTGATTGTACCGATAGCTTACATACCTAGGTGTCCAAATGGCAGTACATAGTCTTGCTAATAAAACCTTTCTATTATATTTCTCTTTTGTGATTTGCCTGAAATAAAAATAAAACTTATCTTTTGTATTTTTACATGCCTTATGTCACAGAACATCTGCCTACCTGCCAGGTTTGTGGTAGTGTTTTACCATTATTGCAAACAGTTTTGGGCCATCCTCCTCCTGCAAAGAACTGTGTTTTATGGTGTAGAGCATTGAAAGATTTGATCCCTGAGTACATATGGAAAGCTCCAATGGAAACTCAAAACATGCAAATCCATTAAGTTCTGATCGCCTCTGAGATTATTGTGTCTCCCACTTTCTACAGAATATACTGTAAGGCTGCTCTGATTTATTTATGTGGAAGAACCACAAGCAGTACAAGGAACCACATCTTTCCATTTAACTTGCTACCTAACCTCAAAATCAACTGATCTGTATTCAGATATGTCTTGCTTTCTCTCCAGAAGATAAGTAAATAATTGAAGGATAATATTTAAATGGCCATATTTGCATTAGCTTTATGGATAAATCAATGGTAATAAAATACAACTGGCATAACAACATTTTACAATCCTACTTGGGTAATGAGACTTCTTCCTGATGGACAGAAATGACAGAAGCAATCTTATTTTTTTTTTAATCTAAATTGCAGAGTTCCCAGGCCAAAATTCTTCCAAAGTAGGGTTTGCATGTTATAGAGGGCAGACCGTTTCAACAAAACAAATGGATTTGCATTTCCACATAATGAAAATAGATTCAGATTATTGTTTCGAACTCTGATCTCAATGTATACTTTACTGTGGGCACCAATTTGCCAGCACTAGGCATATTCGTCTCTTGCTTCAGTGAAACCTATGGAACTACCAGCAGTTTTGCATATACTTCGCAGGCTCCACACTGAGTGTGTGACAGTTCTAGTCAACGCTACCTCTATATTCCGGTGGACAAAATCTAACCAATCGCTGAGTTACAGCTAACATTTAGGACAGTAGTTTTCTGTGGGCCCTATGTGTTCCAGGCTAGGGGGGTGGTTGGGTGTTTTTTTAATCCCTTTCTTAATTGTTTTACTTGTCCAAAATGCAACTCTTGAGAACATCTTTTAATTCTCTATATAGGTCATATTGGAGGAATACACTGGTGGCTGTTACTAAATATAGTATGATAAGAGATCAAGGGCAGTTAAAAAAAAAGTTGCTGTTTTGATATGTAAAGCCTTATTTTACAATATTATTAGCATTATATCTGCATCTGTTATTGAGAATACCAAGCCAGCTCTTTTGAAGCATGGTTGCCTGATACATGCAAGTGTCCATTGACCCTCCCTAAGACTTTTAAAAATATCTTATTGTCCTTACCGAAATATACATATTGAATACATACTGAATTCTTTTAGAATGTCATAATTTCTGATATAAGCATGCAGCTTTATCAGCATATTGCCAACGATAAAGACATTTTTGATATTTCAGACATGTTGAAGTCTGCATTTTGTCTCCAGTCTTGTGGTGGTGATGATAAAAGTTGTAATCACAGATTTAATCAATTTACTGAGAGGAAATGAACATAAAGACATTTTCTCACCTTGTGAGATGTGTTTTAGTAAATTACATCTTCTCAAACTATACAAAATTTACTTTATTTCATGGGCCCAGATACTGTTTTGCGGAAGAAAGAATTTGCATTTGTAATTTGTATTGCATTTCTTATGTCTCAGATCTGTTAATAATGCCATTTATCTTGTGCTTTGGGATGTGCCAGAGGAGCAAGCTACCTTTGCATGCGTTGTCCGTTGTTTATGCATTCCTCTCACACACTTATGTGTCCTCATATGGCCAATTAGTTCTTGCTGCTCCCCTTTGCCTAATACATCATTGCTCTGTCCACTAGTGACACTGGTACTAATGTGAATGTAGTTCTGCTGCTGAGCTGGGCCTTGTAGAACACACTGTAAAAAATGTCAAGAGTTTGACCTGTGACAAAAGCCTAGAGTATTTTATTTGAAAGCACAAAAATATTGTTTGAAAGAGGGAGATAAAAAACTGATTAATGTGATGACTGAAAAACATTCTTGGGGGTGTTTAACAATCAGAGTACATTCCTTTTTGTTGGTTTAAATGCAGTCTCAAAATAACATTCCTTATTCTAGCACTTGGTTTCTGTACTTCTGTGAAATTAATGGCCTAGTACTAAAACATCTGGCCTCAGTCAGTTACATCAGACTGCAAAATAAAGAACTGTTGTTCAGGGTTTTTCAAGCAAATAAAAATATCTTTAAGAAGAATTTATTAACATTCTATAATGGAAAAATCAGTTAAGTTTGAGTCAAATAAATGATATCCAATGGGAGCCATTGGCAGTTGAAGGCAGAGAAAAAACATATCACAATAAATAAAAAATGCAAAGGATTGCTATGGAAACAGTAAATGAGAAGTTATAAAGCGGAGGAGACTGATAAAAGATGCTAAGGACATCAAACTTGTCGGATAAGTAAGCTGACAAGGATATGGGTAAGAGGATGGTGTTGCAGCAAACTAAGAATAAAATAATGAGGATGTAAAATCATGAGTAACTGCATTGGCAAAGTAGCAACATTGAAAAAATATATTTATATTTCTTGTAGAGAAAAATGTCCTTTGTATTCAAATACAGACCAGGGATGTACTTCCAAACCTCTCAATAACCAAACAAGATGCTATTTAATATCTATTAGGCTCTGATGGTTTATAGCCGAGTTCCAAGAAAATGCTTGGAAGACTTCAATGGCTGCTGGAAATCTGAATCTGGGAATGGTGGTTCTTCGGGAATCATCGCTGGGCAGGAAGGTGATATTTTTAAGTGTTCTGTGAGACTTGGGACATATCTGGGCAATACTGAATACTTTTTTCAGTGATACGGAAGAAATTGCAAAATCATTGCTGATGTGCAAGTGACACAAAACTGTTGAAATAGTCGAAGTATGGCAAGATGGGGCAGAGTTGTTCATATTGCTTGGTAAACTGAGCCCATTAAATCAGCAAAGTACCTTGTAGAATCATAGAATAGTCTGGGTTGGAAGGGACCTTTAAAGGTCATCTAGTCTGCAATGAGCAGCAACATCTTCAACCAGATGAGGTTGCTCAGAGCCCCATCCAGACTAACCTTGAATGTTTCCCGGGACGAGTTATCTACCACCTCTCTGGGCAACCTGTTCCAGGGTTTCACCACCCTCGTTGTAAAAAAAAAATTCTTTCTTATATCTAGTCTAAATCTTCCCTCTTTTAGTTTAAAACCATTACCCCTTGTCCTGTTGCAACAGATGTCTAAAAAATCCCTCTCCATCTTTCCTGTAGGCTCCCTTTAAGTACTGAAAGGCCCCAATGAGGTCTCCCCGGAGCCTTCTCTTCTCCAGGCTGAACAACCCCAACTCTCTCAGTCTGTCCTTCCAGGAGAGGTGCTCCAGCCCTCTGATCATTTTTGTGGCCCTCCTCTGGACCCATTCCAAAATGTCCATGTCCTTCCTGTGCTGAGGGCTCCACCGCTGGACGCAGTACTCCAGGTGGGGTCTCACAAGAGCAGAGTAGAGGGGCAGAATCTCCTCCCTCGAGCTGCTGGCTGTGCTTCTTTTGATGCAGCCCAGGGTGCAGTTGGCTTTCTGGGTTGCAAGCACACATGTCCAGCTCATGTCCAGCTTTTCATCTGCCGGAACCCCCAAGTCTTTCTCCTCAGGGCTGTTCTCCATCCCCCAGCCTGTATTGATACCAGGGGTTGCCCCGACCCAGATGAAGGACCCTGCACTTGACCTTGTTGAACCTCGTGAGGTTCATGTAGGCCCACTTCTTGAGCTTGCCCAGGTCCCTCTGGATGGTCCCGCTTTTAAAGTAGCCGAAGTTATTTGTTTAAGAAACTGGAAATGCAGGAGAGAGTGGACTGCATTACGGAAAGCAGCAACTCTGGAAATGATTTAGGAGTCAGTGAATAAATAATTCAGATTGATCTTCTACTGTGATGCTGTGGCACAAAGAGCTAATTTAGTCTTTATGAATAAAAACAGGAATGGTAGATGGTAGGAGGAGATGATTTTACTTCTGAGTGTGGCACTGGTGAGGCTAGTACTGAAATACGGGATCTACTTCTGGTGTCCACATTTCGAACAGGGCTTTAAAAATGGAATAGGTTGTAGAACAGGCTGAATATGTTAATTTAGAGCTTGAGAAAATGCCTTAAAAGAAACTTAAAGATTTAAATCTTTTTAAAGGTACCGAAAAGAATGTTACATATAAATACCTTTGTAAGAAGAAAGTACTAGCTATTGAAGATTTTTTTTTATTGCAGCAAAGATACTAAAATTAGAAGTAAGGTCCATTATTAATAGATGGGAACATCGTTTGAACACAACAGCAAGAAAAATGGTTTCCCTGTCTTTCAGAACATGAAAACTGTAAAACTTTTTAAAGTTTTCTTTCAACTGGTTGCAAGCTATTGGTCGCAGCATGGGATAAGTGAGGGAATATGCTGGTCTGTGAATAGTCAGTCTAGAGAACGCTGCTTACTTGATTTAAAGTATATCAATATTCAGCAAGTTTTGTTCCTCATAATTTGATAAATCAAAAAAGATCCACGTTAGCTCTGGACAAATAGTTGTGTAACTGTCCTGAGAATTATAGCAAAAGTACTGTAATTGCAGTATTAAAATGTTTATTTAGCATAGTCCAAAAAGTAAAAGTCGGTATAATGAGAGGTGGCTTTGGAATATAAATCGTATATTTACTGTCTTAAGGGTAAAAGAAGAACTCGAATAAGCTCTTCTAAAAAAGATTCAAGCCACTTAATGCTCATTTGACTTAACTTCGAGGATTGTAGTGCCAGCAGAATGGCTGAAACATTTTTTTCAGGAAGGGACAGTGTAGTAACATAGTCATTTATAGTATTAAATAGATGCATGTAAGCGTATGGACACGAGGAGTACTCTAGAAAGAAGGTAATTCCTGAATGCCAGTAGTTGAAATCTGCAGGGATCTTGTTGCTGCACTTATCAGTACCAGAGGATTACTGGTTTTGTTGTTGTTTGAGAATTATCACATTAATGTCTTGAATTGATTTACTTCAGTGTCTGTAGAGATACTAGTGGCTAAATACCTTGAGCTGTTTGAGAGATGACAAAGGTGTTGGGAAAGAATCCCTCCTTAATGACTGTTGTGACACTAAATGAGGTTGAGATTTGTTCTTTCCCCCTGTAATCACTCCGTCCCTCCCATGTTCTCTCCTTTGTCGGTGCATTGTCCAGCCTATCCATTAGATTCCAACTGTCCTCCAGGTTGTCTAGGGCAGGTAGAGTTTCTTGCATTTCCTTTTATTCACATGAAAAATGGTCTTGAGAGTTTTTATTTCACTGTGAGTCTTCATCACTTAATGTTTTGTAGAGGACAAAGTGATGTTGGTTTATCATTAATGGAAACTGCCATGGGAAAGGGTTTTAGTTAAAATTGTTTGTGTTAGGCACTTTATTCTGGGTGCATGTACAGTCCAAAGCCAAGCTATAGTTTGCTCCTTTTCTTCTTGACATCTCAAAAGTCTTGTGTGCCATAGTTCAAAATGTAATCAGAGAAAGACAAGAAGGTGGGATTTGGTAATGGTACGGCACAGAAAGAATTCTGGTGGAAAAGCCTTCTTGCAGGAAGAAAGATACTTAGCCTCCAGAGGAAAGTTCACAGAGTATCGCTTTTTACTGGTCTTATTTCTGGAATTCATCTCTATTCATTAGTCCTGTAAATTCTTTCCTGGTCATGTTTTTAACATACGTCTTTGCACAGAGTTTTCCTTAACTGTGAGATGTTTCCTTCATGTGTGTTGCACTTTTCTTATCCCATAAGAAGACACTGATTTCTCATAGATGGAAAAGAAAGTGAGTGCAATCAGACAGCAAACATGGTCGGGACATACAAATGCCTGTTACAAATAATCTCTTCTCCTCACTCTTTCTCCTCATTTCAAAACAAATTTCTTTGTACCTGCTTGTGCTCCCTGTACACTTTTTTTTCAATCCTGGAGGAACCGACCAACTCTTACCATGTTAGGGCCAACACTGTGTATTGTGTCACTCACAAAAAAAATTCAAGTAGGGAAAGTGACATCCACACAACATGGCTGAATTATTTTATTTGCTGTCCTAAGGGATGCTGCTAGCTTCTACCAGGCAGTACTGGGAACATTTTCTTATGCAGCTGACTAGGTGGAAACGTTAAGTGCTTCTGTCATACTAATGGGGCCCCAGTGGGGAACTGCTCGATCTTTGGTATGAAGTATCTCTGAAGTAACTTCAGTGTAGTGTATGGGAATTTAGCTACGCAGCTGGGGCTGTATACATTCCTTTCATTGACTGCCTCTGAAGAGGATACAGCAAAACAGATAGTTTTGAAGGAGGCTCTTGTCTGAGGAACCGGGCAAACTGGCTTTTTGCAAGAATATCTTCCTGTTTGTTTTGCTTAGCTTTTTTCTCTTCTTTTTTTTTGCCAATTTCATAAACACTATCTGGAATGTTTTGTGACTGTCAGCTTACTTCCAGATGATGCCCACATAGACACTCAGGCTAAATTTGAAATACTTTCAAGTATTGTTACACAATTCTCGCATGTTCTTTGATTCTCAAATGATTGTCGCCCATCTTTATTTAATGCTGAAACTATATGGTACAAATGTACTCTGCAGTAGGAAGTTACTGTCAGAGAGTGGATCATTGTAGATTTATTCACAAGTTATTTGTTTACTGTCAATTCAGCAGTATTGCTGAGAAGCAGCTTTACTGTCATTGGCAATATAGTGGGGGACTAACACGCATATTACTATCCTCATCAAATAGACACGGGATGGTAGCCACAGAGAAAAAACAGGAGGATTTTTTTTTTTTTTCTACAAGAAATTTGCCCAACTGTACAAATCAAGCAGTAGCCATTGATGTCACTGAAAAAAACTATTTATAGCTGAAGGGACTGAAGTTGCTCTGCTAACATTTAGCCAAAACCATCGTTTCTACGCAGAGGAAAGCATTCAGCATATAAACTGACAAGCAAGTTCTGGAAGAGAGATGAGTGGAAAATCAGCAGGGAAGCGTAGATAAGAAACGAAAGTCCTTAACTGCACTAACTCTGTGTGAATGTTACCTGAACTACCTGAGGCCAGGCTAGAGGCAGCAGCATGCGAGAGGCAGAAGATTTAACTCACCAATTCAGAAGGATCAACTGCTTAATAAGGTTGACAGCTGATTTGAAGGAGAGTGGTTACTTTAAGGTATTTATTTAATGGCCTGGATTTAAGTTTAATTTTACATTGTTGTCATAAACCTTTTTTAGTTGTTTCTTTTTGATGCCTACACACTTCTGTTAGTAGTTTCATAGCGGCAATTGATCATTTCATGTTGTGGTAATCTCTTAGCCCTTCACGGTGATATTCATCACAGCTTTTTCCTTTCATATAAGAAACCTGTAAAAGCTTATTTTTCAGATCTCTTCAGAAGGAAAAACACCGTGTGTGACTCATAGGTCTACTATATTTTGATCCTCGTACACCTCTTTTTATTTTTTGATTAGAGTATCTTTTTGTTATTACTAGAAGGACATATTGTGCCAAATTCTATATACACAAAGTGAAAAAGTTGTCCACACTTCCAAGTATTCATAGTCCTAGCAAGATGTTTGAAATAAACCTTCACTGTGGTGTCAGCAGGCTTTTGTGGGCTCCAGACAGGGACATGCTGTGGAAATCCATATGCTTTTCCTGCCACCAGCCACAGAACTGTCATTTTTTGCTCTTACCTCACGCCTGCATTGTAAAATATCACATATCCCCTTCAGCTGAGCTTGCCTTTATATAGTTGACAAAGAGCCTGCAAACATCCCCAAAGTCTGTCCCTGGCTGCTTCTCTTTTAGAGGGTTCTGCCGTAGTAACTAGTGACCTTTACAGAGTTTAATATGACACAAAGTTGGCAAGATCAAGCACTCAAAACTGGGAAATTCCTTGGTACTATTAAGTTGGCGAGGTCTGTCAAGCTGTAAATTCAGAGATAAACCTTAATAAGGAGCGCTTCTCTTTCTGGGGCACATTAAACATAGCTTGATGAAACTTCCATATACAAGGGAAATTAAAACTATCCTAAATGTACTTCATTGCTTAATTAAAAGTGGAATTTGCTGAATTTTGGATGTTTGATCTTGAAGGTGTACTACTGCACTCATGCTGTTCTTTATATGTTGGATGTTTCAGAGTTTCATTTTTGCTCAAGAAAAAAAGATAAGCTGAAAGTAAATGACCCGTGCATGAGTTCTCTTGACTTTACCCACAGAGCTTGTGAATCATTTGGAACGGGAAGTCCATCTTGGCTGATCTGCAGGTGCCATGCATAAATGTCACTTTGAGATTTAATCCGGTTTTTAAGACATTCTTCACTTCAAAAAGGGAAATTGCTTGTCAATTAGGAGGAAATCATGGCAAACCCTAATTCTTAGATTAAAATCTATCTGCCTAGTGTTATTTTCTGTTATTTTAAAAATTCAAGGCAGTGTAACCATGTAGTTTAACTGCGAGCTATAATTGTTTGGTTTACTGAGTAGTTTGTATCACTATAGCATCTTCACGCAACACTGTGAGAGCACTCTGCAAACATTAATTGAACACTATGACGCCTCTGCGATGGAGGTAAGTCCTGTTCTCATTCTTCAAGTAGGGAAAATGATGCACAGGCAAATGGGTGGTGCAGTTCCTTGATACACATCTTCTACAACGTAGCCACCTAAAGATGTTTTCTGTTCTCTCTCTGCCCAATGATTCCTTCAGCTGTGACAGTTCAAGTGTTTGTGTAGTCCTATGCTTAAATAGGATTAATTCATAAACAGTACGTATTTGTTTCCTAATCTATTTCATTTTTCTGATTGGGGCACAGCCCCACAGACAGATGGATTGGCATAATTAAAGGGAAAACAACCTATGGGGAAGGAGTCCCTTAAACCATAGGTTAATTAATTGTGCCATAGATGAATGCTATTGGATCCCAATGAAGTAAGCAACAAAACCTCTGTTGGTTTCATCATTGCGGTTTTTGCCAGTCTTCAGCAGAGCCCAAAAGAGAAGCAGATCTCTGGATGCTTACATGCAAAAAAACCCCATTTCTTCCCTTAATGAACAAAAAACCCCTTATTCTGGCCATAGCACGCTGCTTGCTGGCAAGCTTGTATGCTAATAACACAAAACCTAAACATTCTCTAGTTGGAAAAAGTACTTCTTTTTAATCTGAGGATTAAATCACTAATCACAGGCTATTAAATTACAAATTGTTAAATCACTAATTGCAGATATTAAATAATGTCATATCCGAAACAGAGTAAGTAACAGTAAGTTTATATTAAGAAAATGAGATGTCAAAAAGGTGGCTCTGGGAAAGAGTTGTAAAAAACCCAATAAGGCCATATCAGCGTGACGGTAAAGTTAAGATTTGCAGTCACGCACAAGACAGCAGATTCAGTGTTAGCTCTGTACCTCTGCATCTGTACGTCATCATAGAGTTCCTCCATATGTCTTTTATGGTCTTCAGGCTCTTTTGACACCCTTGCAAAACCAGACTGGTTTAATGCATTTCTTTCATTGCATCTTTCAGCCATGAGGATATTTTTCCCTGGGTCATCTTTTATTTGCAGATGGGTTTGCTTACTTTAATGATAGGAAATAATTATCTTTCTGAATTAGAGGAATTTCTTCCTGTGGTGCTCATCACAGAAAGAAATTTAAAAAGTGAAGTAAAGGTAAATAAGGAAGTAAATAAAATAAATAAATAAGTGTAAAGTAAGTAAACAAGTAAGTAAATTTACTTTAAATCAAGCTGTAAAGTAAACAGGATTTTCTTATCCCCCCTTTCACGTGTGGGAAGCAGAGACTAAAGCCAAACCTTGAATTAACTCAGCCCGAGCACCAGTAGCTCTAAGTGAATTTCTGCAGATTTCAGTTTGTTTATTGTGGCATGAAGACTATCCTGCAAGAGTAGGCTGACAGAGCATTATGCCTTTTACTTAATATCAAGCCAGGAATTGAACCAGCAATTAAGAAGGGAAGGTCTGTCTACATCCTTATTGGTACCTTTGCGCCAGGCAAACTGTGTAATAAAAGTCTTAAAAGTCAAGTGTATGGCAAACAGTTGAATTTTGTTTTTTCTTGGTTCGCTTTGCCTGTCTGCATAGCTGCATTTTTTTCTTGAATTTACAGCTTCTGTCAGTCCCATACTTTTAAGAGGCAGTTTAGCTGATTTAGGAAGTGAATCAGTAGGTTTAATGGACTTCACTGATCTTACTTTAAACAGCTAATTTTCAATATCCTTTGGGCTATTTGAGACAAGCAGGAATAGTCGTGCTGGTCTGATCTGATTACATTTCATTGTAGTCTCCAGTGATTGACTATTTAGTACATTTGAATTGGGAGAAAAAGCTTTTTGGTTTTTAGACTGCCAGTTCATATGGATTTCAAGTTAGTAATAGCTGGCAGTGGTTACCATCTTCATGTGATGTCTCCGTGAAGTTAAGTGGGCAGAGTCCAGGTAGCCAAAAAGAAAAAAGAAATAAAATAAGCAATTAAAAAGATGCAGCCAGTTAGAATGAAAGATGTTGGCTTCATCTCAGAGCAGAACTAGCTGCTTGCCTGAATTCTCACTGTACAGCCCAGGCAATCTGAAGGAGCTGTGCAACTTGTGCTGCCCCTAATCGACGGAAGGACTGTCAGTTTGGTCTTATTCTGAGCATTAGGATTA
Organism: Chroicocephalus ridibundus; assembly: GCF_963924245.1. Classification (NCBI taxonomy): domain Eukaryota; kingdom Metazoa; phylum Chordata; class Aves; order Charadriiformes; family Laridae; genus Chroicocephalus; species Chroicocephalus ridibundus. The sequence continues at coordinate 41,831,194 of NC_086287.1, read as the reverse complement.
ATTTAAAATGTGGCTTATGTACGTGTCTTTGGCCTACATCTAATGTAGCTATTTACTTGGGGGTGATTCTGTTGTAAGAATATTCATGTCGGTGACCAAGAAAAAGGGTTAGGTTTTGTTTAGTTGTATGTGAGATGGTGTCGTTTGACCCTGGCTGTCAACTTAAGCACCACGCAGCCACTCGCTCACTCCGCCCGGTGGGATGGTGGAGAGAATCGCAAGGGTAAAAGTGAGAAAACTCGTGCGTTGAGATAAAGACAGTTTAATAAGTAAAGCAAAAGCTGCACACGCAGGCAAAGCAAAAAAGGGAATTCATTCACCACTTCCCATGGGCGGGCAGGTATTCGGCCATCTCCAGGGAAGCAGGGCTGCATCACACGTAACAGTTATTGGGAAGACAAACACCATCACTGTGAACGTCCCCCCTTTCTTTCTTCTTCCCCCAGCTTTATATTGCTGAGCATGACGTCACATGGCATGGAATATCCCTTTGGTCAGCTGGGGTCACCTATCCCCACTGTGTCCCCTCCCAGCTTCTTGTGCCCCCCATCCTGCTTGCTGGTGGGGTGGTGTGAGCAGCAGAAAAGGCCTTGACTCTGTGTAAGCACTGCTCAGCAGTAACAAAAACATCCTGTGTTATCAACACTGTTCTCATCACAAATACAAAACATAGCCCCATACTAGCTACTGTGAAGAAAGTTAACTCTATCCCCGCCAAAACCAGCACAGGTAGACACACGTGAAAATAGCTACACAGTAGGAAAACGTTGCAGAGCAGACTTTTGGGTCCCCTTTCACCGGTGATACTCCTCCTTCTTCTTATCCACATGCAACTGGGGTTCTCTATTCTTTCAAAACTTGATAGCATCAGTTTAGAAAATTGGATTGTCTGATCATGCTGCTTTCTGAAGACTGAATAGATACCTGTCCTGTAAACTACTGATTTTTGCAGATACTGTCATATGCCTGTAAGGAAGATGCGTTCTTCTCGAATTGCAGCAACGTATCAAACATGATCTTTATACGTGACACAAAATGTTAATGATCTCTATAAATGTAATGAGAATAAAAAAATAAAAATACAGTCTCTCTATGTATTCATTAGAATCTTTAATTCTTTAAATTTTAATTGGCAAAAATTAACTCTTGTCAATTGATCTCATCTGTTCTGCAGTTGGAGGTAATGCCAAAATACTTTCTTGTTCTGGTTTGTTTAGATTGTATAGTTTTGAAGTATTTCCTGTTTTGGCCAAACATCCTCTCTGGAAAGCCTTTGTGAAATTTCAGGGGCAGATTAATACGAACTTTTGGTAAAGATCTACAGTATGCATGTCTCTTTTGACAGACTTCTTTATATAGCCTATCTTTAGATACCACAAGTTTTGTTGTATATATTTTAAATGTTGATTCTTGTTCAGACTTTGGGAGCTGAGCACCTTTGGGAATAGTTTAGATGCTCACAGCTGTGTGGTACCTTTGGGTTTAACACAGTCAGCACGCTTCCTTTCTGTTAAAGCATAAGGTTATTTTCAATGTAGTTTCCTTGAAGCTTCCATTAGAATCAGATGTTAAATTCTGAATTTGCAATCAGAGTGGATAGTCGCTGCTGTGTGGGACAAGGGGTGCCTTCCACCCTTGTTCCTCCTTCCATGTCAGCTTCCAGTTGAAATGAAGTACTAGCTAATCATAAGACGTATAAAGTACTGAAGACAAATCTTCAGAAAGACCTATGCCAACTCCACTGTATAAAAAATTCAGTTGCTCCTACCTTGTGAAAGTCGGCTGTGTTTGTGCATGTGTTCTCATATATCTTCTGTTCAATGTTGCCTAATTTCTTTTGATATCTGACTAACCTCATTGCAGTTTCCTCAATTGTAGAAGTGGCAGAAAACTTTTACATAACATGAACTAATAGCAGCAGGTCTGTTCTGTTCTAGCTGTTGAATTATTCTGCAACTATTATTCAAGTCTCTCAGTATTTGCCGTTTATTTGGATGATTGATGGCAGGCAAATTAGACCACAGGCTCAGGGCAGAGTTAAGTATTTTCTAGTGTATTTTTACAGCATTTGCTGAGATGAGGTCCGGATCACAAATCAGAGGTTTATATCCCACTGCAGTACGTATCATTAATGGTATGCAGTATTGTCCTCTTCAGTAGCATGTAGCATAGCCCTGTTTCTGGCAGTGGTACAGACCCCTTCCTCAGTCTCCTGATAGCAGAGCCCTTTCATGTCTGGTGTGATGTTACAGGCTGGTATGTGAGGCTTGAGGTTTGTGTCTGCTGGGAAAGGACTTCTGTGTCTCTGCCAGTAGGACTGTGAAGATGCGGTATATGTTTGTCTTTTTCAACTGCAGCACTTCGTAGGTGAGGTCAGGAGAGTGCTTGTTCTTCATTTTTGTGCACCTCTAAGGCCAGATAAACACTGCAATCATTGGTATTTCTGAGTGGGGATGATAGGAATAGGCAGGGAGGTAATTAAAATCTAGATAGTTTTAAAGTATCTGACAGTTCGGCCAGTTAGCGTATCTCTTGTATGACTTAGTGAAAGACAGATCTGTGATGTCTGGGTGCCATGAGAAACTAGGCAGCAGAAAGCATCACAAACCTCTCTCAAGTTAAAACCACATGGATTGAACGTGGTTGCACTGTTACTGTCTCTCTGTGTGCTAGAGAATTCGTTTTTCCAGTATGCTTTGTATCTGTGCTGACAGATACTTCAGGTCACTAATTACTTATCTTCTGTTTGAGCTATACCAATGCTTATCACTCTTACTACTTCAGTACTCGGCAGACTTGCAGTTGAAGAACAGATCTGGAAAACAAGGTGAGAGAAGAAAGAAAAAGTGAATACAAGATAGCTTCAGCTGTGTTTGGATGCTTCCTGTCCTTACATGTTATTTATCTGTTGCTAAGCAGATGCAGTAATGCCCCCCCTAGTCATTTATGTAGCTATATGGATAACTCCCAAATTTTTTTTCCTTGCTTTTGAACTTCTCTTGCAGGGTAGATGAAAGTTCATCAACCCAGTAGTGATACTGAGTTTCCTGTGCCAAAAGAAAACAACTTAGAGTAATACCTACTTTAAATCATGGGGCTGTCAGGGTGACACTGATATTTTTGCTCTTTATCTGCAGAAGCTGGAAAAGTCTGACTTGGACAACTGGGAGAACATCAGAGGACCCCGTCTGTGGGAAGATTCCAGGACTGTTCAGAAGCAACGGCGGGAGGCTCTCCGTCTCAAGACAGAGTGACTGAGCAAACCTATGTCGGTGCCTCTGCCAAAAAAAAAAAAGAAAGTCTCAGGCTGGACTGTCTTATTTTTTAATCCAGTGTCAGGAACAGACATGGGAGGGGAAAATTGCACTGAGCGATTCATGCCGGTGTATATATAAGTAACTGTGAGATGAATCCAAAAGGCACTGTATTATATGAGGTTCGTTCTTTGTATCTATTTGCACAGAGTTCCACAGGCTGTATATATGAATTCTCAATTAAAAAATAGCAGATTATTCTACCAAAAATATCCCATTGTTTTTCAATCCCCGTCGTTCAAAAGTGAGATGCTTCAGCAAAGAATAACATTTTAGGAGTCACTTGTCAGTACCAGAAGTTCTCATCCTAATGAGAACAACAGTGCTGTCATCTAGATGCGTGTGACCAGATAAATGCTGCTTCAGGGAGCCCCTGCATGACTTCGGGCTCTTCAGCTTGGAAGGGACTCCACAGGCATATGAGCTGTTCGAAACAGCGAGTCCATTTTTGGCTAAATAATATTCTCGTGTTTTATTTCCAGGAACTTGACTGTACAGAGGCACGTACAGAATGTCAGCTGGTGATTGGTCCAGTAACATTTGTTTAGCTGTGGTTAGATTTTTGTGATTAGTTTATAGATACCTTTGCGCAGGTAGGACCTTTGCACTGGCGCTTCTCAGTTTAAGTTGGAAGGATTCTTCCTCACCGAGAGCTGAGCTGTTTCGCTGTGAGAAACTATTGTAGCAGAGCCTTTTTCAACCACTATAGTAGTAAAGCTCATCTTACATGTATTGATACATGTGTGTTTGTGCACATGCACAGAAATCTTTTATCTTTTGATGAATTCTTCTGAAATATTTGCCTTTTTATATTTGTCGTTGTGTGCTAAATTTTTGCTGTTAGAGGAAACCGTGCTATCAGGACCCTTCTGCTGAGACAGTTCAATGAAGAAGCATTGACCCAATTTTTCAAATGAAATGAAGCTTTTGATAAGGTGATACAACAGACTTGTAAAACTTCTCATCAGAGGAACAGAGTAGTAAAGCACGGATTAACAATAGATTCTAGTTTCAAACCATTCAGCGACCCTATATGTAAATCCTTTTGGAACTGTCTTTGGAAGAAGTGTGGTCTTATTCCTCTCTGCAAGACATGTCCAGTGCAATCTAAACGTCCTTTTGGACACTTTATTTAGGGTGGCCTCCTTGTGCTCATGTAAATCTTCCCTTAGCATTTAATTTTCTTCAGTCTCTCAGTGATGAGGTCCGGTCTTTCTCTCAGGAAGAAGAATCAACATTGATTTTTAGAGAGTTGTAAAGCAATTCATGAAGCATTACATGAAACATCTTAGCCATGTTTTGTGCATGTTTTCTCATAGAGTTGCAAAGACCATCAGAAGGTGTTTCATGTTATCTGGAACAAGGTTGGAGCCATGTGTTTGTGTGTTTCCCTGTTCAATATCATTCATATTTTTCGTTCTAAAAAAATGTAATAACAAATTAAACCAACCAGGAGAGGAACAAGAGGAGCAATACAAGTGTAAGGCAATCATAAATGCTATAGTGAAACAACTGAAAAACTAGAATATGGAGGCATTAAGCTAGACCTAGACAGGAAGGAGATAGGTTTCATTGTTTTGTCATTAGTTTTACCTAAAAGGTAAAACAGTATTAGGCAAATAGATATAAAATAGGGCAAATAAGGAATAATTACAACTGCATACCTTGCTAAGCATTTTTTCAACTCTTAAATTCAAACTCTGGTGCAGTTCCACTAACAGCAACAAGATCGATTGCTCAAAGGACATCAATGCATTGACTACACTGGCAGAGTATTCTCTGAGTTAGGGCTTCTACAGCATCACTACCACTTTTATGGTACTAGCGGGACTACTGGAAATGTTTCTTTACGTTCCTCAGTATAGACCCATCTTGTGCGGACTCTGCAAATTCACTATGTCTTTTCCAGAGGAGACACAAATTCTTTTTGCCAGCCTTGATTGAAGGCGGGGGAAGTTGCCATTGCTTTGCCTATGGAGAGGCGTGATCAGCTCCCAGTCTTGCAACATGGGCTCACAACGTGGACCAACACTACCGCTGAAATAAGCATGTGGCGTTTTAGGAAAAACATGAGTAGGAAAAGCTACCCCTTCCCCCAGGGGAAAAAGCAGGTATTTCTCTTCCATGAAGCCCTTAGTCTTATCAGTTTTCTTGAAGAACAAAACACTCACTGAAATACCCTGTTTATTTTTAGTAGCTTGATATCCAGCTATTTTGGGAATGGTCATCTTATTTCAGCAGGTCTGGAATGTGGTTTTAAATAATTTCTTCTATGGAGAACACTTTTTATGTCGTAACTTAGGACCCAGTTTTAGTTGGTTGCTTGCTGGTTGTGGGGTCCCCCCACCCCTCCCTTTTTCATAGGCACTACATTCCGTGCAGTTTCTGAGGGCTTATTTGTAACTACCTTTGAAGTGGCATCTCTGAAAAGTGATGGATTTATCTTAGTATTTCTGAGAAACATTCAGTTGGGAAACTTTCCAACTTGCCCTTTTCTTCAATTTCCCTTTTAAGAGATAGCCCATATCCCACTTATTTTGTTTAAATACTGTTGACTCATTTATGAATTAAAAAAACCCAACACAATAACTTTTGGCAGGTACAGAAGCTGTACTTTTCATAAAATGGGGAGAGCTATTTCACCAATAACTCTTTATTGCCACGCACTTGGACAATGGCTTCATGTTTTATGCTGTGCTTTTCTTAGCCATTGAATTGGAAATAATACTTACGAAAGGCATGTAGAGAGTCAATTAAAGTCTCTGAAGTTGTTGTGCATCCTAAAGTAGAAGGCACTTCAGAAACGTGCAGAATTATAGCTCTCAGCACTAGCGAGAGAGGCAAACTTCAGTTGGTTCAGGACTCATGCATAGCTTGGCTGCTTATTGGAACTATGCTTTTGAAAGCCATGTTATAGCCCTTTTGGTTATCTCGAAGGCACCTGGGGACAACCTTGTTGAATTCCTGAATTGTTATTCTAAAAATCTGTGGCTGGGGCAGGGTGTCAGAGGTAATGAAATACAATTGTTAGTCTGAGACACTGATTGACATTTTGGCATCCTCTTTGGTAACTGGCATGTACTGATGTGAGGGGAATGAAAACAAGGCTTTAGTGAGAGGTGTGAAGTATTAAAAGGGTAAAAGAGAGGACTGAAGAAGCCAGATCTAGTCAGTGTTGCTGAAATCAGAAAGAAAAGAAGGAAGTCTGGCTAGGTGTCTCTGTGTATGTGGACTGAAAAATCAGTTTCAAAATCCCTGTTTTGACAGTAAAGGAGAAAGTGTTTATCTCTCAAAGAAACTGTGGCAACTTTGGTCTCTGTGATCTTCCATACCAAGAAAAGCAGTAGGACATGAAAGTGGAGGGAATCTGGGGCACCTGTCTGCAGAGATAGGGAGAGCTCAGTGTCGCACCAGTGGGTATCTGTCTGGATGCTTCCCAGCAGCAGCTATCTGCAGCCCAAAATGCTAACCAGATCTTTGAATGAGATCAGCCCTGTGCTTATTGAGTGTGTTTCTCCTATAGCATTTTGAATTTGCAGAGTCATGGATCACCCAAAAAAGAAAATGCTCAATATTTTAGTTCAGCTGTAACACAGATGGAGAGGCTTAGTGAAAGCTGTAGCTACTGTGAAACAAAAAAGGTTGCAAAACATGCTCAATAGCATAGCAGTTGAATTTCAAAGCTCCTAAATACATCTGGATGAGCAGCTGGGTGTTAAAAACTTTTAGAATCAAAATACAGAGAACGATCTTGCCAATAGTGATCCTCCAAGGTCCTGGAAATGGCTCCAACTACCCAAAGAAAAGGTAGGTTTTGGCGTAATAAGAGACGAGCGATGGGAATTTTAGACCAGAATATAGTATGCAGAAACTTCTGAAAAACAACTTAAACATACCCCATCGTCAGCTGGAGACCAGTCCCAAAAAGCAGAGGGAGAAATGCATTTCTTCACAGAGAAGCAGCAACTTGGGAGTGATTTAAAGGTCACTGTTCATTGGATGTTTTATATGGACACTTTTTGTTTAACTGTATATGCATGTGTCTAGGTGAAATTTAAAACAGTAGGTTTCACCTTCTGAATCGCAGAATCACAGAATGGTCGGGGTTGGAAGGGACCTCTGGAGGTCATCTAGTCCAGCCCCCCTGCCAGAGCAGGGTCACCTACAGCAGGCTGCACAAGACCCTTGTACTTCTTGATGATCTTTTTTTTTTTTTGCTCTGAGTTGCTGTGTTTGAATTTCCAGCACAAGTCCAGGGCAAGTTTCATTTGTATATCTTGTATTTTCCAGAGGCTTTTCTTTCTGCAAGAAATGCGAAAGCCTAATATTATCCTTTGCTACTTACTGCTTTATGTCCACTGGAAAAAATACGAGAATAAAGAAACAGAGAAAAGAAGGGAATGATCTGAAGTCTTAGGAAAAGCAGAATAACTATTTTTACATGAAGATGGTCAAAGAATTTTCCATAAAGTTTTATGGTTAGAAAGGCTGCTTTTTGTCAGTGTTTTCAGTGGAAAACCTCTTTTCATCCTTCAGTGGAGTAAGGTTTGGAAAAAAAATTCCACTCTATTTTAGACTAGCTAACTAGAAGGCTTTAATTAAAGGAAGGTAATTGCTTACTGTTAGGCCTTCTTTTCCTACTGACTTGCAGCCAGCCTCAGCCAACACACAAATAGTCTCTAGACTTAGAAACAAAAACTCCATGCAGATGTTTTTCTTAAACTTGTCCTCACCCCAGGAGCCCAAAGGAGGCTTTCATAGCACTGGAATCAGACCGACCATATTTTCTTGTTGAACATGTGCTTTAACTGCATGTTTAACTCTCAACACAGACAGGCAATTAAAGTTTCACCCTCACCATCTCCGTGCTGCTTGAGAGGTGTGTTAAAATTAGATTCAACCAAAGCAGCAGCTGGTAGTGCTGCAGAAAGGACGTGTAAAATATGGTTATACATTGCAAACATGAAAAGAAAAGTAGCGTATGTGTCATAGTCACAGGTCATTTGAGAAAGAAAAGAAAAATGATCCAAAAACCAGAAACAAGGGAGTACTGTATATTGCCAGTGCCACTGTAGAAGAAACTTATGCACCTTCACCCAGCGTACTTGGAGTCTGGCTTGATGTGCTTCAGTTGATGGTAAAAATGACCGTGCTTATTTACTATGTCTGTTTCAAGGTAGTTGATGAGATCGTTGATGTTCAATCCCAACTCCATCCTGGGTGTTCAGTACCAAATCCATTATGGTATCAACCTCAAGGAGGCTCAGTGGCTCCCAGGAGTACGGCTTAATCCCAGGCAGAATCAGGGGTAAACCCATCTCTCTGCCCCACACATCCTTTCTCCCTCCTCTTTCGGTCCTGTCTTCAAGTGTTCTTCCTAAAAAGTAACAGCTCAGTCTCCGAGTTGCTCTTTTCTAATGGAGCTGGCTGTAAAACATCACCCTCTTTTTTTTTTTTTTTTTAAAGTTCATTGTCTACCAAGAATTGAAGAATAGTGGCTTCTAAATTAATTTGAAGATGACCTGTGAAATGTAAGCTCAGAAACACAGACCCAGTATTATATCCCCTTAAGTATGGCACCCGGCATACACTGAGTCTCTTTTTATCTTTAGATACACAATGCTGTGCTCTCTATTTTATGTACAAAGGAAATTAAATGTACTTTTTTCTTTAAAAGATGAGATCTTCATCCATCACCAGCTGTCAGTTCCTAATAATGTTGCCCAGAGAAGTGTTATCTGTGATTTAGTGGCTTTAGTGGACTATCTTTGGTTGAATAGAGGACAGTAGAATAAAATTTCAGCTTAATATAGCTCTTTTCATACTCCTTCTGAATAAACAGAAGAAAAGAGGAAAGCTAGAGCAAAGAATCTTGGGTTCCAGGCTCAAGTTTCTTCTGTTTTGCAATAGATAGGGCATTTTAAGAAAGAAAAGGAAGGGAAATGAAAGTGAAAAAAAAAAAGGAAAGAAGAGAAAAGAAGAAATGTGGAAAGAAAAAAGCTTAGGGACAAAAATAGTAATAGAAAACAGAGTGTTCTTTCTGACTGGTCCCTCTGGATAGAGTAGGAAGGAAAATTGTTTCTGTCTCAGGAAAAACTTTTGAGCTCAAAAAATACTCATCTCGAGTCAGAACGAAAAGTGTAATATTTTGCAAGCTAGTGATTTTAGAAATACTTTTATTTGTGTGAACCGCAATGTTTTATTTCGCTTTTCATGTTTTTCCATTCTTGATTCTTTTTCCTTAGGTAGCTTAACTCTGGAAATGAAAAAACACCACTGATCTTAAAAGCGTGTTTTTCGCATAAAAGACTGTCGGCACAAAATGTTTCAACAGTTTCCAAAACTTTTCACGAAAAGTGTTCCCAATAAGAGCAAAGATCTATCGAAATAGATCCCTCTCAATGAACAGGTTGCAAAATGTCCATCAACCAGCTTAAGGAAAAAAAATAATTGTGAAAGATCTTCTATCAGCTGTTCCAGACAGTTCCTTCGTTAATTAGTGAACGCTGGTGGTGCTCGCTGGCGAGTGTGACTGCACACCTCTGTGGCTGCGTACGCCAGCGTTCTCCCCACCAGATGCGCACACCTGCCTTCGGAAAGCTGCACGCTTGTAATTTAACAGAGGATTTTGCTATTCAGTAAGTCATAAGAAAAGACCTACCCCTTATTGCATCCAATATTCTGCTATCCCAGGTGGTGACATTAATTTTTACATAAACTGATGAAGTAGCCTCTAAAAAGTAGTTCCCCTTCCCCCCTGCTTTTGCTAATACTACCACCTGCACTCATTTCTGTTTAGTTTGTCTGAAATGATGCCATTTTTTATTAGATATTCAAACGGAATGCTCACACGTCATAATATAAGAAGAAACCCAACATTTTTCCCAGTCTACAAAAAGGCATCGCCCCTGTTTAAGTGCTAGGTGTAGGGTTTCCATCATTTCAAGTTACCTGTCTAGCAATAAATTGGCAATCAAAGACAGAATGACTTCAGTCCTACTCATGGTCATATATATTTGAAGTGACTATAGTCCATCCAATTTTGGAGTCACGTCTTACCATTATTTGGCTATCCACCCCACTGCAGATGCTTTTTTGCGTTACAGTCATCTTGGCTGGGCTGTAGACGTGATTAAAGTTAAACGTATATTTTCAGTGCATAAGTCTGAGATGGCACATCTCTTATACGGGGCCTTTCAGGCTGTGTGCTCCCTGTGACACGCAAACATCGGCCGGGGTGGAGTAATAGGCAGCAACATCGTATGGTTTATTTTTACTGTCCTTTAAATCAAGATGAACTTGAATGCAGTTTGGTCAAATTTTTAAAAGTTCACCCTGGCCCTGATACGGGTTTTTTTTGGAAGGTTTAAAAGTGAATCATGACAGACAGCGTTTTGCAACTTGACTTGGGGAAGTCACTGCAGAGGAATAGCTGGGATTATTCATGGTCTGTTTCAGTTTAGCTAAAACCCCCTATATTTTAAATAATCAGAAATTTAAATTTCTAAAATGCTTGTTTGTATGTCTGTTTTAGTGTATCTTCCATGACCAACATAGAACATGTCCTTCTTTGTTAAGTGGACTGAGGTTTCTAACTAATCCAGGTTCTTCAGACTTTGCAAGAAAAAGTTGGATATGGGAATCTGTGCTTTCTATGGACAGACCCAGTTGGCTGGTCAGGGATTTTAAATATGAATAGGAGGAGGAGACCTTTATCTCTTATCTTTTGTCTATTCAAGAAGATTTCTTACCCCTGTAATGGATTATTTGCAACAGAAATTAAAAATTGAGCAGTTTTTGTCCCTTGAAGCTACACAGCGTCGTGCAATGTTATCTGACGGGTCCATTTTTCTAACACATACTGCACATGATCTTAAAAGTGCAGACATAATTTCCTGGTGAAGCCAGATTTGCACATTGCTACCTTAGATTAACCCCACTAACTTGCTAGTATCCTCTGCATGTATCATATCATACAGGGGTCTCCCAGTTATTTATCCCTGAGGTGTCTATTTTTTCCCCATCTTCTTTGCTAGCAGTAGAAAGATGCGCACTGTTTTCTACAACCCCCTAAGTTTAAAAACACCAATATTTCTTCTCCCCAAAAGGATATTTTCTTCATATTTTTTTTTCTGTTGCTGGCAGACGCTATCCACTTTAACTGCCACATGTTCCATACAGTTTTCTTGCTTTTCCCTTTCTGTGTGTTCATGTAATGCAGGAGAACAGGTGTTAGTTCTCTTCTGTGCTCTGTCTAGAGATGCCGTGATCTAGGAACTCCTGCAGCAGTCGACCGAGCTGCTTCTGTGCCTTATTCTTTTGTCCTTGGAGAAGTGTCTTTTGCCCTTGGAGCATTCACTGCTCTCTGCTTTCTTTGCATGAAGAGGTGTAGCAGAAGATCTGAAATTTGGAAAATACATAATACCTTAAGGTCTCTTGTGTGTTGCCATATGACTGCATACGTGGTAGCTCCATGGAAGTCAAGTGCCTAGGCAAACATCAACATCAAGGCACATGCAGACAGTCATCACCTTGTTCAAGGGTGGATGTCTACCAAGGTGGGTGTTGAATTGTGCTCCACCGCTTCTTCTCTTTCACCGGTCTTGGAAGTCACTTAGATGATGAGTTTTGATCACTTTGCCTTTATAAGGCTGGCTTCGGGTGAGCTAGATCCCAAGAAGTCCCCGCATTTAGTAAGCAGTCTGGGGAGGTCCACTTTTGGCTTTCATGGAAGTTAAGACAAAACCTTTGGATGGGTGTTTGCAAAACCAGTGAGGGCCTGTGTTCCTCTGCTAGTGCCCTCGAGCCGCTCCCCCTGAACATTCTGTGACAGGGTTATGGGCTCTGAAAGAGTGTGAAAATTAGGGCAGCTCTGATATTGCCTGATATTTTTAATTTCCTGTTTCTTCTTTCTCTTGAAAAGCTGCTGACTCTCTTGGCTGCTTAAATAAAGAATATCTCAGTAAATTATTATTACAAAGATCAGCAAATATCTTACTCTGTCACAATGGTAGTTAGATGATAGAAATTGCAATACTAGCATTGCCTACTACAGAGGTAATGTATCTAAGCTACCTTTCTGAGGAGGTGAATCGCAGCACGGAAAAGGGTGAGTCCTACTATCAGCTTTCTTGGGCAGGACTGAATGCAGTCCCGTCTGCTGGATGAAATAAGCCAAGGGAATACATCTTTCTTACTTCAGAAGCAAAGTTTTGCTTAGACCATCCTTCAGACAGAGCTCATGTTGTATGGGCAATAAGGTCAGAGGATCCATAGTCCCCTCCAAGTCAAGAGGGAGCAATAAAAAGATATTTTCTGCCATTACAGATAACCTTGTGTACAGCAAGGGCATGAACAGTGTGTCAGCAAACTGGCCCTGCGAGACTACTTTATTGATACTGCTTCAGGTTTCTTGTAACATGCAAAATAGCATTATTATTATAGAAGAGAACTGGCACAGACCTTTCAGGATTACGTATTAAGAGCAGCAAGTCAAATACCATCTGCCTAATGTGATAAATTCTAAGCATTATTCCAAAGAGGTTTGCCTGAATCTCCTGTGCCGAGTGCACAGAGGCAGCTGCCAGTCGCTTTCATCCTCAGTCCCCTTCCTGTTATCATTTCTTGGCCTTTTGGCTAAGATCAAGTGCAGTATCAGTTGAAGTCTTGGCATGTCCTCTCTTTGGGGACTCTCTCCTGACCTGGCAGCAGGCTGGGCTCAGTGACCTCCTAGCTCTTTTCCATCTGTAACTACTATCATCCCTGCTTTTTAAGAGACCTGGCAGCTTTTAGAAGTCAAGTCCCCTTTAACGTGCCTTGCAGTTACAGCTGAAAGCCATTGGCCTGAATTACTTCTCTTTCAAAAGGCAGGTGGTCCTCTGCTTTTTAAAGTGGGGGGAATTGCAACATAGCTGGAGGGTTTAGGTCTCTTCTGTTGAAGGCCAACAAAGAAAACATTTATATGTAATGGGGGATTTTTTTTCAAAATTCTTTTAGTGCTTAGAGGAAATATAAACCAAACATTTTTGGAAGAAGATGATGCAGGTAAGTCCTCAGAGAGCTTTACACCCCTGTATCAATGTGGTTTTAGGGCCAGGCAACAAATATCTCTTACATAGGAAGACCATAAAAATTGTGATGGTAATACAGTGATAATATGTCCATGTTTTTCTAGTTTTGGTAGTTGTAAACTTCCTAAATCCAAAGCGAAGTATCCACAAGGGACACTGTAATTGCTAGCCAGACTTGGTGCCTAAAGATCTTACTTAACCCTGGCGTTTATACAAAGGTCTATTAATTTGTGATGAAAAAAGTTTGTTAGGCACGCAGAATGAGGGGAAGATGCTGATACCCCAGATAAAAACCTTTGGATGTTATTTTATCTGGGATTTTGTTGGGATGCTGGGTTTTGTTGTGGCCTGTCTTCCTGAGTTGTGACCCGTTCTAACCGCTGTGACAGGAGGTGGGTGCCTCTCTTAGTGCCTATGATATAATGCAGGTGACATGTCCCTTCCTTCCCTGTTTGTTTTTCATCTGGATGCAACTGCAGCAGTCTAACCTCCAAGTGAGGTTAGCAGATTTTGGCCAGAGATCTGCGCATGTTTTTCAGGCGAACGCTTCTTGGAGCAGTCCATGCTTTGCTTTCTGTAGTGGGCCTGCCTCGGGGATTATATAGTGGCATCAGTGTAATTACATGATGGGGGAGGTGGGGTGGGTTGTGGTTTGTTGGGTTTTTTCTTTGCCTAAGTCACTTATGGAACAGGAAATCATATACATTATCTCTGGAAGAGTCCATAAAAAGAAATAGCAGAACCTTGTGTGTAACTCAAAGGAATTTCACTCCAGCATTTCTACATCAAACCCGGTAACTTTGGGGTATCTTCCAGTCTTTGTGTTGGGGGAGATCATTAAAAAAAACTCCACCCTTGTCCCTGCAGCTACCCTTTGCAGAGAAGGTACATGGAGGATATTGCGAACTTGTCTTCCACCTAGGAAGGGCTGGCCAAGTACCCTCCAAAACAACTTTTGGGGGAGCACCAGCCAGCTCTACATCCCTTGGCATAGGGAGGGATGTAGGAGACTTCTGCTACAAGAAACCTCTGGCTGGCTCTTGTGGGAAGGCAGCAATGTCTTCCAGAGACTTAGTCTCTCAGCTGCTTTTTGTCTCAAAGATCTGTCTTGTCTAATGACAGAAGTTGTGGGAGTCCAGGTTTTGTTCACTGTCTCTTGCTGCTATTTTTGGGATGTGATTTGTCTATTTTGGTTGGCTGGGCGTGGAGGGAGTGTTGCTGTGCTTTAGGGAACACTGCAATTAGATCCACTTAAAACAATCGTGATTAATAATTATGACTTTTGTTACTAAAAAAGGAAAAGGTAGAAATAAATAATGAACAACAGTTACTTTGAAGGCAATCTCTGTGTCTCTTTGAAGAGCTTTGAACAGACCAAGGGGCATTTGGGCTACCCTTAGGGGACAGCAAAGTTCTCATTTCCATACGTGGCAGTGAGCCTTGCTCCAGTGTAAGTAATCAGATGAGTTCTCTGACAGAAGAACCGCATTTACCAGTTGGTGACTCTTGTTTGGTAAATCCCAGATAACTGCAGCAGCTGGGCAAATCTCAACTGCGTTCCAAATAATTAGCAAAAGTATTTGAATCAACAATGGCAGGGAAGCTACTGAAACAGCTTTCCCGAAACAAATCGGTGAATAAACACTGCAAGTTTTCAGTCCAAGTGAAATCTATTTACTGAGCATTGCCTCTTTCTCCCTGCAAGTGCATGGCCTCAGGCCTGCGATGTCTAACAGAAG
The DNA here is from genome assembly GCF_963924245.1 of Chroicocephalus ridibundus. Taxonomy (NCBI): domain Eukaryota; kingdom Metazoa; phylum Chordata; class Aves; order Charadriiformes; family Laridae; genus Chroicocephalus; species Chroicocephalus ridibundus. The sequence continues at coordinate 41,816,071 of NC_086287.1, read as the reverse complement.
CTGTCACTACCTGAAATGGCACTTCATTATCCCATTAGAAGCCGAACTAGAGGAGTGTCACGCTAGCTGCTGGCCCCATTTGCCAGCCTGTTTGCCAGCCTCGTGCTCCTCCTGATGTCGCGGTCGGGGGATGTCTTGGTGTCAGGAAATAGTGCCGACCTGAGAAGCCGCTGCTCTGCAGAGCTGGCTCGCTGCAGAGATGGGCTGGGGACACCACACGGAGCCGTGAGCCTCGGTGCTGGGAGGGCAAGGCACTGCTGGCTCCTCAGTGGAAGAAAAACATCTGTTTTCTTCAAGTTTCTGTAGAAACGGAACATGCCGTGCAGTGAGGGCATGGCAGCCTTGCTGCCAGTCTCTCACGGGTGCCGCAGCTCCATGCCTTGGTCCAGGCGGGGCTCCTTCGCTATCAACAGCCCGTCTGTTCAGGGGGCAGAGAGGGTGCTGGCTGCGCCGTCCTTGTGGCAGCAGTGCCGCAGGATGTCTTTGGAATGTCTGTTTGAAACACTTGGTATCTATTTATATACACACCCATTTGTATATATAAAAATATATATATATTCCGTTCACTTTTGACTTTGTTTCGTAGAAGCTGAAAAACTGTTTCAGTTGTCCCAAGCACATGTGAAAGTGTGTTTAAAGTAAAGTTATCTCTTTAAGCAATGAGTTCTTATATCCTGTAATCAAAACAGAAGGTCATCTTTCCTCTGCTTAGTTTTTTTGGAGAGGTAACTCGCGCTCCTGAGTTTCCTAGGGAACTCGCTTCCACATTCCCAAAGGAGTAATTCATTAGCCCTTAATACAAATTTTATACTTAAATGAGCTCTGATCGGTAGCTAGAATATAAAGTGAGTGTGCTGGTTTTGTGCGTAAAGAGGTCCTCTTCATCTGACCTTGCTATGAAGTCTATATGGGGCTTGCGTGCTGCTGTAAAACATCCACCTTAAAAGGGTTTTCCGAAGTGTAAGAGTAAATGTCTGATTTTAAGCAAATAAAAAATGTTGGGACTACAAAAGAAGTGGTTAAAATGTTTTGAGTTGTCAGTTTCTTCTATGGAATTTTGGAGTGCTTATGAAAAGCAATATCTTTCAATAGTCCCTCACTTGTGCGTGTACAAATCAGAGGCATAAGGTGTTTTCTTCTGAAAGAGCAGTGAAAAAGCAATGTCGGTCCCTGAGTTCTGGGATACTGACAATGATCCTGAGTGGAAATATTTGTATTTTCTTAATCTTCCTAATACAGAAGTGTTTCATGGAATCTGTTGCTTGAGGTAAAATTCTGCTAACAACTGAGGTCTTGTACCAGACTAATGTGACCTGGGCTTAGATTAAAAACAACCATGTTGCTGGGTTTTCTTCCCTTTTGATCGTCTGTTGTTGAGATTTATTGCCTGCCATTTATAGCATTTGCAACTTGCAATTAAGGCTTCTATTTTGAATACCTAACACATAAGCAGGAATTACTGTAACTTAGTATTTGGATATGTCTTTCAAACTGTAGCGGAAAATGTTTCAGAGATGAGGTAAAAGCATTTAAAGCTAGAGAAAGTTTATACTGACTTGATGTTATATGAATAAACTGTAATTTTTGAAAATACTTTCCCATCAGTTTGAAGAGCTCCCCTGCACAAAGTCTGTCTGATATCAATCATAGGCTGACTTTTTTTTTTTGGCAGAATTGCTAGTACATTGAGCATTTGGAGCAAGAAAAGTGTAACACTTGTATAATTAACTCCTCGTTATCTAAACCCTCCTGTTTTTAAACACTAAGGTGGCTTTGTGAACTAGAGACTGATTGGACATTCATCTCCGGTCTGCGATGAGTATTGGAGCATCCATGAGCTGTATTCCCTGGAAGGACAACTTACCCAGCCTGTCCTTGGCTTCCCAGGCCTCTCTCTCCCCAGGGACACCTGGGGTGGCAGACTGTTGGCAGGGCTCTCGTGGTGCTTTTCCATGGGGAGGCTTGTGTTTTGGGGGGAGCATCTGGCTGCTGCATGTGTAATGAACCCCAGCTCTGTGTGTCTGATGTATACTCAGTTGTATGGCAAGGAATAGGCTGTGAGGGCTTCAGAGAGCAGCTGAGGTGGCCAACAGCATGGGAAATCTGGGCACTACCGGGCTAGACCTTCAATCATGCTGAAGAGCTGGTACATTGAAGGATGGGCAAGAAAAAGGCTCTCTTCCCCTCGGCTGGGCTGTAGGAGGGCTAACTGACAGTCATCCACAGAACTAGACTAGACTATAAGTCTGTGCCTTGCTTGTTAATGATGTGTAAAGGAAGAAGATAATGAAAAGAAAGAAACACTCTTGTGTCCCGTCCTGTCCCCCATACCCCGAACGCCTTTCAGATTAACTCAGTGTTTGTTGGCTAATAGGAAAGCTGGAAATTCAGTTCCACCAGAGACGGGGGAGTGGAATGAAAGCCCACGTGTATTTTTAGCATCCCTTGTAATCATGTCACCTTTTGAAATAAAAGCATCAGTGCATTAGAGTGGAGGAATCGGGGAGAGGACATGTTCTACCAAGAGAAATGTCATGCTCAGAGTGGATTGGTTGAGTTGCGCATTGACTGAGTGACATTGGCGCTGGCCAGAGCAGACCTGCCTCCTCCCCCTCCCAGCTCCACAGCTTCATTTAGCTTCCTCCTCCACACATCTCTGCTGGCTGTCTCTTCACTCATCTCTTCCCAGGTGATTCTACCCTCCAAATTCTATCCAGCTGGAATAAAACTTGGCAGGCGCAAGATGCTTTGGGGTGTTCACCCAGAGTCCTGCCCAGAGGGTAGGCAGCCCTGGCAAGGTAGCATCGTATGCCTTAATGGAAGGTACTTAGCAGTGCCTTTTTTCTTTTATCTTTTTGCCTAAGAAGAAAGCAGATCTAACACAAGGAAGAGAGGAGGAAGGCATCTGTTCAACAACGAATGTTTATTTGCTGTTCACCTCTGAAATGCCAATGAGCATTTGTGCTGTCTAGTTTGAGCTGACTATTGGCCTTGGAGAAATTACTGATGCTGCTCTTGAATGAAATTGTCCCTTACTTCCTAAGGAGGTAGAAAAGGTCTGTCACAGTCTCCCTCTGCAATCATGGATAGGTCATGTCATTGCTCTTCTACATCTCAGAAAAGGGAATAATTCCCCTTTACTCCCGCCTTTTGCCTAGCCTTCATAGGCTGGTAAGAAGGCAAAACCTAGTTTCTCTGCGTTCACACAATAATCAAAATAATGGTCCTCTGCACTGGATACGTTTCTTGGTGCTGTTAGCATGCACCTCAAACCATTAGAGTTCACTCGTAGCTGTTTGCCCTCTGCCCCCTGTCTCGGCGCCGGCAGGGACGTGCAGGCACCAGCTGGCTTGCACTGTTTTTTCAGCATGTGATTCAGCACCGAGCGGGATATTTTCACCCCTGGGAAGTAAAGAAGCAGGAGGAATTCAACTGCTTGAGGAGGGTTGACTGTCACATGCCAGGCCATTCATTGCAGCTCTCTGTGCCTTGGTGAAGGTACTCCCTGTAGCTGAGGTGACCTTCCTTACCAAGCAAGGCAGATCTGCAATTAGTGCTGTTATCTTTTAATCCAGTTGTCCAGGGGCCTCCTTTATGTGGCCAAGAGTGGTGGACAACCCTCTGCTGCTTCCCTTGAGCATTATGTTAAGTCCATTTTACTGGCACCAGTGGAAGTGTGACGTTTCTTCAGTGTGGCAAGGCTTTGGTCTCATGTCTACCTCCTGCTGCATGACAGCCACCCATAAAATTAATTAAGCCATGGTTCTGGCTTCCTCCTGGGTCTTGTGTATCTTCGCTTGATACAGAGCTTCGTGACTTGACTGAAGGCAGAAATGGAAAACTTCACACTAAGAGTATGGGGGTTCCCTCAGTGAGCAGCAAGCAAACATAGAGTCATAGAATAGTTTGGGTTGGAAGGGACCTTAAAGATCATCTAGTTCCAACCCCCCTGCTGTAGGCAGGGACACCTCCCACTAGACCAGGTTGCCCAAAGCCACATCAGTGGAGGAAGCTGACCTGGGCTGGAAGGCAGCCTGGTCCTGCAGCCACGGTGCTGCCCCTGGAGCTCCTGGGACAAGACATGTCTCTGTCCCTGTCTCCCAGGGCTAGGTGATGCTCCTTCAGCACCTGGGGAGGGGTGGGGGTTCAGAGGCAGCCACAGGCAGGCTGACTGCCCACTGATGCTCACTACTTTTTTTTAAAAAAGCCTGATCAGAGATGAGGAAATCTTTCAAAGAGTAAATGTGGCTTTAATAGATTACCTTCTTGCCCCCCACCCCCCAGGCAACAGACTCATCAAAAGGCTCCCGAGACACACACAGACTTCTTTTTTTTCTTTTTTTTTTTTTTTTTTTTTTCATTTTACCTGGTTACTAAAGATGACAGTTTCTGTTTGCACAGCACTCACCTAAGGATCTCCAGATATTTTTACCAAGGTGGCTGTCTTATTTTTAACCTAACTTTATAGGCAGTGAAACTAAGAAGTAGGCAGGTTTGTGCAACAAATTCCTTGCAGCGCAGCTGTGCCGGGGTGAGAAGAGGTGAGCTGGCTGGCTGCTGGAGCCGGGCTGGCAGATGGAGAGGTGCAGAGTTGCTGGGGAGGCTTTAGGGCTGCCTGCTGCAGTGCGTGGATGGGGCCGGGCAGCCCTCCTCAGCCTGCGTCTGTCCTCCCCGCCATCTACCTTTCTTCTAGCGAAAGTGGGTTGTTCTCATCCGGAGTTGCGCTCACAGTGACTTGGGATTGTTGTACAAATTTGGGGCATGGATTTATACATCCAGTTGTGTGCACACTGGTACGGTACCTTGCTAAAGTATTCCCAGTGCTGCCCGAGCAAAGCATCTCCACCTCCCCAGCGAGTTTTGGCCGAGTTAGGGAGCAGCCCTGCGTACACATAAGAATTTGCTGTAGGGACTTACCCATCAGTTAAAGCGGAATTACATGCTTAACTTACTAAATTACTCTAGGCTTTGCTTAAGTGTGTAATTAAGAATTATGTACTCAAAGATAACCACTTGTAGGGCTGGGGCTTGCTGTCCTGCTTCCATTCCCCTAACAACGCAGGGCAAATTACTGTGCTTTTGTGTTTTTCTGCCCGGGTAACGTTTCCAGCTGCTGGGATCAGAGAGTAACAGAGACAGGAGGAGAGACAGAGCACACAGACCCACAGAAACACCTCATTGCTCTGGGAAGCCAACTCAAAACAAGAGAGTGTTGTAGAGGCCCAAGTATAGCTGGAGAAGCTTACTTAAATGTTGCATGGGGCCAAATCCTGGCTGTCCTCCAACCTCCAGCCTTTCTTCAAGGGATCTTTTCCTCTGTGGGTGGGTTGTCCTCAGCCAGCTGTTGGCAGGGCTGTATCCCACAATCGCCACCTGGCCAAGGACTACATGATGTTTAGCAAGCTCCATTTTGCAGACCAAACCCCTTGTGTACTTCCCCTGCCTGTGGTTTCTCCAAATTGCTATCATTGTCCCAGGGATATAGCACTGGGGCAATGCAAGCCACCCCTCCCTTCTGGTTATACCGGTATTGAAGACTATGAAAGAAGAGGGCTGACAGGCTACTGTGACTACAGCCTTCCACCGGAGACAGCCATCTGCAGAAGGAGGCCAGGAAGATCCTTTCACTCAGATATCTGGACTGTGGCAGGCAGGGAGATCCTGAGCAGGAAAGGGTCTGAACGGCAGCAGGCTATGCCCTGTGTCCATCAGCTCCTAGTGTTGGTGTCTCCCAAACAGTGCTTATCAGAGGGAGAGGTCACCTTATCCCCATGTGATTTTGGCAAGCTTTGGCTGTGGCATGAGAACAGCCAGAGGAAAGATGTATAGCCTCCTAAGGAAGGGTGTGCTGGGTAACCAGCACACTGGGGACACCTGCCACTCTCCTTTCTTGTCATCCCCGCAATCTTTCTCATTATGTCTACAAGACCCATACTTGAAAAGATGGGTAAATGCAGGTTAAGGAGCTAAAATCCTTGTGATTTTTATGAATACCAGAGGCAGGGTTTGGGGGCAGTTTATAATTTTCTTCTAATGATTCACACTGCCTTTTCAGGGCTAATTTGCCAAAGCTCAGAGAAGGTGATTTCACTTTTTCCTGTGCCTGCTTTTTTTTTTTTTTTTTTTTTTAAAAAAAAATAGGTCTATTTGCTCAGTGCTCTTTTCTCCCTTGCCCTGAGGGCCCCTGACCCTTTGTGGTGCCTCCTGTACCACCATCTCCCCTTCTGGGCTCAGCAAGCTGTTATTGCAGGTGGGATGTGGTGGTAAGCCAGAACCTCCGCATGGACCCACTCCTGTGGGCAGCTCTTCCTCTGACCACGTTGCAGGGACAGAATGACGTGCAGCTACCTGAGCAGAGCTATAAGAGATGGCGTCTTGTGCAAACAAACCATGGGGGTCATTCAGGAGTCCTCTCTTCAGAGATAGGCATCGTCACAAAATCTTGGAAAAGAGCTAGGCTTCCTCCAGGCTGTCCTCTTGCACAAGCCATGCCAGCTAAACTCATCAAGTAATCCCTGCCTCAGGCCCAAAACTTCTGCTTGAGATAGAGCAGATCAGTTAAAAAATGTTAGATATTAATTTTAAAATCTGAAGTTACCGAAAGCTAGCCATGTTCTAGAATGTATTGTACCAGTGGCTGGCTGCTTGCTCCCACAACTCAATGGCTGGGCCCTGACTCTGTCCAGTTCTTGGCTCCTGCCAAATTTCACTTGTCTGAGCACGCACTTCCAACTCTAAAGTCCGATAGTGCCCTAGGAGCCTTCTCCTACCCAGGTTCCATGATGGTGACTTCCCTTTACCTGCAGAAACATAAGCCCCAGTGCTATTTGGATGTTGCCTTCATCAGCTGCCATCCTAAAGCAGGTGGCATTGTAATGGCTAATGCAATCTTTGCTGTGCTCCTCCAAACCGCTTAATTTCAGTGGTGGATGGGGTGACTCTGGGTGTGTTGTGTAGTTTTGCAAAGATTTTCTTTGATCCTCGGGTGAAGATGAACTGCATTGTGGCTGGTACATTATCTTGCTTCCTGTGGCATGGAGCAGGACTTGGTCTGTTCCCAGTTTTTCTTTATAGTAATGCATGAACCAGATCGGACAAGAATTTAATGGTATCACCAACATTATGACTAGTCTTTAAGAAGAACAGAACCACTTATCTGAAAAGACACCTTTGGAGCTCGCTCTAGCCTGCACTGGAATGGAAGATTCCTGGCCCACAAAATGAGTGCTGTGTTCGGTGCCCTTGGGCTAATCTGGCTCTCACAGTAAGCCTAAAAATGCTGTTTCCACTATTCAGAGGATCACCTGCCCACACTAAGTAATTTCTGGTTCTCTCTTTTTTCACTCCAGACATCCCAGTGACAAAGTCTGTGTCACTTCAGCGTTATTGTTCAATTCATCCTGCGCATTCAATTCAGTTTTACGCAGCTTTTAGCAGCTCTGTTGTTTGAACACAGCTTCATCCCACATCTCTGTCCTGCATAACTCCTCTCTCTGGAATAAGCCAGGGAAGGGTAGGTTTGTGTGTGTCTCTTGGAGAGAAGCAGCTCTTTCCCAATTCCTGCCCATCATGCAGTTGTTCAGCAGCTGAACCCTCTACTGTAGCCATTCGTTCTTTTTTCTTTTTTTTGTGTGTTGTTTTTTTTTTTTTCTTCCAGGGGCACCTCCTCGTCTCTGATCCTCTGATAGCAAATGTCTCCTTTCATGTCCTACATCAAGGCTGCTGCTCTGGCCTCCTATCCCATTTGCTTCTCTTTTTTTAATGCTGTGCCAAGCTTATTAATGTCAGGCAGTGCTGCCCTGGCCCCTTGGTGTAACTTGGAATGCAAAACCCTCTCCCTTCACCCGCCTGGCCAGGGCTTTGCTGGGCTGGCTCTTTCCTGGCCCCATGTGCAAGCCATGATGGTGGCACCATCTGCACCAGAGCAGTGTATTGTCCCATTTATTGTTCTCGGGGACCCAGAAGTCTGGACTGACTTCTGGCCCTGCTGTGTCCATCTCTAAATGCATCCTGCTGTCCCCTAGTGAGAAATGCCTGTGGTCCAGGCCTGGCTTTGAGCCCAGAAGGACAAGGAAGGGGGCCCATGGAGTAAAATACCTGTTGTGTGCAGAAATGGGTGTGTTATCAGAGCCTGGCGATGGAGGACCTGCTGCTGACCACAGTGCCCAGCTCCTTTGGCACCACATGCCACCTCCTCCTCCGGGCTTTGGGGGGTGCTGGTCTGCTGCCTTCAATTCACACGCTCACATTGTAAGCTTTATCCTTAGTCTAAATATACCGCAAACCCATTGAAAATCAAGAGCAGGCTGACAGGGAGACAGACAGGCTCTAAAGGCAGTGGAGGAGGGTGGGGGAAGGTGAAAGTTATTTGACAGGTGATTATAATTAGGGATTTTCTTCCTATTTATCCTGCTGCAGCTGCACACAAGCCAGTCAGACTGCTCTGCACCTGCCCTGGTGTAGCGGCATTTTGCTGTGGTCTTAGTGTGAATGTTGGTCCATTGCAATAGAGAGGGAGAGGCTCCCCATCGCCCAGACCTCTAGTGCGCAGGAGGGGTTCAACCAACCTGACTGACCTCCTGCAACACGATGCTGATGCCCAAGTTAATACGGCAAGGGAGGATTGGGTCACTCTGCGTTACTGGCAGCCCCCCCTGGGCAGCCAGAGTGCTGTGCAGCGTGACAGCCCTGGCTGGCTCCAGCTTAGCTGGAGATGAGTCAGTCACCTTGGGTGCCTGACTTCTTGATAAATCCTGGAAAAACTAGGGCAGTTAAATGTCAGCTAATGGGGAAAATTTTCAGCTGGGAGTAAGTTAAAGTAGCTCTGCAGCTGTTGGGGACACTTGGCCACCAACCACCCACCTCCAGACCTGGCTGGTTCAATAGCATTCACCTGCAATGAATTTGCTGGGGTGAGGCTAGTGAGATGGTCCACAGTTTTTAAGCAAAGCCTGAGCTGCTGGCACAGTTTTCTCTCTCCTGAGGCCTCAGGGTTTGTTTTATTGCTGAGGCCAGATAGGTAAAGAAAGAGGCTCTGTCTTCCCCTGCTTCTCAGGAATGCTGGTAAAGATGCAGCTGAGAAAATGCTTCAATTTCTGCCTAATCTATGGTTCTTTCCAGCTCCTCAGCTGTCTCTTTAGTCACTTTAAAAGCTGATAGGAGTTATTGATCTCATTTACCCTCTGTATATCTTGACTGATTCTTTATTTGGAAACCCAAGTCCTGAGGTGCAGAGAAAAAGCAAAGCTCATCTCATGGGATGGAACAAAAATGTGTTTTACTGTATCTGAAATCTATAAGGTATCTTTGTGTTTTCATGGGTTGTGCTGAAATACCAAGTCCCTGGCAGGGAGGGGACTGTGACCCACTTCTAGGCTGTGGAGAGGAATCTGGCCTCCTGGTCCTCTAGCAAGAACTTCTTTTGCTACTGCCCTTGTGTGCATTTCTCCAGCTTACCTGAACTCACAGCTCTGGGGAACAGCAGATCCTGCTCAGGAGGAAAGCTGCAGCCAGCATTTCTGCCTCTGCCAAGGCAGCTCCTGCCCTCCAGGGCAGGTGTTGGTGCTCCTAACTGAGGCGTAAGAGACACACCTACCTCTTCATTTCCAGTTAGTGTTACAGAAGCTTCCCTCAGAGCTGCAGCTCTTGTTTTAGGTCTTATAAGTGTGCTTGATGGTCAGCCCTAGGAGCACTGAGGGAAATCTCAGCTCAGTAAAGAATATGTTTGACTCTTTAACCCTAGGAGTAGTGAGAACCACCTTTTCCAACAGCTCTACTCAACAGTGAGATAAATTTCAGATGACCCACCTGTGGGAAAGAAAAGAAAAAAAAAAAAAAAAAAAAAGAGTTCTTAATTCTGGGCACTTCTTGACCCATTTCCCAGCCATGCTCCTTGCCCACAGCCACCTGTTGTCTGTGAAAGCACAAATTTTGCAAGGAAAATTGCTGTGTGACTGTTAATAGTTAGATGCAATTCTGTTTATTGGATGTTTTAGAAAACATAAAGAACAGCTAAGTGCACAGACAGACTGTTGCATCCAAATGATTTACTGCTTTGCCTTTTACAGATCTTGATTACATCAGGTTGCTGCATCAATATCTTGTCTGTTACAGTCCAGCCTGTAAGATGGGTCAGTAAGGCAAGGAATATTATTGCTGGGTGGTTTTCCAGGTGGTGTGGCAATTAAAATAGCTTTCCAGGGGGTTGTAGTGCAGATCCCCCAAAGCTGGGCAGCAATTTAAATTCATGCATGCTCAGATGCTTGTCCAGCTCATAGATCTAAAGTAAAAGTACACGGTTTTCATAAAATATCCAGGGTATTTTGCTTAGGACTGGCTGGCTGTACTTGAGCAAAAACCTTGCCTGAGTATTTCACTGCATCTGACTTTTATCCAGACTGCAATCTAGAAGTGCAGATAGCTGTCTGTAGCAAGAGGTGGGTGAGGACTGTGAACCAGGGTCTGGACTCTAAAACCTCTAGGATATGAAGCTGTTTGAGTCCAGTTCAGGGAGAGGCACCAGTAGCAATGTTTTTCCCCAGGCTGGGATTCACAGGCTTCATCTCCTTCAAAATATCAGCTAGGTGGGACCCAGGACTTAGTGCCCCAGTGCCACATCAGGGCTGGCTTTGCACCTGCAAGTCTCGTGGCCCTTCTGGAAGGGTGCCCTCCTGCCTCCCGAACAGCTGAAGAAGAATGTGATGGGATTTGGCTTTGAGGATTCAGCAAAGCCCACAACAGGAACGTATTCCCAATGTCCTGACGGCTCTTGCAAGGCCAGATGTGAACCCAAATGAGATTTCACCATGTATTAGAAAATCTACCCCTGCCCTGTTGTGGTCCCCCTTCCTTCTCCATCCCCTTTAGCAGGCAAACCAGCTTTTCCTGTGGGATGCAGAAGGTGGCAGAGTGAAGGTAACTAAGGTTGTTTGCTCAGCCTATTACCTCCGCTATGGCATGGAGCAGCTGGGGCAGGGAGGAAGAGGGGAAGGGGCTCTGTACACATTGAGAGCTTTCCTCACAGTGGACAGAAAAAGTGGGGCTAGAAAAGCAAGTATTAAAACAGTTCATTGATGTCTTGGTGAAAGAGGCAATAGTTGTGACCTTAAGCCCAGAGGGGTTTCCAATAGAGAATGGAGAATGCTGGGAGAGGAGAAAGCTGCTCCCTGGTGAAAACGGTTTTCATCAACAGTTCAATTTCCTACTGTAGTCAGAACCTGTGCCTCACTCGCGTACATCTCTAAATCAGATACACTTCATACTCCTGTTCTTCGTCTGCGCACTAGACACAAGTGACGGCAGGAAATTGAAGGCAGGGCCGCGTGGCTGTGGCTGCAGGGAATGTGATGGCATTAACAATCTGACCAAGTGTCTCTTTCTGGTGGCTCCAGAACTCACTGAAATACAGTACACAGACTCAGATCCAATTTCCTGCTCTCCTTTATCCTGGGTGTACGCCTCAGTCAGAGCAACCGCCCGTCATTATCAGGTGATCCATCATATTAAAACAAGGAGGAAGGAAAAACCACAGCGAAAAGGAAAATTAATGCTTTTCAGTCTTTGAAGTACTTCCCCTTTCATCCTAGCCCATAAAACTTTGATTTAATTTTGTATCCTGGTTCAAGGGTTTTTCTCTGTCCCGGTGTTCTGAGCTGCTCAGTCCAGTTTGGACCCTGGTGGGATCCAAGCAGTACAAGCATCCACATGCGTTAACCTGGCCCACACTAGCCTTCCCTTCTGGATGGGGTCAAGGCAGGTCTCTCGCAGGAGTGTCACTTCACCCGTGCTGGCTAACACCATCCTGTGCCAGGGAAGCAGGAGAATTGTTGCTGCCCCAGGTAATCCCCTTCCCAACCTGCTTCATTAAATAATAAACAGTCAGAGTGTAATGCCAGGGTGGCCAGTGACCTTGTACTGGATTGGTGTGTGAAGGAGGAGGTCCTGCAGCATGTGGAGCGGGATGCAGGCTGTGTCAGCAGGTCTCCATGCATGTTGCACTCTGAGAGGCTGAGACAGCGCCAGTGGGACTGCAGTAGCTTCCAGTTTGGTTCAAGGTCAGGAGCAAACCACTGACCTGTTTGTCTGTGATCTTGCCTTTTAGTAGCAGACATCAACTCAGCGGTTGTCATTAAAGGTCTGTTATACTCCGCAAAGGGACTGGTGGCTGTGATGTTCTGGACAGAGTCCAAATTTCATTCTGCTTCTGCGAATTCCCCTTGGAAGGTGTTGGACACAGCACGCTTCGCTTCCTGCCCTCTGCCACTCTGCACTGCTCCTCCTGGCTCTTCGGCAGCTCCTGTAGCGTAACGTGGACTACACTGCTCACAGTGATAAAGTTCCAGCTAATTTCCATAGGATCAGGGTTAGGCTTGATCTCATCATAATCTGTACTCTGCTAAAGTGACTGGAAGCTCTCTGCATCTCCCCCTGTGCACTCCAGTAACATTGGGCTGGTCAGGACCTCGTTGCACTTGTCTCTGTAAATGCATTAGGTGAGGTAGAAGTCTCACATTGGCAGCTGTGGATGGTCCTCAGGTTCTCCAACAGCTCAGAGAAGGCTGTCCAAAGTTCATGAGTTGGTCCAAAGTTCATTAATTGGTCCTACAAGATGCAGGCCAAGAAGTCCTGGCCAAGAGCAGTGCAATCTCGGACAGTTAAGACAGTGTCTGCTTGATGCTTCACCACCGGGGTACCTGGGCTGTCGCTGATGCTGAGAGGTGCACGAGCCTTTTCCAGGCAGCAGGGCCCTGGAGGAAGCACGCGTCTGATTTACTGTGTGCTGGTGAGAAATCTGTGAAGGGAACTTCCCCTGTTCAGCATCTCAGCATCCTGGGAGGTTTCTGTAGTGAGGACTGGCACTCATCTGTGTGTTTCCATCAAAGAAAAGAGGTGACCTGGTTTGGAGTGTTTTGTCTCATTGCTTTCCCCAGTGGTACCTGGGTAAGGGAGGAGATTCGGTAACTGAGAATGAACCCCAGCTGCAATTGGATTCAGGAGAGAAAGGTTCATGTCCCTATCTCTGTGATGAAAATCGCAGTCATAAAATTAATCGCTGATTTCACGCTTCCTGATACACTATGAAAATGATTAGACACAGCAGCAGCTGGGGGAAGTGATGGGACTCGTTGAGGCTTTGCTCCTTCTAATAATATATTTCTCTCATTTTTCACCTACCTTTTTTTTGAGCATGCATTCATTGTTTGTGGAAGCTGGCAAAGGACTTAAAATGGTCAATACACGCACAAAACAAGTCCAATAAGAAAGCTGTTCCTGCAGCCCATCCCCCGACCACGTGGCAGCAGCTTTCTGTCTCATGAAGGCAGTAAGCCATGAAACCACCAATAAAGAAATGAGGATGAAAATGTGTCTATGCAGAGGCTAGATAAAAGGTGTTTCCTGGTTTCTGTCTTTCTGAAGGCATGACGAAATGAACTTTACCTCATGGCTCTGTTGCATGCTCTTGTCCCTGCACATCCTTACAGGGACAGGGTTAGAACCCTTAGTGCATGTGGAAAGGGAGCTATGCCCATCACGGCCCCTGGGAGCCCATGGTGGGTCTGACAATGACCCAGCCCAGGGGAGTCAGGGACTTGCTACCAGGCTTCTGAGTGCAGTAGCTGACAGACAGCAGCCTGGAGGCATGCTGATCCGCAGGATAGTGTTGGGCAGAGGGGATAATGCTCCACCAGCCAGTGGAGAAGAGGGAAGCCTTGGTCTTTTCCCCAGTGTGGCAGCTGATGGCTTGGCTATCCCTCATCCCCCAGCAGCAGTCACGGTGCTCTACCTCTGACCTGTAGGACATGGAGCCGTCCATACACTCTTATTCTTCAGTAGCAAGAAAGTACTTGAAGAGGCACTAGAAAGATGTTAAGTGGAATGCCATAGGCCTAGATGCAGCGGAAACTAGTGAGATGATGTTGGTAGGGACAGCAGCTGAAGGGGGAGGGCAGCAGTTCGTAGCAGAACCAGCTGAAAGGGAATCCAAGCACCGCAGGCCCAGCTGCTTTTGTAGCGTGAGCAAAAGCACATGGTGCTAGGGAAGGAGGCTGCTTCACCGTGCTGCTGCTCCTGGGCTGCCAGTTCCCTTGTCTAGTAAACACTAACTTCAATGAGCCACATAATGTGTGTGCTGAAGCACGCCTTCATCCTCTGGAGGGCATTGCAACCAAGTATCAAGCAATTAGCCCTTGCAACAGCCTTGGGAGATGAGTAATGCCCCGTTGTATTGGAGTTGCCTGGTGCTGCCGAAGCTCCTGGAGTAAGCTGCAGCAGGTCTCATGTCTCCCAGTCAAGTGACTTGGTCTGCACGCTGCTGGGACCCAGGAGCCTGTTCTGCTGTATGGGTGGTGACTGGGAGATGCATCTGGAAATTGCTTTGGGCATTGTCAGTACCTTTAACTTCCAGTTCAGGAGTAAATCTAGGCCCTTCTGAGGACCTTTGATGCAGGAGATGTGAGCGGAGTGCAGGTTGGGGCAGGGAAGAGCATATGGAGGCAGCAGCTGCGGAGCTCATATGGCTTCTCAGATGCTCCCTGTCCCCAGGAGGAGGGAGCTGGTGGCAGGACAGGAGTGAGGGCTCTGCCACCCCATAAGGACTCTTGCAGGACACTCCTAGGGCATGGCAAAGGCGAGTGTCTGAACCAGAACCTGTTCCCTGGCATCACCCGTTGCCCTCAGCAGAAGCAGCACGCTCCCAGGGGGCTGGACCCCACCTGCATCTTGTCACCAGACTGTCCCCACCCCCCCGGCAAACTGCTCTGAGCTCGCTGCACAGGTGAGCTGGGCCTCCCCGAGCACCACAAAGCTGCTGCTTCAGCTCCTGCCAGCGCGGCAGGGAACACGGCTCTGCCTCCAGCTCCCGCCTGCTGACGGCCTTTGGGCCTTGTTTTCCCCCAAGCTCTGGTGTTTGCATGAGGTTCTGCTGCCCTTCCTATCAAGGTAAACGGCATTTTCTCACGGTTTAGCCTTTGTAAAGGGCTTGTGGCGCTTAGTCTGCACATACGGTACCCGCTGAGAGCCCTGGTTTGGCTTCTGTCCTGGGCTTCTGGGGCAAGGAGGCTGTGTGGCCTTCCTTTGCCAGTAGGTACCTATCTGTGATCACCCGATGGTCCCTCATGTGGCTCTGGGACCTGTTAGCCCACCGCAGGGAAATTTGATAGCCGGGTAGCAATTCCCAAAATCTGAATTTCCCAGCTGTGAGAAATAAGGCAGATGGGGGGAGGAAGGAGAGGCGCGGGATGCCCTGGCTGAGGGAAGCACCCGGTCTGTTAGGGCTCTACTGCGACACACTGAGTGCTGCCAGCTAGATCTCATGTGCCCAGCTGTGCCGAGTCACGTCTGGCTGCTCTGTCAAACGTGGTTCTGGTGGCCGCTGCAGCTGCGAACCTTGACAAATCTCCTACCGGCGTGTAGAGATGAGGTGTTTTTTCTCTACCTGTTGTTTCTGTTTGTGGCCCTTGGGGTGACACCCTTGTGGCACCTTGTTGGTGTATTTGGATAGCAATTCTCTGAGCATCCCCGTGTGACTGGGACTCCTGGAAGCGGGAGATATTACTCTGTAGCTGCAAGATGGCCAGCAGTGCAAATATGAATGTGAAAAACTGCAGAGACCAGAGGCTGGGCAAAATGGCCGTAGCCTGCCTCTGCCAGGAGCACCGGGAGGGTGCTGAGGGTGGGAGACGGGCAGCCTGAGACTCTCCAGAGCAAAACTCTTTCTGTATACTGTGGGACACGAATTAGTTATCATGGAGAGAAGGACAGAGGTACTCCAAGCTCACAGTTTATGTTGATGTGTTGACAAAGAGCAACACGTCCCCACAGCAGCAACACGAAGGGTGGTTTAAAGAGCATGTGTAGCGAGAGGTGTGAGCAGGTGGGAGATGGTGTACAGAAAGTGGCAGGGGACAGGGCAGAAGCTGAAGGACTGTGTACAAACTACAGGACAAAATGTATGTTGTGTGGAAAAAAAATCCCCTTTAGAAAGAAAATCTGGGCTATGAAAGACCACCCTGTCTGTTGTGCACGTGTCTGAGTGTGCCTTTCTCCTCCACAAATTAGCTTCCTTTCATCTGAATCCTTTTGGCTGCACTGAGGGTGGTATCCTGTTGTCAGAGCAATCCTGTGGGACTGCTTTGGGCTGCGATGGCGTGCCTAGGACAAGCAGGTTGTGTTCAGCAGGATCTAAGCATGTGTAGGTACATGTTGCATGAGCCTATGTCCTTTTGTGGTTGTGCATTTTTGTTTAAACATTGAAACAAGGGATAATATTCTCATAAACTCAACTTTTAGGAGAAGCTGAATAAATGAGTACTTTAAGGGATAACCAACATTTTATCACCCATTTAATCAAAAAACATGACGCATATCAGAAGGGCAGCGACATAACTAGAGACCTAAAGTCAAGACTTCAGTAGTGAGGGTGGTGGCAGACTTTGTGTGGAGTCCTGCTGGCAGGCCTCTTCCCAGGGAGGCTGTCTGTGCCCTACCACCACCACCAGAGCAGTCTGGGGTTAGACCCTGCACCGGGAGAGCTTGTCCCGTGTGTGTTTCCTGGGTCTTGCCAGATGTGGACAGAGGCTGTGTGTATCCTAGAAATGAATGCATCTCTCCGATCTCTCCATGCACAAGCCGCTCACTCCTTTAGTTAAACTGTTAACTTTCATTAACAGCTGATGTTAATTTACTTTATAGTTCCTTTTCCCCCCTGGTTTTTATAAACCAGGATGAGAGTCTCCTGGAGGGAAGAATGGCTTTCTTCTAACTGCTCAGGGGGAAGAGACAATCTGGCATTCTTCACTTTGTCCCAGATTTTTAAAGGAAGAGACAATATTGCAAAGGAGGCTTTTTTTTTTCCTTTTTTTTTTTTAGTAGGTCTCAGCTGTTTTGCTAAGAAAATTCTTACATTGACCTTAAGGGAATAGTAAAATCTTATTCTGTCTTTATCCAGCATTTATTGTTATCCCCACCGGACTGTGCTATTAAGGTCTGTAGTAGTGCTGTCTGGTAACATCCCCTGAGGTCGGGGGCCTTCGTCTCTGGCATCTTGCGTGCTCAAAGTGGAGACAAACCATAGCGTGAAACCTTATTTGCAGCCCCTACAGAAGCTGCCGTGAGGTTTAAGGGCAGGGGCACCCACAGCCACACCAGCATTTTCATGCCCATGAGCTGAGCACCCACAGCCCCGTGCCGGGCACTGCTAGTGTAGTCAAGTGGCCGCAGGGTGGCTGCGAGTCCATTGGCCACCCGGGCTGCGAAATGGGTGGGAGAGTTTGAATGGTGTGGAAGACCCTTAGGAACTGGAAGCCGATACAGGGGACAACATGCTCCTGCTACCTGTATGCTGTCTGCAATATAAGATAACCCTAACTGTTTTTTTTATTATCAATAGCAGCACAATTTAGCCTGGTAGCAAGCCTGCTGGCCGTGGAGTAGCTTACCCAGAATTTGAAGGTACAGGCACAAGATAATGAGGGAAGAGTTTGAGAGAGGCATGAGAAAGCCAGCCTGTCCATGGCACTTGGCCGAAGCACCAGCTGCTGCTCTAGAATTGCTGCAAATCCTCCTCTCCATGAAGAGTTGGCTTAGTTTTACAAACATAGATTATTATTTTTTTTTCATGTTATTAGCCAGCATGTGGTGCAGGAAACAGAAAATAAAAATAAAAATAAAAATCTTGGTGCCAGTGTTTAACAGGGAAACCAGAGTAGTAGAGGTACAATCGATTTTTGTCTTTGTTGGGTTTCAAAATCAATGAAATATGAGCTTTTCCCATTGATTTTTGGAATTCAAAATTATTTTGGGAAGCTGTTAAATAAATGGCAACTTTGGGAGCCAATTCCTCTTCTGGGGCTTTGTAAGACATGTATGAGAACCCATCAGAATGTGCTGATGTGCTTGCAGGCTTCTTGCCGTGCTAATATCAGTTGCTGTCGTCTGTCATGCCAGATCTTCTCCTCTGAGGCCAGGCTTCTTGGTCGTGGGGAGAGGAGCAGATCTAGTCCACAGCTGTAATCTGAGCCTCGTGTACTTGTTCTGCAGCTGAGAAAACGAGTGTATTGCCAGCAGTGTTGGTGCTGGTTGCTAATTACTAGTCACTGCAGTTGAAAGGGAGCTTCTTGATCTGCTTGTGACCTCTGCCCTGGCACATGCCCTGATGGTGTAAGCAATAGAGTCCCGCTGGTCCTTGCTGGAAATAGCTTATGTCATAAAACCCCTCCAAAAGCATATACGCTAGTTTGTAAGAGTTGCTATTGAGCTCTTGCTCTAAGATGCCAACAAAGAAAGAAAGTCTCAGAGGTCCTCAACCTGAGAAGGTCCCCCTTAACACCACACATTTTCCAGCATGTGGAAAAATCCCCTTTGAACGCCTGTTCGCTGCCCCAGGATGCACTGGCTTGCCAGGCCTTGCCCCAGGTTGTTTCTCCTGGGATGCTATGCTCCACCACACATGTCCGTTTTCCCTGCACTGGTCAATTTATGGGTGAACACAGTTTCTGAAGCCAATGCTAAAATGCAATACTTTGGAATTAACATGTGTCCTGGATTCCACCATGATCAAAATCTGATTGTGAGGTGTGCCCTCGCTCTCCGTTGTCAGGTGGATTCTTTGGAAGATGTCATTTCTCATCAAAAGTTTTCAAGGGCTTGAGTTGCCCTGGACTCCTGATGACTAGCTGCTATCTTTAGTTAGGGTTTTTTTTTTAATTTTTGGAGGTGGTTGTACATATTGTCTGAATGCTGAGTTAAGATCCTTTAGGTGTGTCTTCACTTACACAGAATACCCAGACCGGGACGTGTTTGTGGTATCAGTCACCTACACGTGGGCTTGTCTCTCAGTTGCAATGGTGAAGATGACCACACAAAGAACTGCCCTTCCTTCTGAGCCAGACCTGAGGAATGTGGCCTCTGACACCAGTCTAAAGCTGCTGGGAGCTCTGCAATGAGACTAGAGGACCCTATCACAACCTACACCTGTCACAGCCACATCTGTGGATCAGAGAGATTAAACATATGTTTCATTCCTTCCTGATCGGCGTGCAAAGGATACAGAAAGAATGAGCAATGCTTTGTCCTTCCTTGTGCATCTGTGCCAGAAACCCATTTGCTAGGGCCAGTGGAGGAATTGCCCACTGGTCATGGGAAGTGCCATGAAGAGAGCATGGACTGTCCCTGGTGTCCCATGCTTTGACCGACAGGATCTTGTGCACTGTTGAGGATGTGCGTGCGAAGCCCAGCTTGGCTCTCGGAGCCTCGGTCATGTTTGCAAAGCAGGCTTTTATGGGGGAAAAAAATGAAGCACAGAATTTTACATTTAAACTGGGTTCATTTGCTCTGTAATCATGGATGGCCTTGAAGCTGCATCCTACAGGGTGGCTCCTTTCCTCTTTCCCCTAGAAAGTAATTTTTTCTCAGATTTGGAGCTTGATTTCAAGGCTCTGCAGATGCATCATACTAATAAATGTCACATTATCCTGTCTCTTCTGACATGAACGTGAGCAGGCACCTGATGAACACTGATGAGGGAGGAAAAGCAAAGCTAAGAAAAAAGTAACCTGACACATAACCTAGGCTCACCGAGACCAAATCTTGAATGAGAAAAGGGGGCTGTGCCAGGCCCTTAGATACTGACTTTGGGGCAGGAGCCATCGGGCTGCTTGTATTCAAGCGACAAGGGCAAATGTAGATAGTGTTTGTGGCCATTCTTGGGTCATTGGGCCAAGGGCTGAAAGATCAGAGGAGGACAGCAAGATGGTGGCAGCAACTCCTATGGCCTTGAAATTTTCCAAGGAGGAGACAAACCTGCAGCTTGTTGTGTCTGCCATAATATAGCAGTAATACGGCCACATCCATCTGAAATTTGGGATGGCAACTGTGTGAAATTCTTACCCGTGCATGCTAAGCACACAGGTGGTGGATGAAGGGGAAGGAATAGGTCCTTTCTGACTCAGTTAACACAATCCTAGAGTTTCTTCGGGAACTTGTAAGGCACTGGCAGGTTTTTTATGTCGATAGATGACGTTGGCCTGGCAGAGCAAGTTGATGCCTGTTACGCACGTTGTCTTTATCGACTATGCTGCCGTCGCTATGTTCTGCTGTCAGCATCTTTATTATCAGCACGGTTGCCAGCACAAGACTGAACCTGTGGGATGTTGAAACCATGGATTAAGTTAAAAAAACCTTGTCTCATCTTAGGTGGACAAGGAAAGGAAAAGCAAAGCCTGCGTTTCTTGTTCCACCCCTAATCTCATGAGCTGGGAGACAGGTTTGAGAATGGTAGTAAGGTCCTGATTGCTCATGGAAAAAGCACCCAACAGATGCCTTTCAGGTTCATGAGAGATATTGCCTGCTTGTGGTTTCTGTATCAGGTGACCATGGAGGAGTCTGGAGGGGAATGCGTTTTGCTTTAGAAATGTGTTTCCTTTTTTTTTTTTTTTTTTTTTGGTGCTGCATAATGTAATTCTTAATTATGCTTGTCATTCGCAGGGAGTGAGAAAAGCTTTTATGAAAGAAGTAGTGTGTGTTCCTTCAATATATTAGTATTTGATAGTCTTACAGTGGTTTTGGTTTAGGTGAGGTAACACTTGGAACATCAAGTGATCTTGGTATTCATTAAAAACTGACATCTGGGTTTGTTTAGTGAGATTGTGCTAAGCAGCCCGGGAGTTTGAAATCCCTATATGCTAACATAAACAGGAGGGCTTATTTTTTTAACTTTTATAGTATTATTCTATAAAGGATTTGAATGCTTTCATCCAGGTTAGTACCTTGCAAGCACACCTTTAAGACTAAGGAGATAAAAAATTTCATGTAGTCCCTCTTGTGATGAACAATTTCTGCCTGAACTGAGCAACGGAAGGGCAGGCCCATATGGAAGGGGAAGACAGAGAGAAGTGTCTGGGAGCATTTCTTAAACGTATTAGGCATGATTTTATGTACTGAGTTGAGGAGATGAGGTGAAATAAAACATCTGTGTTCAATAAAGGGCTCTGTCTGTCTTAAGTTATTGTTAACTGTAAATTTGTGTGTCACCCCCAGGGCTTGTTCCTGCCGATGAGCAGTTTGTACCGCCATTCCTCGACTTCAGACCCATTCTTGCTGAGCCTTAAACACAAGCGGTTGTTTGGAACTGCCTGATGATGAGCAGTGGGTTGGGAGAGTTCCCCTGTGCCGGCTGGGGCTGTTTCCTTCCCTTGGTGTTGGAGGGGACTGGAGAGCTGTCACCCCTGGGGTCTGTCCCCTTTGGCAGGGGTGTGAGGTTTGGAGGTGGCCACCTGGAGCTCGGGTGACACAGACCAGCAACAGGGTCCCTGCATCCACACAGCCTTGGGTTTCAGCCACTGATGCTGTGCCGTTGATTTTATGTGTCGATGTTAACAAGGGCTCCTCCAGAGCTCAGGTGAGACTGCTGGACATGTTCATGCCTTGGCCTACACGTGCGCATGTGCCTGTGTGCCCCCAGGTGCTGGGAAGCCCTTCCTCTCCCTGAAGTCACACAGAAGTGTCATCCAGGCGTGCAGCCCTGCGTGGGACTGGCTGGCATCCCAAGATCAGGCACCTTGGCACATGCTAGATCTCACCTTGTCTTCTGGTCTGCATGCATCCCATGCCATGTTCCTACCAGGTACGCTGCCTTGCTTGGGCTATTTGGGGACAGCAGGAGTGGTAGGTGGCATTTGGGGAGATACAGGACTGATTACAGGACTCGCGGGATGTTCTGCAATGTTCTGTGCTGCCACGTCCTACTCGGTCACCCCACATGGCAGCACTGTGTTTCCTGGTGCCCTTCTCTGGCTACTCCTCTGTCTCTGCATTTCTATGCTCTGCTCTAACTGATAACTGTAAGTAGCCAGACCAGAATGGGTAATTGCTCTTCCAGGTCTCTGGATGCCATCTGTGCTGAGGTGTGGGGCCAGCGGCTGCCCTGCGGAGCCATAACCACAACGTACCAGCTGATTTTCAGGGACTTGGTGGTCTATGCTTTCCTGCAGGGGATCACAGCCCATCTGTAGCTTTCCTTACCCATTTTTGGCAGCATGAAGTAGGTGCAAATATTTCATGTCACCCTCCCACTAACTGGTTTTTTACCCTTTCCCCTTCCCTCTCCTGCCTGTGCCTGGCCAAGGTAAAAGCTGTTGCCCAATGTAGGACTCAGGCTCAGGTTTCTCACGGCAGTTTACACAGCTGCTTTTGACAGGGACGCTTTGCACTTGTGTGTGTGTGTGTTCAGGTCTCACCAGGAAGCTTCTGCTCTCTTATCGTGTCATGGGGTAAGGGGAGTCACTGGAGACAACAGAGTGGGGACACCTCTCTGGAGGATGAAACAGCCCATCCTTTGGCAGAATGGCCCTGCGTCAGGGATTGTTGCCTTATAGTATGGGCTTGACGGTTCTTTAAATAAGTGAGAAACCATGCCAGAAGGTAAATCTCCTGGAGGCATGTGTCTGCCCGCAACTGCTGTGGCGAAAACAGAGGGGATCACAAGGAGAGACAAACCTGTGTGCAAACACCATGATGTGTCTTGTGCAGGGCATAAAGCTACTGTCCTGTTCCACAGCCCTGGAAACCAGCCCCCAGTCATCTTCTGCCAAAGTCAAATAGTAGCTTTGGAGGCAACATGTATTTTTTACCTTAAAATGACTTGCTGTCTCACAACTTGTTATTTGACTTTGGTTAAAAAAAAAAAAAAACAAAAAATGACTGGGTGGTTTCTGCATGTACAAACCAAAGCAGGCAGTTTCAAATGGTTACCAGGACCAACTCTGCCTGTGTAATTACATTGCCTATATTTAATCTCTCAGAAGCGTTTGGCAGATGCTTTAAATTTCAGATATGCAATCAATATTTTCTGCTCTGAAGCTCAACTACCATGTTCTTCCCCTCCCTTGCGTGAAATACACAAAGTCAAGTCAATATACTTGGAGGGTACAGGAGTGATCGCCGCTCAGTGAGTGTATATCTCTATCTATATGTACCCATGGAGATCTCATAGGGATGTGTGTGCGTGTGTGTGTGTGTGAGCGTGCGCACGTTACATGCCTTTATTTATTTTGGAAAGGGTTTGCTCTTGTTTCGTCGTGCCTTGCTTTAAACGATCTGAAAATCCCCCCCTGGATTCAGAAGAATAAATATGCATGGCTTGTAATTCTGTTGCAGCTCTTGCTCCCAGCTGATAGGGTGACGTGGAGTTTGGAGGCTCGCAGATTGGCTTTTTGATTTGGCTTCTTGCTGCAGTTGTGCAAACCTCGCTGGCTCCCAGAAATCGGGCTCAGCGCTTTGCCGTGCGCCGTAATGCTGGGAAGCCTGGACCGAGCCCCGGTGGTGTGAGCGCGGGAGCGGGGGAAGCCCAGCAGATTCAGTGGCAGTCTGGGGTACAATCCATTTTCTCTTCCCCCCTCCCTCGACCCCCATTCATCTCCGTCCTCCCCGTCCTCCTCCCCCTTCGCCAGATCTCCCTTCCCTCCCCGAACTCCACCGCTCCACGGAGCTGAAGATCAAGGCTGGTGGATTTATCAACATTTTACCTCCACCCCCACCCCCTTTTCCAGATGCACCTCCCCGCTCACCCTGACAGCTGCAAAAGAGAGCACAGGTTTTGTAGCGAGCGAGGCAACTTGGACTGACATGCAAAGGCGAATCCCCCCCGTACCCGCACACACCGTCGGTGAATCACCGGGAGATGCGATGAGCTCCCTTTAGGAACCGGAAGGATTTGTACTGGGGAGCCGGCGGAGCACCCCCCTCCCCCGCACCCCCCGCCCGACCCTCCAAAAAAAAAAAAAAAAAAAAAAAGTCAGGAAAGCAGCCAGAAGGGGTAAGTAAGAGGGTGCTACCCCCTGCTCCGTAGGAGACGCAAGGCTGGCGGTTAAGTTTCCTGCTATCAAGTGGGGCTTCATGCCTTGCATGCGAATGGCCGCGGAGCCGGGGGTGCTGGGGGCGGGGGGGGGTTGCTCTTTGCAGGCTGGTCTGCCGGGCTGGGGCGGGGGAGAAGGGGATTTAACGTTGCCCAGGCGCTGGCAGCTCGCTTCATTCGTGCTGTTTTGCCGGAGCCGCGGCGACTACCCGTGTGTGTGTGTGTGTGTATGTGTGCGTGTGTATATGTGTATGTGTGGGTGCGTGTGTGTGCGCTGCGGGGGGAGGGCTTTGCATACGGCGCGGAGCGGGCGCTGCGGGATGGATGCGCGGCGGGGAGGGGGAGCCGGGCCGGGCCGGGCCGGGCGCTGCGGGGCCGGGGCCTTGGCGGAGGGAGGGAATGAAGGAGGGAGCGGTGGGAGCCGCCGAGCCCCGCCGGGGAGCAGCCCGAGCTCGCGGCACCGTGCGCGGCGGCCCCGGGATCCCTCCCGCCGCCGGGCGGGGGTGCCCCGTCTCGGCACGGCTCGGTGCGGCGCGGCCCGCAGGGATGCCGGGGAGCCCGGAGGTGGGGGGGGGGGGGGCGGCTCTGCCCGGGGCTGCCGGGCGGGGGAAGCGCCTCTTATGCAGTGCTATAAATTTCCCTTTTTGGTTTTTTTTCCTTATAATTTCCTTTTTTCCATTTTTTTTTTTTTTCCGCCGGGGGGAGGCCGGGCCGGGCCATCCCCGGCCGCGGGCCGCCGTCCCGGGCAGCTGTCGCTCTCCGTCCGCCGGGGCCGGCTTGTTTACCCCGGGTGTCAAATATAGCTGCTGCGCCAGGCTCTGCCCTAAATAGGGCACGGGGCCGCTGGCGGGGCCCCCGCAGCCCCCGACTGGCAGCGGGGGAGAAATGATACACACACACGCACGCACGCATACGAGCTGACCTAAATGTTGGGTAATTTCGTGTTCTCCCTTCCTCCCAGCCTTTCTTTTTCACCTGCGTCTAAAGTATCTATCACCCTGGGTGGGAGATGAAACCCTTGCAACTGTTTTGGGTGTTTTTTTACAGTTATTCTAAAATGTGAGGCTATGGCCCTTTCCCCTTCCTCCCCCCCCAAGTGGAGCTGTAGCGTAATTGTTGGGTTCGTGGCTCCTCGGTTTGCTCCTGGGCTTGTTCTAGGGGTTTCACCCTAAAAATCTGTTTCAAATTTAAGGTGAGACACTGGAGGAACAGTGGGGGTGAGAATGGGCGCCTTATGCGCATCCCCTCCTCATGCTTGTATGTGTATTCCTTTAATTTAATCTCTTTGTAGAGCAAAAGGGTGATTTTGTTGAGCTATGTTTTATTTCTGGAGAGGACAGGGCTGGAAGACTTAGGTAACAGTCAGCAGAGTCTTCCCATTCAAGAGCGCTCATCCCATGCTCTCTGGGAGCCTGGCAGAAGGCCTGGGAGAGCAGAGCTGGCTTTGGGGGACTGCTGAGACACAGAGGCCTTGAAGGTGCTCTGTAGGCTCGGTGCAGCGGGGAGAGGCATCGCTCCCCTGTGGCACAAGCATTTCCAGGGAGTCCCTAACCCTGCTCCCTCCACTGCTGTTGCAGGCGTTTGTTTACCCTGATCGTGGTTTAGCTAAGAAAGTAAGTCATGTTTGGTGCTTACATTCAGGCTTCTGTGGTCAACTGGAACAAGACTTGTTCCCTGAACAGAAGTAGTGATGTTAGAGAAGAGCACGTCCAGCTACTGCTGAGGATTGGCTGGGGAGGAGCGAGAGCAGCCCAGGAGCCCTCAGTGCCGGTGCTAGCGTGCAACATGATGGCAGTCAAATCAGTTACCCCCTAATGTAAATCAAAGGGTGTAATGTCAACCGGGATGGGGAAGGAGGGGACCGAATGGGAATGGATAGAGAACCCTAGGTAAAAGGTGCAGTATGGCAGACGGTGGTTGTTTTTTTTTTTTTTACCTAAACCAAATACGAGTCCTGTTCTAGTAAGCCGGTGGTTCAAGCGTTTCCCAAGTGCCCAAGGTATGACAGATTGTGGTAATCCCGCTGCTGAGGTCCTGTGCGAGGGCAGCAGAAGTGCAGGTAGGCTCCCAGTCTCTGGCAAGCTTCCAGCGTGCTGCTGGGCAACTTGTTTCCTCTCCCTGAGCCTCATTCGTATCATTAATATTTTTCTACCTGTGTGGGGGATTTGGCGAGGATATGGTTGCAATAGCTAGTGGGTGACAGGGTACGAGAGGGAAGGTGGATGCTTGTCCCTTGCAGAGAGATTGCCCCCTTTCTCGGCAAAGCCGCCACCTGAGAGGATGGCACTGGTGACTGCAGATGCCGTTGCCAGGTGGGGTAGTCCTTTCCATTGCCCTGGGCAGCGTGGAAAGCACACTCTGTGCTGTCTTGGACACCAGCAGCCAGAATAGGAGAGCACACGTGGAATGGGATACTGAGCATGGCCTGGGTTGTGCACCGCACTGTGCTCTAAAGGCTCCTGCTGGGCTGGTGGGAGCTGCCCGTACTGACCAGAGCAGACTTTGTTGTTGGGAGTCACGGGCAGTTGTTCGTGGCGGTCGCAGGGCACTCAGGACACTGCTCCTCAGCTTGGCTGGCTTGTAGGAAGGAAAGAGGTACTCAGGGAGGAATCCAGCCTCCCTGCTTCCTCTGCCTTCCTCTGGAGCTGGCAGGGCTGAAGTCAGATGAGGCTGGTCAAATCCTGAGTGTGTCAAATCCTATGGTATTGCTGATAGGACAGGGAAGGGTTTTTCTAATGTCCTGGGCTGACCTGCTGCCATGTCATGCCTGGTCCTGCACCCACCCCTTGGCTTCACAGGGCCCTTCCTGCTATGGGCGTCCTCCACCCCAAGGCTGGGAAGTACCATAATGGAGTGCGTCAGCACTTTTTGTTAGAAACCAAGTTAAGATGTATTCCCTCCGCCAATATTTTCAAGTGAAGCACTATACAGATAAATGGTTTGTCTGTCAGGTTTTTGTTTGCTTGTTTTAAACAAACAGCATCAGTCTCCTCCCCTAAGCTTCCCCAATGACCAAGTGGCATTGACAAATAGTTCCTTGTTCTTTGTTGCTGTCGTGTTTCAGATGCCTTTCGTGTGCTTCAGCAGTTAAAAAGATGGCTTTGATTGCTGGCCAAATTTCTGTTTTGTTTTGTTTTGTTTTTTTAATCAGGTAGTAACATCTGATCCTATATTTAAAAAAAAAAAGTGAAGGAAATTAAATTACACAGACAAAACATCTTAATAGGGGAAAAAACATCTCTGAAGCCAGGAAATTGATAGTTGTGATGCTCTGTCTACCATCACCCACTGTGGTTAGGTATCTTGTCATAGATTAAT